>NW_006399858.1:10192431-10218746 GCF_000299155.1 Elephantulus edwardii
AGGTCCTTGGAGAGGGACATCATGCTTGGTAGGGTGGAGGGACAGCGCAGGAGGGGAAGACCCTCTATGAGGTGGATTGATTCAGTGATTGGGGTAATTGGGATGCGTGTGTCAGAGGCAATGCGATTGGCACAGCATAGAGCAGGGTTTAGGGCTGTTGTACATAGGGTCTCTATGAGTCACAAACGACTCGACGGCACATAACAACAACAACAACAACAACAAATGTATGGGAGAAGTTAGCCCATCATTCTCCCACGGAGCAACTGGTGGCCTTGAACCCGGTGCCTTTGGGATTGCAGCTCAGCTTTTTGCCACTAGGCCACCAGTCAATGATTTATTTACTTGGATCTACAATCAATGCCTATGGAAGCAGAAGTCAAGAAATCAAATTGCATTTTGGGTTGGGCAAATCTTGTACCAAACACATCTTTATAGTACTAGTGAACAAAGATCCAACTTTGAAGACTAACATATGCTCTACCAAAACCATGTTCTTTCCTTTTTCACTTTTTATGTAATTGTGATTTTAACAAAAGTTTACAGAAAAGTTGGTTTTCATTCATTCATTCTTGCACATTTTCCTCCTGTCTCCCTCTACCAGTTCACTCTCTTTTTTCAATGAACACTGTATTAGAACAAATCAGGGAGAGAACTGTTTAAATGGAATATATGATTAGGCATTATGTGCAAGACAACGGATCAGAAAAAAAAGGTACATTGCAAAGCGGACTGGAGTGGGGGATAGGAAAAGGAGGGTGGGTAAGAAATTGTTAAACAGTGTTCTTTTCAATTGTTCCATATGTAATGTTTAAAAGTTATACAATGAATAAGGAAACCCACAAAAGAATGGATGCTTTTGAGCTGTTGGATTGGTGAAGAGAACTGACTACACTGTGGACTGCCGTAAGAATAAACATGCTTTGGAAGAAGTTCAGCCTAAGTGTTTTTTAGAAGCAAGTACAGTGAGACTTCAACGCACATGCTTTGGTCATGGAATTAGGAGTTATATGGTCATGTTATTTGCCTTGGAAAAAGACATCATGAGTGGACAAATAAGAAGAAAACCCTAAATGAGATTAATTTACAGTAACCACAACCATGGGCAGCAGGTGTTTTGAGGACGGTGCAGGACAGGGGGTATCTCTGTTGTGCACGGGGCCGCTATAAGCCAGAACTTGGTGGCACCCAATGACCACACTGCAGATTTCTGATCTACCCTTTTTACTTTAGTGAAAGTTTACAAATCACAGTGACTTTTAAATCTATCTACCCTTTCTCCCTTTTTTATTGTTTCTTTCATATACATTCTGATTTATATAATTATTCACTTTTATACAATCATTTGTATATATTGGTTCATTCATGTACATTTTGTTTTATACAATCATTTCTGTACATTGTGTTTACAAAATTAATTACTATTGACCTATGACTTTTAAAAAAAGTTTTATGTTGGTTTACTTATGAAGTTCATATACACTCTGTTTCACACTATCCTTCACTCACATTGTGTTTCATACAATCACTCCCATTTTACCCTATGACTTTCATCCCTTCATCTTTTCAAGTCCCCGTTGCAACTTGCCTATTCCTTCACATCCCCCATCAGCCCACCGTTCTCTGCTATTCTAGTGATTTCCTCTCCCTTCTTCAATGTCCCTTTCCCCCTCCCCCCTTTTGAACAGTTATACATATGTTGTCCCTATATGGTGTTTTCAGTCACCTGCTGTGCATCAGAGAGCTGGATGATGCATGAGGATGACAGAAAAGAATTAATGCCTTTGAGTTGTAGTGTTGGAGAAGAGTACTGAACATACCATGGACTGCCAAAAGAACAAATGGATATGTCTTGACAAATATGAAGTCAGAATGCTCCTTGAAAGCAAAGATGGTGCAGCTACATTTTCATATTTTGGACGTGTAGCTAGGCGAGGCTATTCCTTGGAAAGGGACATCATGCTTGGAAAGAGGAAGCATCAGTGAAGGAGAAGACTCCCTGTGAGATGGATTGACATGGTGACTTCAGCGGTGGGCTCTAGTGTGCCAGAGATGGTGAGGATTGTGCAGGTTAGGGCAGGGCTCACGTCAGCTGTTCACAGGGATGCTATGAGTTGTACTGGACTCAATGGCACCTAACGACAACAACAACATTATACTCTTTGTAAAGGAATTTCATTAAAACTTTAGGTGGCAAGGTATAAGTAGACAGGAGATGTGAACTTTTTGAAACTCACCGAGACTGCTTGTTTAGTTTATTGACCGATCTGTTGATTTAACTATGTTAATTTAGCACCCAATATTTGCTAGAAACTGTGCCAAGAGTATTGTTGAGTCAGGACCAACTCATAGCTGATTCTTCAGTGGGTTTTCAGAGACAGTAAATCACATAGGAAAAGACTGCCCATCTTTCTTCTCCTGAGCAGCTGGCAGATTTGAACCATAAGCCTTCAGGTTGACAGTGCAACTTCTTACCACTAGACCACCAGAACTTCCATGCTAAGATTCTTATTATTGTTGTCATGTGCTGTCGAGTCAACTACAACTCATAACAACCCTATGAACAATAGCTCTGAACCCTGCACTGTCATGAGCCAATCTCACTGTTTCTGACATCTCTGCTCCCACTGCCACAGTCACTGTGTCAATCCATCTCATTCAAGGTCTTCCTCTCCTGAGCTAACCCTCCACCCCTCCAAGCATGATATCCTTCTCCAAGGACTGTTCCCTCCTGGCAACAAGCCCAAAATATGTGAGACAGTTTCAAAATCCTTGCCTCCAAGGAGCAACCTGGTTTCACCCTCTCTAGGACAGACCTGTTTGTTTTCTTATCAGTACGTGGTATATTGAATTCTTATCTCCAGCACCACAACTCAAAGGCATTTGTTCTATCATCCTCATTCATTGTCCAGTGGCCTAGATCAGGTGCACTTTAGTCTTCAGACTGACATCATTGCTCATTGCTTTTCAACAATGGACCTGGAGAGGTCCCTGAGAGCAGACTTTCATAATCCAATTTGTCTTTTGATTTCCTGATGGCTGGTGTCAAGAATGTTGATTATGGGTCTGTGTAAGATAAAATTGTTAACAATCTCAATCTCTTCTCCATCTAGCATGATGGTACCATTTAGTCTGGTGGTGAGAATCTTTGTTTTCCTGATGTCGAGATACAATTCATATTGTAAACTTCAGTCCTTGACCTTCTGTAGCAAATGCTTCAAGTCCTTCTCAGTTTAGGTGAGAAAGTCTGTGTCATCTGCATACCACAGGTTGTCCATGAGTCTTTTTCCTCCAGTCTTGATGCCATGAGGACTATATACATGGACTTCGTCTAATGGACTACATAGGAATCATATTGATTACATCTGTGGAAGGAATCATTGAAGAAGCTCAATATCGGCTGTGAAAACTAGGCCAGGTGCTGACTGTGGGACAGACCATCAACTAACCATGTGCAAGTTTAGCTGAAGCTAAAGAAAATGCAGACCACAAAGAAATGGAGAATCCACAAAAACCAAAATATATTACATCTATCCCAACTGAACTTGAAAACCATCTCAAGAACAAGTTTGAGATTTTGAACACTAATAAACAAAGACCAGATGAACTGTGGGACATTATTAAGAATATCATCCAAGAAGAATGCATCATTATGAAGACAGTGGAGGAAGAAAAGACAGAGATAGATGTCAGAAGAGAATATGAATATTGCACTAGAATGCTGAGAAGCAAAAACAAAGGGAAGAAATCAGAAAATTAAAGAGTTGAGCAGCAGATTTCAAAGGGCAGCTCAGGAAGAAAAAGGAAAGTATTATAATGATCATAATGAAATGTGCAAAGAGCTGGGGTCGGAAAATCAAAAGGGACAATTTCATTCTAGATTCCTGTTTTGAAACTCCTTTATTTTTCTTTTATATTGGTTTGCATTAAAAATTATATATATTGTGTTTAGTTTATATATATTGTGTTTCATACATTCCTGTATTCACATTGTATTCCATAGAATCATTCACCTACATTATGTTTTATAAAATTAGTCACCATTAATACCAATCAATTGATTAATTAATCACCAGTGATCCATGCCTACCACTACCCCACCTCTTCATGTGCTCAGCATTTCTTAAGCTGAAGGAACTGAAGAAAAAAAAATTCAAGCCTCAATTTACAATAGTTAAAAATGCTATGGACAGAATATGGAATAATCCAGGAAGCACAGGAAAATGATGGAGGAAATAGAGTAACTGTGCCAAAATAAATTGGCTGACACAGAACAATTTCATGAAATAGCATATGATCAAGAAGTTTTGGTAATGCCAAGAGTGTTGTGTACTGTATGTAGACTTGGAACCGACCCATAGCTGATCCTCTGGTGGATTTTCAGAGTCACGAGAGGAGGCTGCCCAGCAGCTGGTGGATTTGAACTGTGTGCCTTTGGGATTGCAGTGCAGCTTCTTTAGCACTAGGCCACCAGCTTTGTGAACCTCAAATGTTTATTGTTGGAAGACAGACATGTTAAAACTACCTCATTGCATCAATAACTTTTGGAGTCAGGAAAAGTCAGGACTTTGTCCTCAAGAGGAATTGGAAAGCTTCATAGAAAGACTGTCTGGTGAGAAGGAACACCACGTTTACGTGGGGAGATAGGAACACAGGTGGGGAGTGAGGGGTGGTGTGTGGCTAATTCTGGGGCACTTGTGGGGCTAGGTAGGAGGACTAGGAGATGCAGCCTCGAGGATCAATTCCATCACTTTTTAAAAAGACTTCACAACATTGCAGAGTTCATTTTACAAACCAAGAAGTGAGAGGCTAGAGAATGGTTTAAACATAAACAACCCTGAATTAATGAATTCATCAAGCATGTATCAATTATCTGTTGTTGTTTTTGGGTGCTGTTGAGTCAATTATCTACATGAGTGCAAAGTAAATAGCCTTGGGAGCATAACACGAAATGAAACATAGACTCTGCCCTGTGAGAACTTGGAGTTTAGTGAATGACTACGACCAGGAGAGAAAGCACTAAGGGTATTTTTTGCAAGGGATTTAGTTGCTCATTAAAAAGCTTTGATGGCCTACATGGTGTGCTTCTAACCAAAGGCCAGTGATTTAAATCTACCAAGGGCTTTGTAGGAAAAAGATGGGCAGCAACTTCCCAAAAGATCTATACCCTCTGAAACCTGATGGAGGGTCCAGATGAGTTAAAATTCACAATGTTTTTGTGTTAATTACTCAGGTCATCAGCCTCTTCTTATATTCATTCACATCACTATCACCCCCATCCTTCTTTCTGGTGTGGCCAATGGGAATTTTCAATATGTTATGGCAAAGGGCATCTTTCAATGTGCTTTTGTTAACTGATAGTGTTAAATCCATATAGAACAATGCAGTTAATATATTGTAAGAAAATGTCCCTAGCTCAGCCTCGTCAGAGTGTCCCTCCATGACAGTCCTGGGTAGGAATTCTTGAGTGATTAGCTTTTCCAGGGTTACTGACATGGGGATAAGTTGTTGTTCTAACGTGCATGGAAAGATATATGGACATAAATCAGTTGTAGAATTCAATATGGTAAATGATAAGAGAGAAGGTCAATGTTGAAGTTGGCATTTAGCCTACAGGCTGGGCCTGTGTAGTGAGGAGCTTGTCAGAGAAAGCGCAAGCCTGAAAGACGTTCCTCATGAGAAGACAACAGAGACACAGAATGGGATAGGGTATCTGTAGCAGAGGGAACTCCAGGCAGCCATCAAGGTCTGGTTTACTGAAGCATCATGTGTTCCAGAATGACTGCTCTGGGAGTTTGTGGTGAGGTGGGGGACAGGGGCAGGAGAACTCTATGGTCAACTTCCTAAATTAGAAGGTATAGGAGAAAATATCTGGGCTTATTTGCCTAGCATCTCTACCTTTATAAATGGCAAGTGGATTCAAGTGGGATGTGAGAGGAGAAAGGAACTCCACTTAAAAAATATTTTTTTTAAATTATTTGCTATGACGGTGAATATTTAAATATGTAAAATCATATGCATTTTCAACACTCCTCATTTAGGCATTTCTTGTCATTCAATTACAAGCGGGTGATGGAGATATTTGAAAGGCTACTTTTATGGAATCCATAAAAAAGCAACATTGAGAAACTTTCCAGGCCTGGTATGTGGCGGCACGGAGTGGAACCGCCCCATGGAGTTTCTGAGGCTGTGAGTCTTCACAGACGCAGGCTGCCCCATCCTTGTCATGGAGCATCTGATGGAATCCAGCCACGGACCTTTGACTAGCAACCAAGTGCTTAACTACTGCACCACCAGGGTGGGCTCCTTATCCACCCAGTGTAGATAGCTCTCCTAGAAATGCATTCTCTTACTCTAAGAAATCCAAAACAATGACCATCATGACACTGTATAAACTGTTGAAGACTTCTTTTGCTCTTGCCTATCTTCCAAGGTCAGTTGGCATCTCTTTTTCTGATCGAAGTGACCTGGTCTGGAAAGTTGGGTGTGTGTGTGTGTGTGAGAGAGAGAGAGAGAGAGCCTGGCTGACTGAGCTCAGAACATGTACACTGTTGGGTTACCAACACACTGATTTCCATCTCCTGAGTCTGAACCCAGAGACTCAAGAGAAACAAACTGAGAAGAAAATAAGTGAAAAAGAGTGTGGGTGTGCATTATTTCTGAAAAACTACTTCCCATTAATTTTTGTAAAGCAACAAGTGGAAAATGGATAACTGAAGTTTACAGCAGGGAGGTGGCGTTTTACCTGTGGGGACAGTTTCTTATGCTGCTGCTTGATTCTCCTCTCACTGGCGTCTTGCACACACTCACTCCACTTAGAAGAGGACTAGGCGTCTCCTTGTGCTGTGGCTGGTCGCTATGCAGCCTGTGCTTTCTTGACAAGAGAAGACACGATAAGACAGACATTTCATGACAAGAGGTCCAAGTGAGGTGAGAACAGATGAGGTAGACTGTTCTGAGTTTTAGCATCAGCTCTCTTAATCATGAACAGTTCAAAACATCTTAACCAGACACCACCTTACAGTAGTTTGGCTTTTCCTGCTGATGTTAATGGATTGACCTTATAAACCGCCTGTGGACCATGTGCCTGATCCTGGAGTCTCTGCCTCATGACCCCTTGCCCTGCCAAACACAATCTCTGCATCATGAATAAACGCTTTAGTTGCCCCTCTTTGACTTACACACAGAGACAGTATTTCGCAGGCCTTTAGGGAATCAGCTGAAAATTGGGTATTGGTTTCTAAATGAGGGGCAACTCTACCACCCAGTGCTCCCCACATGGCCACTTGCTGCCCAGAGAGGAGGTCCTGCGCAATGTGGGAGGGAGAAGCGGTGAAAGGCCAAGCAGAGCCAGCAGGCTCTGTCCCTCTCTGTAGCTACAGGAAGCCCCCACATCTTGTCATCTTATTTTTGGCCTCACACAGGTACAATAACCTCCCGCTGGCCCAGCTGCGATCAAGCCACTCTCCCCAGCCTCCATGATGAGCCTCGCAACCCCAGCCAGGATCTGAACTTGTGGTCCCCAGAGCAGGAGGGATTAGTGCTCAGGGCTCCCGCGCTGACTCCATCAAAGCTCTCCTCAGCACATCTCCATTATGCGCACAGCTCTGTTAACCAAACCTATTATCTTTCCCCCTCGGTTTTCAAGTTGAGAAAGGGAAAGCAACTTCTTTAATGGCCCACAGATTGATGATTAACATTTTACACGTCCCTGCTGCTAAGTAAAAGAACTGCTTTGTGGACAGTGAAAATGCCTGGGAGAAGGAAGCGGGAAGTCAACTTGGTTTATTAAGTTGTGCTGCTTCATTAATCACTATCTTTTTTTATGGCAGCGCTTAAAGGCCCAGCCATTGTACTTCTCGGGAATGGGGTAGATCAAAAACAAGTGCTTTTAGTGCACCTTTGACATCTGCTAGAGCAGCCGGCTATCTGCGCTATTGCTCTTCGGCAGTGTGGGGAGCTGCATTTACTGTGACCAGGCTGGCCCCTCTGATTTAAGCTACTGCAGAGGGCCATGAATTATCTTAAAGGAGCTCCACTGCAGAACTCCAAGTTTTATGCCGAACCCCTGCCAGCTTCCCCACTTGATGGGTCTGAACAATCAGACAATTGAACTGATTTGACTTTTCCACTCCCGGAGTTTCATTGCTTCGAACCTGGGGATGTAATGACGGCAATGCCATGCTAAGTGCCGGGCTGACCAGCGGTGGTGCCTGCTGCCCGTTCAAGTAGGGCATCCATTCTTGTTAACTGCAAACGGCTCTGATTTGCAGCAAGGGGGAAAATAGATCCCATGCAATCAGATTAACTCAACTCTGAATGTTATTTTCATTTAACATCGTGGAACCAGGCAGTGTCCCAATTTTTTTTAAAATGGTAAACTCATTAAAAAAGTCAGGGTTCTTTTGTAAGGCATCTTATAGTTATAGGGCTGATGCTCCCTTCAGTCTTAATGTAGATAACACACATGCACAAATGTATGAACACAGCATAGATGCCCACTTGCTCCACAGACATACTCAGAATCAGAATTATTGTTCACATACAGAGGGCATCTTGTTCATACATACCCTGAAAAGAAGCAAAATAACAATTAATTTTGTTTGACGTCACCTCTGTGAGAAAGAAAGAACCTACAATTTCTGCCTTTTACAACATCTGAGGTAAATGTTGTATTAACTTTCAGGATTCAGCTCATGTAAAATGAATTTTCACTTAACATTCTTTAAAAACATGGAGGGAGGGGTGAGTAAAGGAAATGGGAAAGATCTGGTGTGAAAAACAATGTATACGAACTTTGTAAATAATCCAATATAATATTTTAAAAAATATTGTTACATCTTTGATAACCCAAATACAACTGTTAATGTAAAAAATTCAAACAGTGCTGTGAAGAATGAAAATGAATGTAACAGTCCCTCACTGTTTCACCACAGAGAGCGCCCTGTTACTGGAGATTTATCCAGGGAGCTCTCTTGACATTGATAAGTGGAATGATTGATTGATTGATTCATTCATTCATTCATTCAGTAACATTTACAAGCAAATCTCTAGAACAATAAAAAAATATATGACACCATTTATGTAAAATCATAGGAGTCTCTGCGTGGTGCAAATGATTAAGGGCTTGGCTACAAACCAAAGGAATAGGGGTTCAAATCTACCTAGAGATATTTCAAGAAAAGAGGTCTAGGAATGTAAAAGAACAGTGACAATCATTGGAACACAGTTCTCTGACACATAGAGGACCTCATGATTCAGAATCAACCTGGTAACAGTTTTTGTATTTCTTCCTTGTTTAGTCATGGGAAAGGACATGTGTGCCCACACAAACACACATGTTGTTGTTAGCTGCCATTGAGTCGAGCATGACTCATAACGACCGTATGAACAGAAGAGCTGAACCCTGTTCTATCCTGTGCCATCCTTACACTTCCTGGCATACAAGAGCCCATTGTGGCAGTCACTGTGCCAATCCACCTGGCCTCGGGCCTTCCTCTCTTTGCCGACCTTCCATCCTTTTGAGAATCATGTCTTTCTCAAGGGAATAGCACTTCCTAGCAACTTGCCCAAAGGATGTGAGGTGAAGCCTCATCATTCTTGCCTCCAAAGAGCACTGTGGCTGCACCCTTTCCAAGACATATTTGTTTGTTCTTTTGGCCATCCATGAGATGTTCAGTGCTTTTCTCCAACACCATCCATACACAGCCAAATAACCAAAAAGTTCCTGAAATGTCAAACTAGTATTTTCTACTTAAAAAGCCCTGGTAGTATAGAAGTTAAAAAGTTCAGCTGTTAACAAAATGGTCAGAGGTTCAAACCCCAGAGCTGCTCCATGGAGGAATTCTGTTTCTGTAAAGATTTACAGCTTTGGCTGCTCAATGGGGCAATTCTACTCTGTCCCACAGGGTCACTATTAGCTCCAGTTGACTTGATGGCAGTGCGTTTGATGTTCTCTTTAACATCTTTATTTGGAGAATCATCTTAAATGATTTCTTCCTTGGGTTTCCAATATTCCCCTAAAAATCTCTCTTTCCTAAATGGGTCCTCATGGGACCCATCCCTTTGGTCCTTGGGACAAAAAAATTGAAACCATCCTTGATTCCTTTTAGTCTTTTAAAATTCTTATTCAGTTTATCCCCCAAATCCTCAAAAGTCTACTTACAAAATGTATCCAGAACATAAGCAATTCTTACCATGTTCAGTCCTATCATTGTACTCCTGAATTATTACAATAACTTCCTCAGCATTTTCAATTCTTTTAAAAATACTGTACCTTTTAAGGGATATACCTTTCACTTTTTCCATAAAATGCTGGTCTGTCTTACACTTCTCTAAATCTGAACATTCAGATTAAGACAGACTAGGAAGAAGGATTGGCCATCCACTTCTGAAATAGCAGGCCTCCGAAAACCCTATGTACAACAGAACACATGTAGATAACAGAAAGGGCAACTGAGGTTGAGCTTTCACGTATCGGGATGGGAGTGTCAGTGACAGTGCAACTGGCACAGGACAGTGCAGAGTTTACGGCTGTTGTACATAGGGTCGTTATGAATCACAAGCGACTCAACGGCACATAACAACAACCACCTTTAAGTATAGTCATGTATTTTTGATTCTTCAAATATATCATGACCTTGAAGTGTTTTTGAAAGAGTAAATATTTAAATCTGGGTATGTCTGGGTTTGAATCTTAGTTCTAGTGGTTATTAACTGTGTGACCTCACAAAATTTGCATTTATTTACAGAACATTTTGATTTCTTCATCTATAACTTTATTGAGTTATTGCATCCAGTTGGAACACCCCTCCACTGGTTTCCAAGCCTACAAATCACACAGGAGGGGATTGCTCAACTTTCTCCTCAGGATCACTGGTGGATTTGAACTGCCAGAGAAGGGAAGCCTTTGAGTTAGCAGTGCATGGCCACCTAAGGACTATACTAACAGAGGGTTAGTGATATCTGCCATTTGGGGGTTGTTTGAAGAGAGAGATTGTCTTGGTTATCTAATGCCACTATCACAGAAATGACTTTAACAAACATAGGTATACTTTTCCATTTTTGGAGTCTTGTAGTTGCGTGCTGTCAAGTCAGAAGACACTCAAATCTGAGCCTCCAGAGGGTTTTCGGAGGCAGTAAACCACTTCATTTTCTTCCATATAGCAGCTGGTAGATTCCTACCACACAACTTTGGAATTGCAGCTCAGCGTCTCACCACTCTGTACCTACCCTCCTTCCCTTGGATCTTCATACACGTTTCACTTATACAGAATTTGTGCTTATGGGCCTGAGTTAGTTCACTTAGCACAATGCTCTCTAGTCCCTCCCAAGTCAAGTAGTGATTTTAAAAATCATTGCTCCTGCATGCTGCGTAGTGTTCTGTCTGTGAATGTGCCATACTTTCTCAATCCATTCGAATGTGGTTGGACATTTATGATGTTCCCGTGTTCTTATGATGGTGAATAATGCTGCTATAAACGTTGGTGTATAAATCTCCATTTTTGCCTTAGTCCTAACTTTCTTGGGGTATATCCCAAATAGTTGGGTCATATGGAATTTCTATGTTCAGCTTTTTTTTCTCCTCATTTTTGAAAATTAATTTTAATGAAAGTTTACAGAGACTTAGAGTTTCCAGTCATTCATTGTTACACTTTTCTCCCTGACTACCCCCTCCTCCCAATTCACTTTTCTCCTTGATAAGTAAAACTTTCATTGCTATGCAATCCCTCCCCTCCAAGTCCACTGCACTGTGCAGCCTATGTTCAGCTTTTTGAGGAAACATCGAACTGCCTTCCAGAGTGGTTGTACCATTTTACAATCACACCAACAGTGTATGAGAGTTCCTATCTTGCCACATCCTCTCCAACATTTATTACTTGCCGTCCTGTTAAACTTTGCCACTACCCTGCCAGCATTGTTGAAGATGAGATGGAAGGCTCATGAGCAGAGTTGAAAGATTATTAAAATGGGTAGATTTTGGAGTACCTGGCCGAGGGCATTCACTGTGGGCATGGGCACAGGAAATAAAACTAAAAAAATAGGCGAGCTCTGGTGGCCTACTGGCAAGAAGCTGCACTGCAATCTCAGAGGTACACGGTTTGAATTCACCAGATGTTCTGCTGGAGAAGGAGGAACAATCTCCTCCTGTATCAGTCAGATCTGATTTGATAGTGCACACAAAAAATAATGAAATAAAATAAAATTTTAAAAAAGAATCAAAAAATAACTCCTGAGGCATTATTAGCAGGTTTGAGTGATTTGTAGGGGTGTGGAGAACCAGAGCCTTAATGTCATCGACCTTAAAGTAGAAAGAGAAGAAAGTAAAAACGTGTAAGCAGCTAGGCACTTTCTTAGTTTACCACAGATTTGACGCTGACTTTAAGCAACTTGTTTGTTCACAGATTGGCATAGATTTTCTTTTTCTGACTGCTAGCAAACTGCAGTCACAGTTATGGCAAATCTACCGGGTGTACCAGGTAAGAAAACATGACATTTTGGATATTGGGGTTTTTGTTTGCTTCCTGTATTTCCATTTTCCCTACCTTTTCTTTCCCTTCTCTATTCTCGCCCCCACCCCTTCGTTACTTGTTTGTTCTTGTTGTTTTCAGTTACTCTATTTTTAAAAAGTATTTTTTGAAATGAGGCATTTAGAGTAAAAAATGAGTGGAAATAAGTTATAAACCTGTATTCAGACATGACCCTGATTTCAAGGCTTACGATCCTCCCACTTGCTTTCTGTTTCAGGTACTCTTTATCAAGCATTTGTTTGCTAGTAGCAATTCTTAGTTACTCGCCTTGACAGCCTCTGAATGTAAATGCTCATGGGGAGAAGTGAAGAATTACTGCTTCCTAATCAAAGTACAGGGAAATCTGGTGACTTAGTGGTAAGAAATTGCGCTACCAACTCAAAGGTACACAGTTTGATGCACCAACTGACTAAATCTTCTTTTTAAATGTCAAAATTACTTTCTCCTCTCTCTTTATTTATGTAACTACGCATGCATATAAGCAAATCCACAAGTCTTAAGTGTACATATTGGTGCATTTGGAAAGGTTTAGGTATTTGTATCTTCATGGTGGACTGAGGACTGCACTACTGTGATCTATCCAGGATTGTTACTGGCTGTTTTCCCAAAGTACATCACCAAGCCTTTCTTCCTAGTTTTCCATAGTGCTGAAGCTCTGTAGAAACCTCTTTAGCATTGTAGCAACAAGTCCCCAGTTAGAGTTGACTAGCGACTATGTATGAGGTGCATTTGCTAGGAATCCAACTTAGTAATTCTGTTTCTGAACCACCACCAATCCTAGAGCACTGCACAGAAATGAGAAGTCTTTTGCTCTGGTGTAATTAAACCACTATGAGACAATGGTTAAAATCAACATCCAGGAAACATTCACATCAAGACAGAGTATTCCCATCACTTCAGAATGGTTTTTCCACACCTCTGTCCAGTCATTTCTCAATCTCTGCCACTCTCTGGCTTTTCATTACTATAGTTTAATTTAATCTAGCCTTGAATTTTATATAAATGCAGTCACAGAGTACATACTATCTTAGTACTGGTGGCCTATTGGTAAGGAATTGCACTTCTAGGCCAAAGGCATGGAGTTCAAATCCACCAGCTACTCTGCAGGAGAAAGATGGACAATCTCTTCCCCTGAGATTTACAGCCTCTGAAAACTCACTAGAGACTCAGCTGCAAGGTAATTCCACTCAATAACAAAATTAATCACCACCTTCTTCTATCTGGTCGCTTAGTCTATAGGGAGTCACCCTTCTGGTTTAAAGACCTTTGGACTTTTAAATCCTAGAAGTTCAAATCTATTAACATCTCTGTGTGAGAAAGTTGTAAAGTTTCTTCCCATGTGATTTATAGTTTTGAGAACCCATTGGAGGGTCAGCTGTGAGTTTGTTCTGACTCAGTGCAATGAGTTTGAGTTTTTAGTGCCTGTTTTCCCAGATAAAATTGAATAAGTTGCTTCACCTCAGATTTTAAGTCATAAGGATCATTCTTCTTTTTATTTGTGTTTCATTTAAAGAATTACTTCCAATTCAAACACTATTTTTGGTAACATCTGCGTAATGTAGGGTGTCACCCCTCTCTTCCAGTCTCATCTCATACCAATCTACGCAGATTTGTAAGTAATGTTTATTATCAAGTTTAATCATAGGAGAACATTTGATAAGTATAGCTGTAAATTATTTAAATATTTTCATTTTTATCACTGACTACAGGAATAATTTTATGAAAAGAATAAATTTCTTCAGAAACATTATACTAATTTGTTGTTGTTATTATTATGTCCTGCTTAGACAAGTCAATTCATAAAACACAAACTCCTTTCTGCCAAGTCAGAGCTGGCTCATAGCTGGCCCTGCAGGGGCTTTTCTGGTGCATCATCTTTCTCTCATGAGGTTACCGCTGGATTTGAATCAACCACCTTTAGATTGGCAGTACAACTCTCTATGGACTGCACCACCAGAGCTTCATAATAAGCAAGTAAATAATAGAATGAAACATGTCCTGGTTCTGCAACTTCAAAGTCATTGCTTGAGCCTATTGTTACAGTCCTAGTGCTCAATTCATCCCATTGATGGTCTTCTTTTTCATTGATCTGTTTTCTGGCTGTAAGTCTTTATGTACAAGTTTGTTAGTCCTTCTGGTAGCCTGTGTTGTTCTCAACATTCTCTAGCAACTAAATTCAAATGTATCCATTTGGAGCTTTCTTATTCATTATTCAGATTTCACATGCATATAGCTAATTGAAAATTCCATGACTTGGGTCAGGTACTCCCTAGTGCTCAAAGTGACATCTTTGTTAGCACTTTAAAGAGATTGTTCACAGTAGATTTGCTCAATGCAATATGCCATTTGGTTTCTTGACAACTGCTTTCCTGGGCAAAAATTTCCTAGACAGCTGTTTCAGTATGACCCCGCTGATAGTGTCAGCCGTTATGGTCTGCAACCCCTCATCTCCCAGTAATACACTAACATACACATTCCTCATCTGTGACAATCCTTAACTGGCAATTGAAACTCTTTATTATAAAAAAGCGGTTGCTACATTGATAATATTTCCGTTTTATTGTTCTTCTATTTTACTTTATATAGTTGTTTTTATTTTCTGTTTATCTTCAGCTATAATATGCTAATTAAACATTCTTATATTTCATCTTGGGCCTTTTATCCTGCATTTTTACATGTCTTTCATGAGAAGTTTGATCTGAATCAGAACTAGACATGCTTTTAAAATTTTTATGAGTGGTTGCATTAAAGCCTTCCTTTAAAAAGAAAAAAGTCTATGTTTATTCAATAATTAAAAACAAAAATATTTTTTTCTTCTTCATAGGTGGTGAGTTTATTATTTTTCAGAGATATATTGTTATACTTTCTTTGTCTATATTAATTTATTCTGGGATTCCAAATCATATCATTTGAAATAAGAAGTCCTTTAATTTGTTTTTAGAATGTGGTTTTGTAACACTGTTGCGGTTGATTGCTGTGAAGTCGAGCATGACTCATAGTGACCCTATGAACAAAAGACCTGAAACCTTTCTGTAACTATCATTTCTCAAAGTTTGTAACAATAAATGATGTAATTATTTAGATTTAATGGCATTAGCTTTGTGATTCTATTCCAAGACTTACTTGAAGAAGTTTGGTATAAGGACTAAGATTATAAAATTACTAGGAAAGCAGAGATGAATGTGTGAATGAGAGGTATGAAGGAATAGCCAAGATGATGAGATGGCATGATATAATATTTTATATATAATTTTATATTAAATATAATCTTTTATATTAAATATATAAAATACATACATTATACATGGCTATAAAATAGAAATGGTTGTGTAAAACAAAATATGTATGAATGAAGTAATATACACAAATTACTGTATCCGTGTGAATGTATAAAATACATACAGATGGAAGAAACAATGAATAAGAACAATTGTGCTCAGGTCAATAAAAAAAGGGGAAAAAATTTGAGCCCAAATTTTGAGATTCAAATCCTGATATCATCACTTGTTGGCAGAATCAGTATGAGAAGTGAGGATGAATCTGTGCTTCAGTGTCTTCACTTACCTCATCGGTTTGTACTAAAAGTATCAAAATGGTTAATATAAGAAACCCAAAGAATGCCTAGAACATAAACAAACAAGCAGACATACAAAAATAACAATGACAATAAAAAATAATGACAACAATCAAACCCAACCCAGTGGCATTGAGTCTGAGTGTGGCAGCCTTCAACTGGGTTTCTAAGGCTGAAAGTCTTTCCAGGAAGATTACCCTTGGAGTTCTGGTAGATTTGAATCTCAACCTTTTGGTTATAGCACATAGTAAGCAGTGTTGTTGGCTGCTAATCAATTCCTACTCATGGCGACCTTGTGTGTTACAAAATAGAACTAGTCTATAGAATCTTCTTTACAGGACTCTTTACAATAACAGATGGGTAAAGGGCTTCATAGGGCCTCAACTTTCAGGTTGACAAAGGAGAACTTAGGGGAACAAGATTGATTTAGCAGCATGGGAAGTTGGTGTTCACCTATCAAAGTTAATGCTTGATCTTTTAGATAGTCCTTGAGTCAACAAACAGGATTCAAGCAACCTTGACTGTTGAAAACAAGTAGATACTGTGAAAAACAATGAATTCAAACTTTGTAAATAAATCATTATATAAAAAAGAGAGAAAACAGATAAATAGAGGAAATGAATGGCATCTAGAGGTAGCTTTTTAGAGACAATGATGTTGAAATTCCAACTCACATACTTTGGACATGTTGTCAAGAAGGACCAATGCATGGAAAAAGACACCATTCTGGGAAAGTGGAGCATCAGAGAGAGAGAAGACCCTCAACGAGATGACTTGATACAGTGACTCTAACACTATAGTCGAGCTTATCAGAGATCTTGAGGACAGCACAGGATAGGACAAGGTTCAGATCTAATGTTCACAGGGTGGCTGAGTTGTAGTGTACTCTTCAGCACATAACAATAGCCGAAGTTCCTTTATAGAGAGACACAGATGGATGGATCATTGAGGAAATTGTGCCTCTCAGAAGTCAGAGAGGAAGAAATTGTGAATTTGACAGCACAGATGTATATGTAGTTAAATTCTCTAATTGCAGATATCTGTTTATAGCTCTTTCTTCTCTATTTCCCATAATATTATCTGTCAGAAGTTTGTTTTAGACAGGGTTTGTTGAAAAAGCAATTTTTTAAAAATCAGCTCAACTTCATTTTGATATATTTATGCTTCTATCTACATTCTTTCATATAACTTATTTTCATTTGTTGAGCTAAAAGTTTAATTCATTTTAAATATTTAATAATTTCTAAAATGTGTTAATTTATAGAATAACACAAGTTCTTGTTGAAATAAAATAAATATTGGTGTTCAAACTCACTTTATTTTGTGTAGCCATTTTCCTGTTTTTCTAATTTTATTTTAGTATAGTAAGTCTTTTCTTCTCTTGGGAATTTGTTGAGATTTTATTTGTGACTCGATACACAGTTAATTTTTATGAATGCTTTTGAAAAGGATGTACTTTTTTTGTTTTCTCATTTATTTAGTACCACGTTAGCCCTTTATCTATTAGACTAAACTTGTTAATTATGTTATTAAAACCTTCTCTCAATAAAAAAAAAATTGACCTTGTTGTGGTTGTTAGGTGCCATTGAGTTGACTACTACTTACAGCAACTCTTTGAATAACAGATCAGGCACTAGCACAGCCTTGCACCATCCTCACAATCTCCCCATGTGGGAGCTCATTGCTACACTGTCGATTCATCCTATCAGAGGATCTTTTACTTCATATGAGCTACTAGAGTTCCTCTATAATTGAATGTAATGAAGAGATAATATTGCTTCAGTAATAAAATTATGTCATAAATATTTTACTGGGAAAATGTATTTTAACAACTTTTAAATGGCCTTAATTATGAATTTCTTTTACTTTCAAAATTCAAAGAAATGTATTTTTTTTTTCAGGTTTTTGGTTAATTTTCTGGTGGGAAGTTGTATTTATTCTATAGCTAAGTTATTGACCATATTCTATAATATTTAATTTTCATGTCATGGCTATTAAAGTGCTCAAATGGAAGAATAGATGCAAAAGACATTGTAAGGTGAAAAGAACTCTACGATTGTTAGCCACTAGTAATGTTGTTGTTGTTGAGTATGTAATAATTTGTGTTTGAACCCTAATTTGTCCACCCTTACCATATATTTCCTTTTTCAGTTACCAACTCAACTGTTATCAGTTATCAATTTTTTAAAAAAGGATTTGAAGGCTTTTGGTGGGGGTGGGGAAGCAGATATATGGGAATTATTTCTTTAGAATGAATTACAACTACCTCTTAAAGCTACTTTGGGTATTTTTTCCCCCTGTGATAATCCTGATGGCACATCTGTGGAATTGATGCTGCCCAGTGGTCATTTTGGTCGTACACACTAAGTTGAGCAGATGCTTGCTTCAGCCTTTACCACCTGGTGAGCCTTTGTTGGTTTGGCAAGAGTCTCCAGACTGGGAAATCCAAGAACACAATTCATTCCAGCTGAAGGCAGAATTATGGGTTGATGATTTACTGTGAGGCCCAAGGTTTGCTATAGATACCAGTTAGAATGGGAAACTTGGGGCTTTGCATCCATCAGACAAACAGAGCAAGAGCCAGGAGGTGAATTATAGACCAAACCTGTTTCACCAGCTGGTGAGCACAGAGAATTACATTCCAGTGAAGGTAAAGCTGCACTCATTAGCAAAGGGTAATCAGCATGAGGCTTCTTGCCAGCGTTTTTTGCCTATAGATTGCATTTCTATTCTTGGACACACAAGGTTTCTAGTAGTTTGAATTGACTCTATACCAATCTGTTTCTTGTTTTGTTTTACTATAAGGACACAAATTTTCAGCTAGACAAGCAGAGCATTAGAAACAAAAATACTGTTGATTTTTTTCTAGGTGAAGTTCCATGAACTACTTGCTCACTTCTCAAGTAGAAAACTAAATGGCATCAGAAATCATTCTTTTTTTCCCTTCCCCTTTTCTCAGGTGTCAGATGTCAGAGCTCATTACAGAAAAAATAATGAAGTAGTATAAAATATTAATGTTACCTACAACTGGGAGAGGATAAAATAGATGAATGAGACCCTCTAAGAATCAAATCCCTATACACATTCAAGAACTTCTCCAACAGGGTAAAAACAAATCCATAGAATGGGAAAAAATATTTGGTAATGTCATATCTGATAAGGGACTTATATGTAGAATTTATAGAAGACTCAAGCACCACAACAAGATAAAGGTAAACAACCCAATTGCAAAATGGGCACAGGATATGAACAGACACTTCACCAAAGAAGACATTGAGATGGCGAACAAACACATGAAGAAGTGTTCAAAATCCCTAGCTCTAAGAGAGATGCAAATCAAAACAGTTATGAGAGCTATCATCTCACCCCAGTAAGAGTAGCAAAATTTAACAGAAGCAGCAAACAGCAAATGCTGGTGAGGTTGTGGAGAAACTGGAACCCTTATTCACTGTTGGTGGGAATGCAAAATGGTGCAGCCACTATGGAAGGCAGTATAATGCTTTCTCAAAAAGTGCAAATAGAAATACCATTTGACCCAGCAATTCCACTATTGGGAATATACCCTAAAGAAAACTGCCACCCAAGCAGATATATGCACACCCATGTCTATTGCTGCTCTGTTCACAATAGCAAAGAGTTGGAAACAACCCAAGTGCTCATCAACAAACAAATGGATAGAGAAGCTGTGATATATTCACACAATGGAATATTATGCAGCACTGAAAAACAACTTATGAAATATTATTCAAAATGGGTGACCATGGAGGACATTATGCTGAGTGAAATATCTCAGTCACAAAAATACAAATACTACATAATGCCACTGTTATAAAACAGGACTGACATGGGGGTTAGGCAGAAACTATGAAAGGAGGGGATAAATAATGTACATGGCATTGAAACAAATGAGGGAGAGAAATGTATAAAAGGAATATGTGATTAGGTATTATTGGCATGAGAAGAGTACAGAATAAGAGCTGCATAGTAAAGTGGACTGAGGGGAAGTAGTGTATAACAATGAAAGAATTTTTTTTTCCAGAGAAAAAAGAGAACTGAGGGGGAAGGGAACCAGGGAGGAAAATGTGCAACAATGAATCAATGGAAATCTAAGTTCTCTATAAGCTTTCATTAAAATCTCAATAAGAAAAATATTAATATTAATCATTAAATAATTTGTTGTTGTTGTTATGTGCTGTTGAGTCGCTTACGACTCATAGTGACCCTATGTACAACAGCTCTAAACTCTGCTCTGTCCTGAGCCAATCTCACTGTCTCCGACACACTCATCCTGTTTGACCCAGTCACCGAATCAATCCATCTCCCAGAGGGCCTTCCCCTCCTGTACCTGCCCTCCAAGCTTCCAAGCATGATGTCCTTCTCCAAGGACCGATCCCTACTTACAACATGACAAAAGTATGTCAGACGAAGTCTCAGAATCCAAGGAGCAGCCTTGTTTAACACTCTCCATGGTGAATCTGCTTGTTTTCTTAGCAGTCCATGGCACCCTCAGCACTCTTCTCCAACACCAAAGCTCAAAAGCATCAATTCTCCTTCTATCCTCCCTGGTCACACCATCTATTAAATTCTAGTTGTAAAAGGAGAAAGGGCCATGTAGGGATAGACATATCTGTCATTTACCAAATTCACATAGGGAAACTGTTCTATCCACTGCATCAGTAGCACAAAACCCATTCTCATTAGGTCAGACATGTTCTTCATTCTCCTGTACCTCTTTCTACTCATCTCAACACCAATCTTAACCTGTTACTGGGTCCAAAATCCAATGTAATAGCTCACATATCACACAGAACCATATTAGGGAAGTCAAAATGTTATAATCCAGATGAATAACAGAATATAATCAATACAGGTCCCGGTCCCCAAAGCATATGCAAGCACTCAGTCTTGAGCCTTGTGGTTTGGTGTTCCCAAGTTCTCCGTCCTGCTAATATTGGCTTCCCATCCCTAGTGGTGCTCAATAAAGTTCTCAGTGCTGTCAATATTAGCTCTCTTCCCTCAAAGACCCATCTTATATCAAGTGTCCAGTTCAGCCATGTATGTTGTTGCCATAGGTGTAGTTGGAGCAGGAATGGTGTCCTACATTGTCTTGCTTTCTTTTCAGTGGTGCTAGAATATTTGTTTGTCGCTCACTCTGGTTTGCTCAATTCAATGGCAAGATAGCCAGCCAATCCCTTTGCAAAATGTTGAGACTGGCCAATCTCCTTGTGGAACAGTAGATAGTCAGTCCCCTTGGAATAGGCTAACATGCTTCAGTCACATATTCTCACCCAACCACATAGCATCCCTTCTTTTTAATACAACAATTATTTCAGCATAAAACAAATGGTTAAACTTTTGGCTAGGAAAGATGCTTTTGAATAATCATAGACACCCAGCCTAGTACGACCAAAAGTTTTTTTGTGCTAAGAGATCTAGTTTAAAAACAAAATTCCATGCCAAATGGCATTGTAAAACTCTTCTAAAGATTTCTTTCTGGGCATTTGAACTCTCAGATCACATAAACTATTCTGAGATTGAATTACTTAAAATTAGAAGTCGTGTCAAGCTTCCCCCCCCACCCCGTATTATTCATTGCATACCAAACAATAAGACATTACCTTTGTTTTTAAAATCTAACTGGGAAAAATCTTGATATTAAAAATTTCAGGGTGACTCTTTGGTCCATCAATGCCCAAACTTCTCAATGTCATCAGCTTCTTTTTTGATGTCTTCTCTGTTTCCAAATCTGTTTTTTCATATGCAGATTCCTAGAAACTCAGGTTTATTTTCCTTCAAAATATCAAAGCTAGTAAGTATCATTAGCAAAACTGAGGATTTTCCACTTAATGGAAACAATCATACTGAGAAAGCAGTTAATTTTACAAATATAGACATGACTTTCTAGTACTACTATAGATGATTAGCAGTTTGTCCTAGTGCTTAAAAAACAAAGAATTACAAGAAAAAGAAAATGAACTATTTCATCTAGTTTGCAGATATTCGGTTCTGTGAGGGCATAGGTGTAGAATCACTAGGGATGAATAAGCTTCTTACGTAGGTGTTCTGATCTTTTGTGACTACCCCACTTTTGACATTTTCTCATTCATTTCCCATCATTACTCACTATTCACTCAATTGTTAAAGGAATTAGATATGTAGGAAATAAACAGGAAAACTTGAGAACCAATGACGTGACTAAAAGAGGCGGAGTTGATTGGACTCTAGCCTATTTCCCCACTTTGGATTGTGAGGACAGTGTTGCCAAATGATATTTTTTTTAAAAAATGGAAATTCTGATTTTTATACGAAAATTTCTAATTAAATATATGACAGATGAGTCGTGGGATGACATCAAGGACATCATTCATGAAGAGAACAAAGACAGAAGAGAAAGATAAAACCAAAATAGATGTCAGAAGAGACTCTGAAGATTACACTGAAGTGTCAAGAAGCCAGAATAAAGGGAAGAGATGCTGAAGTAAAAGAGCTTAACAGAGGATTTCAAAGGGAAGCTTGAGAAAACAAAGCAAAATATTATAAGAGAATGTTCAGAGAGCTGAAGTCAGAGAATCAGAAGGGAAGAACTTGCTTGGCATTTCTTAAGGTAAAAACAGAAAAAGAATTTCTGTCTCTAGTTGCAATATTGAAAGATGCTATGGGAAAAATCTTGAATGATCCAAGAAACATCAAAGAAGACAGAGTGAATACAAAGAATCAATGTATCAAAAAGAGTTGCCCAATATGGAAATATTTCAGGATGTATCATATGATCAAGAGCCAATGGTAATGAAGGAAGAAGCTACATTGAAGGCATTGGCCAAACATAAGGCCTCATGAATCAATGGGGTACCAAACAACATGTTTCAGCTAAGAGATGCAGCCCTGAATGTACTAACCAGTCTATACCAGGAAGTTTGGAGGACAGGCTGCCTGGCTGACTGGAAGAGATCCATATGTGTTCCCATTTCCAATGAAGGTAATCCAGCAGACTGGAAGTTATTGAACAATATCACTGATATCACATGCAAGCAGAATATTGCTGAAAATTACTCAAAACCAGCTAGAACAGTAGATAAGGAATTGCCAGATATTTAAACTAGATTAAAAAGAGGCGATGGTACAAGGGACACTTTTGCTGATGCCAAATGGATTTTAGCTGAATGCAGAGAATACCAGAAGAATATCTATTTGTGTTTTATTAGCAGTGCAAAAGTATTTGATTGTATGGATAATAACATATTATGACTAACCTTGAGAAAAATGGGAATCCCAGAATACTTAATAATGCTTATGTGAAACATATACCTAGACCATGAGGTGAACAGAGTACATATCTTAAAATTAAGAAAGATGTGAGTCAAAGCTGTATCCTCCACCCATACCTATTCAACCTGTATACTGAGCAAATTATTTGAAAAGCTGGTCTCTATGAAGAAAGTGACAACAGGATCAGAGGAAGATTCATCAGCATCCTGCATTCGACAGATAGCACCATTTTGCTTGCTGAAAGTGAGGAGGACTTGAAGCACTTGTTGCAGAGGATCAAAGACCATAGCCTTTAATATGGATTACATCTCAACATAAAGAAAATGAAAATTTTCACCTCTGAACCCATAGACAACAACATGATTGATGCAGAAAAGATTAAAACTGTCTATAACTTCATCTTACTTGGATCCACAATCAGCACCGTTTATAGACAGATGATCAGGAGACATACTGCACAGGGAAAGTCTGCACTCAGGGACCTTTCCAAATTATTAAGGAGTAATTATATCAGTTTGAGGACTAAGTTGTGCTTGAGTCAGGTGATGGTCTTTTCAATTACTTGCTAGCCTCCAAACGCCAGACAATTAATAGGATGGCAGAAGAATTGAAAACTTTGTGCTGTGGTGTTGAAGAGCACTGAACATTCCATGGATTACCAGAAAGACAAACAGATATGTCTTGGAGAAATTGCAGCCAGAACGCTTCTTGGAGGCAAAGATGACACAGCTTCATATCACAGCTTCATGTTTTGGACATGTTACTAGGAGAGTTTATTCCTTATTAGAGGGACATCATCCTTGGAAAGGTCAGCAAAAAAGTAGACACACAATGTCTGTAGCAATGAACTCAAGTATGTCAGAGATGGTCAGATCTGTTGTTTATAGGGTTGTACTGGACTCCACACTGCATGGTTTAAAATTGAGAAGACAGTGTGTCAGGGTTGTATTCTCTCCCCAAACTTCTTCAACCTATATGCTGATCAAACTATATGAGAAGCTGGACTCTATGTAAAGGAGTGTGGCATCAGGAATGAAGGGAGACTCATCAATAACCAGCATTATGCAGATGATACAATCTTGCTTGCTGAAAGTGAGGAAGACTTGAAGCACTTGTTGCAGAAGATCAAAGAATGCAGCATTCAGTATGGATTGCATCTTATTATCAAGAAAACAAAGATTCTTACCATTGGACCAATAGGCAACATCATGATGGATGGGTAGGAGAATGAAACTGCCAACAGCTTCATCTTGCTTGGATCCACAATTAACACCCTTGGTATCAGCAATCAGGAAATAAGGAGACACATTGCACTGGGAAAATTGGCAGTTAGGGACCTCTCCAGATTACTGAGAAGTAATGATGTCAGTTTGAGGACTAAGGTATGTCTGATTCAGGCCATGATCTTTCCAAGTACTTGCTATGCATCTGAGAATAAGTGAATAATCAGTGAATAAGGATGATAAAAAAAGAATTGACATCTTTGAACTGTGGTGTTGTAGAAGATCACTGAACATCCCATGGACAGCCAAGAGAATGAACAGATAAGTCTTAGAGATAGTGCCGGCAGAGTGTTTTTTGAAGTCAGGAATGATGAGACTTTTCCTCACATACTTTTGCCATGTTCCTAGGAGGGGCTATTCCTTGGAGAAGGACACGATACTGGGAAGAGTGGAGAGTCGGCGAAGGAGAGGAAGACCTTTAACTAGAATGAATTGACATGGTGACTGCTGCAATGGGCTCGTTTATGTCAGGAAGTATGAGGATGGCGTAGGATAGAGTAGGGTTCAGATCTTTTGTTCACAGGGTTACTATTAGTGGTACTCGACTTGATGACACCTAACAACAACAACAACAACAACAATGAAATATATGCTTTATGTTCTCAGCGCTGCTATGACAAAATACCATGAGTCAGTTCCTTTAACAAATGCAAATGAGTGCCTCACCCTTTAGAAGGGTAAAAGTCCACATTCAGGATATTGGCTCTAAGGGAAACTTTTTTGTGTGTTCAAGAGTGAGACACTTGTTTCCTTTAAGCTTCATTCCTTGAAGAGCTTTATGTGGCCTGGCATCTACCTCTCCTCAGGTAATTGCTTTCATGCCTAATCTGCTTAATTTAGATCTTAAAGGTGGTTATTTTGGACATACCCTGTGCTGATTATGGCTTTATTTACATAATAAAAAACTATGCCCAAATGGGATTATATTCACTAACCTCTGTATTAGTTATATTATTTTATAACTAAACTAATACATAATTTTGGGGGATATTCAAGCTTCCAAGTCAGTAAAAATCTGCCTGGGCATATAGATCAGTAGAATAGAATCAAGGACCCAGAAATGGACCCAGCTATGTATGGTCAACTGATATTTGATAAGGAAATCAAGTGGGGAAATGACAACCTCTTCAACAAATGGTGCTGGCAAAACATGGACTGCTGACTGAAGAAAGCTGAAACAGGATCCACATCTCACACCATGCACAAAAATCAATTCAAGGTGGATCAGAGACTTGGGAGTAAACTCCAAAACCATAAAGATAATAAGAGACAAACTGGCATCAAGCTTAGAAGGCTTAGTCTATGGTATAAAGAGACTGCCAAATACAGTTAGAAATGCACAATATGGAGAGGAGAAAATTGATGAAAGGGACCCTCTAAAGATTATATCTCTGTGCTCATCAAAAACTTTTTACAACAGGGTGAAAACCTACTAACTGTGAATAAACATTTGCAATACCATCTTAGACCAGGGTCTCAAAACAAAAGTTTACAGAATACGACGGGGCTTCCAGAAGAAAAAGACTGATAACCCAATTACAAAATGGACAAAAAAACATGGGAAGACTTTTCACAGAGGAAGACATTCAGATGGTCAACAGACACAGGCAGAAATGCTCAAAAACACTGGCAATGAAAGAGATGTAAATAAAAACCACAATG
>NW_006399858.1:10219876-10221719 GCF_000299155.1 Elephantulus edwardii
TGACATATTTCAACAAACAGACCCTGCTCTGGATGTGCTCACTAGTTGTGCCAAGAAATCTGGAGGACAGCCAGCTGGCCAACTGACTGGAAAGATCGATATTTGTTCCCATTCCAAAGAAAGATGGCCCAACAGAGTCAATGTGGAAATTATCAAACAATATAATTAATATCACATGCAAGCAAGATTCTGCTGAAAATTATCCAAAAGCGTTTGGAACAATATGTCAACAGATAACTGCCAGAAGTGCAGGCTGGATTTAGAAGAGGTCGTGGTACTAGGGATATTATAGCTGATGTTAGATGGATCTTGGCAGAAAGCAGAGAATACCAGAAGAATGTCTATCTGTGCTTCATTGACTATGCAAAGGTTTTGACTGTTTGGATCACAAGCTGTGGCTGACTCTGAGAAAAATGGGAATCACAGAACATTTGATTGTGCTAATGTGAAGCCTATACTTGGACCAAGAGGCAGTCATCAAAACAGTGCAGGTAGACACTACATGGTTCAAAATCAAGAAGGGGGTATGTCAGGGATGTACTCTGTCTCCATACCTTTTCAATCTGTATGCAGAACAGATCATCCGAGACGGTGGGCTGTACAAGGAGGAATGTGGCATCACGATTGGTGGAAGAATCGTCAACAACCTGTGTTATGCTGATGACACATCCCTGCTTGCTGAAACTGAGGAAGACCTGAAGTGCTTGCTGTGGAAGGTCAAGGACTGCAGCCTCTTATATGGATTGAAGCTCAACATCAAGAAAACGAAGATTCTCACCACTAGGCCAATTGGCAGCATCAGTATGGATGGTGAAGAGATTGAGATAGTTAACAGTTTTAGTTTGCTTGCCTCCACAGTCAACACTCTTGGTAAGAGCAGCCAGGAAATCAGGAGATGAATTGCATTGGGAAAGTCAGCTGTGAGGGACCTCTCAAGAGTACAGAAGAGACTAAGGTGCACCTGATCCGGGCTATAATCAGAGAGCTGGACAGTGAATAGGGATGATAGAAAGAGAATTGTTGCCTTTGACTTGTGGTGCTGGAGAAGAGTGTTGAATATACCATGGACTGCTAGGAGAACAAACAGGTTTGTCCTGGAGAAGGTGAAGCCGGAATGCTCCTTGGAGTCAAGGATTCTGAAGCTTCGTCTGACATATTTTGGGCATGCTGCAAGGAGCGACTGGTTCTTGGAGAGGGATATCATGTTTGACAGAGTGGAGGGGCAGCGCAGGAGAGGAAGACCTTCGATGAGATGGATCAATTCTGTAACTGGAGTGGTGGGAATAAGTGTTTTTGGGATGGCTAGGTTGGCACAGGACAGAATGGCGTTTAGAGCTCTTGTACTCGCTATGAGTCACAAGTGACTCAATGGCACATAACAACAATAACAACCACAACAATATGTCTTAATTTTCTGGCTGTTGGTGCCAAGAGAAGAGTGTTGACTATGGAGCAAACTAAAGCTGTGAACAATCTCAATCTCTTTACCTTCCATCCTGATGCTGCCAGTTGGTCCTGTAGTGAGAATCCTTGTCTTCTTGATATTGAGCTTCAATCCATATTGAAGGCTGCAGTCCTTGACCCTCTGAAGCAAGTGCACGAGGTCCTCCTCAGTTTCAGCAAGCAGGGTTTTGTCATCTGCATAACACAGATTGTTGATGGATCTTCCACCAATCCTGATGCCACACTGCTTCTCATAGAGCCCAGCATCCTGGATAATATGTTCTGCATACAGGTTGAAAAGGTTTGGAGATAGAACACAACCCTGGAATACACCCATCCCAATTTTGAACCATGCAGTGTTTCCTTGCTCTGTTCTCACGACTGCCTCCTGGTCCAAATA
>NW_006399858.1:10222839-10246874 GCF_000299155.1 Elephantulus edwardii
GAATGATAATGTGAAACAATATGAATGAAGAATAGTGTAAAACACAATGTATACGAACTTTGTGAGCAAACCAGTATAAAATAAGATTTTTTAAAAAGGAAAAAAAAAATCTGCCTGGGGGCAACATTTGCTCTATAGTTAATAGTTGTCCACAATTTAGGTATTACTTTCTTGTTTTTTGTTGTTTTCTTTTCCCTTTTTGCTGGCATGTTCTCGGCACCACTAAGAATAAGTTTCCTTCCTTCACCACCTGATGTACCATATTTTTGGCATCTAACACAGCAACACAAATAAAAAGCACATACATCTCACATAATAAACACAGGAAATGAAGCATAAGGAATTGCACATTTTGCAAAAAATTATGTAATACACAAGTTATTTGTTAGAAAGCACAGTACTCCTTGTCCTCCTCCTTAGCACCCATTGAAATGATACTGTTTCTGTATTTCCTGTTTTCTCCTAAGGCTGCTCCTACACATTTCATGATGGCTTCGTTTCTGTCCCTCAGCTTTCTCTTTAAATTATGCTAGTTGCAGTCAAGTTGCCTCTGATTCATGGTGATCCCAAGTGCAACATAGTTAAATATTGCCTGACATGGTGCTGTCTTCACAATTATCTGTGTATTTTCAATTCATTGTATATTCATTGTGTATTTTCAATTCAATTCATGGTGCTGTGAACGGTTCCCAACCCTGATGACTCGCCTTCTCTTACTGCACTGGACAATGTCCCATAGTGAGCTGTGTGGTCTTCGTGGATTAATTTCTCTGGGTAGGTCTTCTGGTCTTTTTTTTTTTTTTCTAGTCTGTCTTAATCTGGAGGCTCTGATGAAAAGTGTCTGCCATGGATTCCTCAGCTGGCATTTGAAATGCTGACGGCATAGCTTCCACATCATAATTGTGTACAGGTCATGACAATACAGAGAACCCTCTTTTAAAACAGATAACTCTATTTGATGTTGTGTCTGCTTATGTTGCTAATATATGAAAATCTTATGGACAGGGACCATGTCAATTGTCCTTTTGTCCTTGGTACCTGGTGAAATATATACCCCTCAGTGAGCATTCGATCAGAATTTATTGAAGGTTGAGAGACTTAGACCTGACTTTATGTGTGAGACTTGGACTCACATCTTACTTCTTTACTTCTCCACGTCCTCTTCTATACTTGATCGAATATCCCAGTCACAAAAGGACAAATATTACATGATGCCACTGTTGTAGAATGGGACTGTCCTTGGGGCTGGGGAGAGACTGAGTAAGATGGGTTCAATAATGTGTACTGCACTGAAACAGAGGAGGGAGAGAACCGTTTAAAAGAGAGATGTAACTGGGTATTTCTGTCATCACAGGAGACTAGAGTGAGGGCTGCATGGTGGAGGGGACCTGGGGGAGGGTTTGTAAAACAATGAAAGAATCTTTTCTTTTACTTTTCCATAATTTTTGGACTCATGTACTTATAACTTGTTAGTCAAATTTGTGTCTTCTAGGTTGCAACACCCCCATGATACATCTTGAAGGATACGTACATGTACAGCCAAGCACAATCAATAAGAGTGCATCTGAATTCCAAAATCAATCTCCATAATAGTCTATGTGTTTCCTACTGCCAAAGGGGCCCTTTAGAGTAGTGAGAGAAGATCTTCACCCTGAAACCCACAGCGTCCCTTTTCAGCAGGAAGTAGCTAAGAGAATACGCCGTGCCCTTTTCCTTATGACTCAGGGTGAAGTCTCTCTCAGGGAGGAGTGATAGGGAATGGCAAAGGATACACTGACAAAGAAGATTGATCAGAACTGGCTTTGACAAGCACTGTGGCATTTGGACAAGAACAAACTGGGAGGAGGGTAGAGAGAATAGTGCAACAATGAATGAGTGGAAGTTCCAAAATCTCTGTAAATGTTTATGAAAATTAATAAAATATAATTAAAAAAAAAAAAAAAGAAAGACCTATCTTTTGGAATTGTTGGTTCTGACCCTTGAGAAAAAGTAGAAAATCAGCTGGTACAATCAATGTGAAAACTGCTTTGAAAGAAAAATGCTATTTTGAGAAAATGTATGAGCTCTTTCTTGAAGAGGTTATTTATAAAGACAGTTTTGTGGCAGAGTCCGTCAAGGGTGATTTGGTCTGGTATGTTCTTGTTGACGTGAAGCAGGATGTGTGAATATTTGAAAGCAGGAAGCCCCCTGGAGCTGTCTAGATAGTATCTAGGTTCCTCTCTGGGGTATGAATCAGGAAGAGCAATCTGACTGCTACCTGGAACCTGGTTGGATAAGGTGTAAGTGGTTAAGCAATTGATTAGGATTTCCCAAAGAACGGTGCCATGCCACCATCTCAAGTGCAGATATAATTACTTTTTGAAATGAAAATCCTGATTTCCAGGACAAGAATGTTTTGGAAAAGAAAATTTAGAGAAAGAAAACTTAGATCCTTTCCTCGAACGTTAATCAGAAAGGATTCATTTTAATAAAATAAAATCAATAAGGATGAAGATTTTTCTCTTACATGAACAAGATCTGTGTCAATGATTTATCTTAATATCTAATGTTCCAATGACTTTTCATTTTAAAATTAGAAATATTTTAGGGTTTAATGGCTTTATATATATATAAAAATGAACCTTTTCTATGTGTTTCATATTTTCAGCCTGTCTCGGGAGCTTTGGGGTAGTTGTGCTGCTAACCCAAGGATGGTGCCTCTGAAGAAAGATGGGCAGTCTCCTCCTATGTGATTTATAGCTTCAGGAAATCCACTGGAAGGAAAGCTCTCATTCCATTACGACCCAACAGCAATGAGATAGGTAGAGTATATGTGGTATGTTGGACAGTACAGTTAACACGCTCAGCTGTTAACCAAGGGTCTGGAGGTTTAAATCCACCCAGAAGTGCTGCAGAAGAAAGGCCTGGTTATCAACTTTAAAAAAAATCAGCCATGGAAAATCCTAGAAATACAGTTCTACTCTGATGGAGTTGCTATGAGTAGAAGAAATGAACTGGATGATGATGGTTCAGTGTTTTGTGGTTGGTTTTTTTTGGTGTGTATATTTCATAATGCCATGAGTAAGAATTCCCTGGCCAATGGTGTGAGTGTGGGGTTCAGAGAGTGGACTCCAGACTGGGAGACATAAAAGTTGTTATTTATTTATTATCTATTTCTACAGACTGGGAGACAAAGGTTGTTTTTTATTTTGGACAAGTCTTATCTGATTCTGCTTTCCCCACTTTTCTACTCCTAACTCTTCACGCTACTGCAAACCAGTGTTTTATTTCTTCAATAAGGAAAACCCAAGTGACATTTTCTAGGAGTATGTTTGAGGACTGCAGAATTTTTGGCTCACAAAGTGTGATGAAGATGGAGAGAGTATGGAGGAGGAAGTTGTTAACAACGTCTAGATGATGCCAAGTGGTAACTCAGCCCGGATCACAGCTCCAGCGAAGCATCTTTGCCATTTGGTAAGTCTCTCCTGCGGCTGCTGTGTGGAGCTGTAAATGGATTGTTAATTCCTTTTCCTATTCTCTCAAATAAATATTTTTAACTGTCTGTGAGAAGGTGTTGCAAATTCCCTTAGTTCGTGTTTGCACACATAAGTAAGGAATTTGATTCTTGGACGAGTACATGGAGGGGTCAAGAGATTTGGGTTTTGCTAGAAACTTTAAACACTTGCTGATGAAGATCAAACACAATGGCCTTTAGTAAAGATTACACTTAAACATAAAGAAAAAAAACACAACACCTCACAAAACAACCCTATCAATTGAACCAATAAGCAACATCATAGTAAAGAGAGAAAGTACTGAAGCTGTTAAGGTTATAAGTTAATTTGATCAACATCTATGTCTTCCAAAGCACCAATCAAGATACCAGATGGTATATTATACTATGAAAGTGTGTTGTAAGGGACTTCTTCAAAATTTTAAGAGAAAAAAAAGGAAAGATGTCACTTTGCAGACTAAAGTGCACCTAACCCAAGCTGTGGTATTTTCTGTAGCCTGTTAGGTATTAAAAAATGGGACCAGGAATAAAGAAGACTTAAGCATTGTTGTGTCCCATTGAGTCAGAACTGACTCATAGCTGAATCTCCAGCAGGTTTTCAGAGACTCTGAATCACACAAGAGGAGATTTCTCATCTTTCTTTCATGGAGCAGGTGGTAGACTTTAACCATCTGCCTTTGGGTTGGCAGTGCAACACCTTACCACTAGGTCACCAGAGCTGCCTAGAAGAATTATGTCTTTAAATTATGATTGGTGAAGAATATGAAATATACCATAGGCTGCCAGAAGAATGAACAAATCTGGATTGTCAAAAGTACAGCCAGAATGCTGCTTAGCAGTGAAGATGCCAAGATTTCGTCTCACATATTTTGGACACATGATCAGGCGGTACCATTCCTGGAGAAGGACATCATCAAGATCAGCAAGGAGAAGACCCTCAATGAGGAGAAGGGATTGGTTTAGTGGAAACAATGGTTCCAATATAGCAATGGTTTTGACAATGACACAGGACAAGGAAGTATTTTGTTCTGTGCTACCTTGATTGTTCTCCCGCTTGTAGAGTGGGTCTGAAATGACAGCACCTAACAGTAACAGTGGTGTTTTAATCTCTGAATTTCTATTTAATCCAGTTAACTGTCAACTATTTCTCACAGCTTTCTTCAAATGACCTTGCTTTTCCCACCCACCTGCTCTTCTTTTTAATCCATTGCACCTTTGACTTCTTTCCTTTGTTCTTGGAAAAAACTTGCGTAATTTGGCATAAATCTTGTGGATTGTTGGTCCATAAACTCAGAAATCCAAGAAATGCCTTAATTTTTCCTTACATAAATTTAGAGTCTCATCATCTCATTGAATGACTGAGAAATCATGGGAAAGTGAGGAGAAAAGCTTTGTGCATTTATTTATTATTTTATCCCTAATAATTGATATACCGACTGGCCATGCTAGTTGCATATCAATTACAGCTGAGTAAAAAAATAAGTGAATGTACCCCCACATCAGCTATCTCTATGATATCTATCACTTGGAATTAAGTTTGTGTGTTCTAGAATTGAAGAAGCTCTGGTGTTGCAGTGGTTAAAACATCTGGCTACTATCCAAAAGGTTCATGTGGAATTCTGCTTCTGGAAAGGTTTATAGCCTTGGAAAGTTTATGGAACAGTTTTACTCACCAGGTCACTAGGAATTAGAAATTACCTGAGGCATCCCCACTGGACCCACGTGGGAAAACACTTTGCAGTCCAGAGGGGAGCAAATGACAGGAAAATATCTTCTAACAGAGCAACAAGGCAAGCAGCTATAATCCAAGACCACCAGTAAGGTGATAAAGCGTCCTCCCTTCCCCCCTTTACATCTATGCCCCTGTTCAGCATGAAGAAGCCAGAGAGTCGGCATCCAATTTCCAAATCAATAAAACAGTTGGTTTAATTACTATTGGAAAATGCTTGTCATTCCTCTGTAGCATCTGGTCCCCACTGGACCCTCATCATTTCCTTCACCTGCTCCCCCCACCGACCAAACTGTGCAGCTCTGCAACTGCATCCTGGCCCATCCTCACCCTTCTGCCCCCAACCCTCACCTCCTTGTACCCCCAATATGTTTTTCCCAATAAACACACACACACACACACACACACACACACAGAAATTACCTGAGGGTTTGCTATTTCCTTCTAAAGTCGTCATAATCATTACGCGTTTTGTCATGAACCTGTCTTGCAGGTGGAAAATTCTCTTCTGCCTGGGACACGGAAGTATTTGCTGGAATAAAGATTGAAGGAGCCAGCAATTTTTTCCCCCAAACATTTTTGTAAGGAATTACACTTACTCCTTACTTTTCAATGATTTCATTAGTTGACATTTTGAATTTACAAGGATAATAAATAAAATTTACTACCCTACTAACTTACTCATTAACACTACTTCTGTGGCAGTAATGCTTATCCCCAATGTAGCATCTGGTGGATTTGAACTGTATACCTTTCATTTAACAGCCATATTATTGCTGGAACATAAGGGTTTTCTGAGCTTTAATTTAGAGGAGGAATTTAGAATTAATTTAGAGGTTAAAACAGGTGTGTGTGTGTGTGTGTGTGTGTGTGTGTGCGCGCGCGCGCGCGCGCACGCGCTTTGGAGGTATATATACATAATCTCCTTCCACAATGAATGGACATTGTTTTATATATTACACAGAAAATTCTGTGTCAGATATTCTTTCTCTAGACACAAATCAGTTGCCTGCACAAATCATGTTTAAATATACATATAGCTAACGTCATTGGTATAAACGGAGTCCTTGATTGGCCCTTGTGACATTGCTCTGTCTTACTAGTTGTTCTTATTAAATTCAAACCAAATTCACTGTCATTTAATTGGTTCCAACTCATCACGACATCTAAGAAAGAGTGGAACCATCCCATAGAGTTTGCAAGGATGTCACTCTTTATGGAAACAGACTGCTCCATTTCTTCCTGTAGGTGGGTTTGAATCATAGACTTCTTGGGTAGTAGCTGAGTTCTTTAACCATTATGCTGCAAGGACCTCTTTACTTCTGATTAGACATTTTCAATGAATGAATCTTGTCTTTATGAGTATATTATACTGTGAACAATATTCGAGATAACTATGAATTTTAGTGCATAAAAAGGATAACAAAAATATTTTTAATCTATCTTGTCCAAAATGTTTATATGACATACATGAATTTGCTTAATTTCATTGAACAATATGAGGTATACTGTTTTTGTTTCTCCAGAATCAACTTTGAGTCATTGTAGTCTTTTGCACAACAGAATGAAATGCTGTCAAACCCTCAGAATTATTGTTGTCCTAGGTGGCCACTGTGTCAACTCTTCTTGTTCAGAGTTATCTTCTTTGTAACTGCCCCTCTATTAAGCATGCTGTTCATCTCTAAACAGAGATGAGTCCCTCCTCAAAACACCAAGTAAAAGAGACAAAGCCTTTAGTATGTCTAATGTACCAGTTGTACTTCATCTACTACAGATTTGTTCTTTCCTATGCCAGTCAACAGTAAATTACAAATTAACTGAAGAACAATGATGTCAGCATGGAGACTAATGTGTGCCTGATTCAGGCCATGATCTACACAATTACTTGGTATGCATCAGAAAGCTGGACAATTACTAAGAATGATAGTAGGAGAATTGATGCCTTTGAGCTATGGTGCTGGGAAAGAGTATTAAATATATCATGGAATTCTCAGAGAACAAACAGATTCATCCTGTTTAAGGTGAAACCAGGCTGCTCCAAGGATTCTGAAGTTCCTTCTGACATACTAGGGCATGTATATCATGCTTGGGAAGGTGGGGGGACAGTGCAAGAGAGGAAGATCCTCGATGAGATGGACTGACTCAGTGCCTAGGGTAATGGGGGTAGGTGTGTCAGAGACAATAAGTTTGGCTCAGGGTAGAGCAGGGTTCAGAGCTGTTGTACACAGTCACAAGCAACTTGACGGTATATAACAACATCATTAGTTGCCAAGCTATAATTCAAAGACATCAAGTTTTTCTTGATCTTTATATTTCAATCTGTCCATGCATATAGGGAGCTCTGGTGGGCTAGAGGTAAGGAACTGCACTGTCAGTTCAAAGGCTGCAGTTTGGAGCCACCAGCTGTTCATGAGAAAAAGAAGTGAATCTCCCATGTGATTAGCTTCCTCTGAAAACTCACAAGATCAGTTACGAATAGGTTCTGATTCGGTAGAACTCAACAACACAACAACGTGCATATAAGTTGTTTGAGGAATTCAGTGTCTTGGGTCAGGTTCACCTTAGTTATCACAGTGATAATTTTGCTTTTTTAATGACACTTTCAAGGGGTCTTATGGCAGTAGATTTGCCCAGTGTAAGATGTCATTTGATTTCTTAATTGTTATTTCCAACCATGTTGATTGTAGTAGAGTCAATTAAAATGAAATCTTTGACAACTTCAGTATTTTTCCCTTTACCATGATATTACTTACTGGTGCCATTGTAAAGATTTTTCTTTTATATTGAGGCTCTAGTCTTTGATCTTCATCATTAAGTGATGCAAATCTTGTTAATTTTCAGCAACCAAGACTGAGTCATTTGCACACTGCAGGTTTTTAATGACTCTTCCTCCAGTTTTGATGATGTATTCTTCTCCATGGCTCAGTTTCCGGGATTATTGCTTCATTATTCAGAACGAGTAAGTGTAAGGCAAGGATGCAGTCCAGCCATATACTTTCCCCTGATTTTAAACCATATATTAGCACTTTGTTTTGTGTTAATGACTTCCTCTTGGTTTATGTATTCTGGAATTCTCATTCTTTGAAAAGTTGTCCATAATTTGTTATGAGGCAAAGAAAGTAGGTATTGCCATGATGAAACCACATGTGATTTTCTGTGTCTTAGTTGGTAGAAAGTTGTGTTGCCAACTTGAAAGCCTGTGGTGTGGTCCCACCAGATGCTTTGCAGGAGAAAGATGGGCAATCTCCTCCTGTGTGCTTTACAGCCTCTAAAAATTTACAGGAGGATTAGCTTTGAGTTGGTTCAATTCAGCAACTAACAAAATTGAGCTTATTAAAAAAACTAATGAAGCAATTAGAATTTCAAAGGAGAATGACAGGTAAGAGCTAAGTAGACAAAAATAAAAATTGGTAAGAATAATTTGTATTTTTATCTTGGGGACTAGGATAACAGTTGTACAAAAATTACTTTTTAATTATTTGTAATCAATCTTTGTTCCCTTGTTTCTTTGTTTCTTGGGATGTGAATATATATTCCATTAAGAGCAGCTTTTGTACTTGCCTTACCTCAGTGCTGTATTACCAGGGAACAATGTCTGACATATATCGTTGCTATTAGGTGTCACCAGTCAAGTAGGACTCAGAGCAACCCTCTGAACAACAGAGTTGAATCCTGACCTATCCTGTGCCATCCTCATGATGCCAAGCATGATGTCCTTTTCCAAGGACTAGTTCCCTTAACAACATGCTCAAAGTATGAAACAAAGCTTCACCACCATCCTTGCCTGTAAGTAGTCCTCTGGCTACATTTTCTGTAAGATCTACCTATTCATCCTTTTGCAGCCCATGGTATATTCAGCACTCATCTCCAAAAACACAGCTCAAAGACATCTATTCTTCTTCTGTTATCTTTACTCATTGTCCAGATCTCAAACGCAGAGCAAGTGGTTGAAAAGACCATAGCTTGAATCAAGTGTGCCTTAGACTTTAAATTGACATTGCTCTTTAGTGTTTGTAGAGGTTCATGACAGCAAACTTTCCCAAATGCAATACGTCTTCTGATTTCTTGATTGCTGTTCTCAAGAGTATTGATTTTGGATTCAAATAAGAGGAAGTGATTGACAATTTCAATCTTTTCTCCATCTATCATCACACTGCCTATCAGCCCAGTGGTGAGCATGTTTGTCTCCTTGATGTTGAGATGATATTCTTATTGGAGGCCGTAGTTCTTGATCTTCTGCAGCAAGTGTCTCAAGTCCTTCTCACTTTCAGTAAGCAAGATTGTGTCATCTGCATAATGAAGGTTGTTGGTGAGTCTTTCATGATGCCACTCTCCTCTTCATTCAACCCAGCTTCTCACACGATTTGCTTAGATTTTCGAATGGTGTGTTGTTGTTATGTGTCATTGAGTCACCTGTGATTCAATGAGGCTCATATGTACAACAGCTCTGAAGCCTACCCTGTCCTGAGCCAGCCTCACTGATTCTGACACATCTACCCCCATTGCCCTAGTTACTGTATCAATCCTTCTTATCTGGGTCTTCCTCTCCTGTGTTGTCTCTCCACCCTTCTGAACATAATGTACTTTGCCAAGGATCAGTCATTTCTGGCCACATGCCCAAAGGATGTGAGACAGGCTTCAAAATCCCAGCCTCCAAGGAGAAATTCGGTTTCACTCTCTCCAAGACAGACCTATTTGTCTTCTTGGCAGTCCATTGTATTTTCAAGACTCTTCTCCAGAACAACTCAAAGGCATCAATTTTTCTGTCATCCTTAGTCTTTGTCTATCTCTCTGATGTATAGCAAGTACTTGCGAAGACCATGGCCTGGATCAGATGCATCTTTGACTCTAGACTGACATCATCGCTTCTTTGTACTCTGGAAAGGACTCTGGTATCAGATTTACCTAATGCAATTCTTTTTATTTCCTGACTGCTTGTTGACTGTAGAGCTGAGCAAGCTGTAACTGTTAGCAGCCTCAATCTGTTTTCCATCTATCATGGTGCTGTCAATTGGCTCAGTGGTGAGAATATTTGTCTTTTTTTAAAATTTATGATTAATTTAAATGAAAATTTACAGAGACTTCGGATTTCCATTCATTCATTGTTGCACTTTTCTCCCCTTCCAACTCTCCCCCCTAGTACACTACCCTCTTGGAAAAGTAAAAGAAAAATTCTTTCGTTGTTTTACAATCCCTCCCCCAGGTCCACTCCACTATGCAGCCTTCACTCTGGACTCCTGTCATGGCAAAAATACCTAATAACATATCCCTTTTAAATAGTTTAATCCTTCACCTGTTTCAATGCAGTATATATTATTGAACCCATCTTTCTCAGTCTCCCCCCAAACCCAAGGTCAGTCCGGTTTTACAACAGTGGCACCATGTAGTATTTGTCCTTTTGTGACTGAGATACTTTACTAAGCATAATGTCCTCCAGGGTCACCCATTTTGAATAATATTGCATGAGTTTCTTGTTTTTCAATGCAGTGTAGTATTCCATTGTGTGAATATACCACAGCTTCTCTATCCATTCGTTTTTTGATGGGAACTTAGGTTGTTTCCAACTCCATGCTATTGTGCACAAAGCCGTGATAAATGTGGGTGTGCATATATCTGCTTGGATGTCAGTTATGGTCTCTTTGGGTTATATTCCCAGTAGTGGAATTGCTGGGTCAAATGGCATCTCTATTTGTAACTTTTTGAGAAAGCACCATACTGCCTTTTATAGTGGTTGCACCATTTTACACTCCCACCAACAGTGAATAAGGGTTCCAGTTTCTCCACAACCTCTCCAGCATTTATATTTGTTGCTTGCTCTTCTGTTAAACTTTGCTATTCTGACTGGGGTGAGATGATATCTCATAGTTGTTAATCTTTGTCTTCTTGGTGTTGAGCTTCAATCTATATTTAAAAACTACAGTACTTGACCTCTGCAGCAAGCACTTCAGGTCCTCTCCAATTTCAGCAAGCAACGTTATGCCATCTGCATAATGTAGGTTGTGGATGAGTCTTTCTTCAATCCTATTGGTACATTCCTCCAAATGAAGCCCAGCCTCTCAGATTATTTGTTTTGCATGTAGATTGAAAAGGCATGGAGACAGGATGCTTCCCTGATGCACTCCTTTCCTGATTTTGAACCATGAAGTATTTCCCTGCTCTGTTCTGAGGACTACTTCCTGGTCCAAGTATAGGTTTCTCATAAACACTGTCAAGTGTTCTGGGATTCCCATTCTCCTCAAGGTTAATCACAATTTGTTGTGAACAGGTATGGAAAAAAGATACAGCCCTGATACACATCTTTCTTGATTTTAAACCAGTCTGTGTTCCTTTGCTCTGTTTGTCTAACAGCTTCTTGGTCTAGGTTTAGGTTTTGTACAATTAAGTGTTCTGGGATTCAGTTCTTCTCAATGTTAGCCAAAGTTTCTTATGGTCCACAAAATCAATATAACCCATGCCTTTGCATAGGTTAAAAACGACGAATGGACATTGTCCATTTCTTTTATTCTCTGGTAATGAAGATGTACAAGCTGCACTGAAGTCATTGAGTGGCAAAAGGAAGGCTCCAGAAATTGATGTGATATCTATCAATTGATATGTTTCAACTGACAGATGCCACTCTAGATGTCCTCACCAATAATTCTGTGCCAGGAACTTTTGAGGACAGCTGCTTGGTCAACTGACCGGAAAATTTTCATATTTGTTCCCATTCTTAAGAAAGGTAATCTAAGAGAATGTGGAAATCATTGAAAATTATCATTAACATCACATGTAAGCAAAATACTGCTGAAGATGGTCTAAAAATGACTAGCATAATATATTGACAGGAAACTGCTAGAGGTTCAATCTGCATTTAAAAAAGGCTGACCCCAAGGATACCATTGCTGATATTAGATGGTTCTTGGTGGGATTGTCTGATATAGAGAAGCTGATTAATTAGTCCTTACTGAGTAAATAAGTAAAGAAATGATTATTGAAGAATCTAAGTGAAAATGGATTAAAGAATTTCTTGAATTAATTTTTTCATGTCTATACCAGTTGTTGTTGTTGTTGTGAACCATTGAGCCGTAATCTACCCATAGTTGACCCTTCAGTGGGTTTTCAAGGGCAGTAAATCACATGAGATTGCCTATCTCTTCCCCTTGAAGAAACTGGTGGATTCTAAACACGTACCTTTGCATTGACAGCACAATTCCTTACCGTTAAACCACTAGAGAGCTTCCTTCTGTTCCAGTACTGCTACATTTTCCCCAAATCCCATTTCCTTTTCCCTGTGGACATCCAACAAGAATACATTTTTCCAGCCACTTTTGCTGTTATGTTGATACATTCTGATTGGTGCATACATTCAGCCCTGGACCATATAAAGGTCTCATTCTCAATGTTTTCTCTTGACTCTCTCATCTTATAGACATATGGAGAGGCTCAAATAACTAATTTTGCATCTCAGATAATATTTTGTCCATTTTTTCCTGACTACTGTATTAAGAACACATGATTATAGCTTTGAAATGTAGGACCCTCTCTAAAATACAGCTCAAGCAGGAATTTATTTTCCAAATTTTCTTCTTTTTGAATCAGACTTTGTGATTTGAGTAAATTTCCAGACTGAAGAATTTGAGTGACGTGCCAAGACCACGGTTTAGTGTCAAATCTGCCTTACAAATTAGGCTTCCTGATCTTTCTGCTTTTTGTTTCTGCTTAGTTGTATCTTCTGTTAGAATCAGTGAAGATATCCCTCCTCTCTAAGAGCCACTTACATTGCAAATGGTTAAATCTGTGACAAGAAGAAGAGAGAGGACATTTTATTTTGTGCCATTGCTCTTCTCATTACTTATAGTGAAATACATATCTTTCCAGCAACAAATAACTGTCAAGAATCCACAGTGCCTTAGAATAGCATTAACCAGTTAAGCTTAGCAGTTCAAATTCAGAAAATAATGTGATGTAACATGGAGGCTTTGTAACATGAGTCATGCCAAGATGGCATTAGAAGGTGTTTCCTTAATTATTTCGGAGAAGCTCTAGCTATTTAGAGTTTTTGTTGTTGTGTATTGTTGAGTCGGAGGTGACTCATGACTGATCCTCCAGTGGGTTTCTAGAGCAGTACATCACATGGGAGGAGACTGTCCATCTTCCTCTCATGGAACAGCTGGTGGATTTGAACCATGTGTCTTTGAGTTGGCAGCACAACTCCTTACCACTAAGCCACCAGAGCTCCCTCGTCACTTGGAGTAGGGGAATCAAATCTGTCTTACCTCTTTGGTGCCTGAAAAACCTCACATAAACTAACTATCATTGTTATGAAAAATGTTGATAGTTCTTGTGAAAAATGAAGAGGTTTTATGACAGGAATAGTTTGTGTACACAGGGGGCTTACTCCACATTTTATAGTAATCCTACTAAAGATTATTCAACCACGGAGCTCTGGTGGTGTAGTTCATGGAGAGCTGCCATCCCAAAGGTGGCATCACCTGGTAGCCTGAATCCATCAGTCACACCATGACAGAAAGATGACCAACTTCCTCCTCTGTGATCTGTAGTCTCAGAAAGACTGCTGGAGGGTCAGCTCTGTGTGGATTCTGATTCAAAGGCAATGAGTGTGAATTTGAATAGTAAACTTCAATAATTGTTATGTGGTCTCATCTGAGTTAAAATGATACATCTCATCTTGTATTTTAATGCTGCCTCAATCTTGTTTTCTGGAAATAAACTTTAGAAAAGCCTTCCGTGAAGAGCTGTTGGTGACAGCGGGCATGAGCCTGGGATGGCCTTTGATAATGTGTTTGCTCTCTCTGACTGTGCCTTCTAGTGAACTAGGACTCACAGTGACCCGATGAGCAGTCACTTGAAAACCTGATTAGAAATCCGGGGGCGGGGGTGCGGTAATTGAATGAATGCTCTAGTAAAAATGCCAACATAGCAGATCCCTTTCTTAGGCTTTTCTGACCAGAGTGATATGGGATTTAGACACTTGGATAGAAATACCCTTTTACAAGTACTCCCAGGTTTTTCACTGGTTTTAAAGACTAAAATGAAGGGAAACCATATGGGCTTTCCAAGTGGGCTTTTGAAAGCCCACTCACACTGTTGTATGTAAGTCAGTGCTTTAAAATCCTTAAGTCCTACATCTTTTAAACCAAATCTCTATTCTTGGAGCATTTCAGTTCTAGGAACCCCAACCTGCAGCCACTCCCAGCATCTGAAAAATTGCTGTTCTCTCTTAGAACTGTGTTATCACGATCACCACGAGTCTGTCATTATCGTCAATTGGTTCCTTCCACAGCTTTAACTAAGATTCAGTGCATTCATATGTCGGTGAGCATTGACTTCAGAGGCGGAGCAGCTTGAGAAAGCATTGTTTTATTTATTTATGTGTTTTTTTGTGTGTCTTTAAGTCTGGCCTAAGGTTTTAGTCATTAATTATTTCCTTGAAGCTTTCATCAGATGTAGGGATCTCTACATCACTTCCTTACCTTCTGTGATCGGGGAGTCACTCTGGCCCCACTGGGTGGGGCTTCCTTTATACGAAAGTGCTCAGGAGAGGAGTGCTGTTATCTTCCAGAGTTGGTACTTTCCTTGTAATTGCAACTCGGTTGGCTATTTGGCTAGAATGGAGTCTGAGTCTTTTATCAATAAACATTTCTAACTCAGGCCAAGGGCACAGGAATTTCCAGGAAAAAAAATTTCTCTCATTGACTAGAAAAGAGAACAATTCTGTTAAGGATGAAGCTAAGATACTATTTTTATAGCCAAATAGATCTGGCTTCTTCATTCTTCTTGTTGTTTGTGAAGAAAAGAAAACCAGTAGGCAAGATTTTTTTTTCCCTTTTCTTCTTTTAATTTTGTTCAGCATTAAAGGAGGGAACTTCATAAACATTGATTGTCATTTACAGAAAACATTCAGAAATCATGTGTGCATTATCAGGGAATGCTAACAGTATGCAACTAATAATTTACAGGACATGAAATAAGGACAAAAACCTATTACATTCTAACATAATATAAAACTCTTTTTTTAAATTGTTAGGGCGTGATGTTTTATTCTAGTATATTTATAATAATAATAATAATAAAAAACTTAATGCTTACTTCCTAAATGACTCAGGCTGCAGTTTTACTCACATACACAGAAATTAGGGCTTATATATTAAACAAGGAGAGAGCGATCAGAACATTGTAGATTTTAAAACTCTATATGTCACTGGGTTTGTGTATAGTTTGCCGTTGGCCTCTAGAGGCCAGTCACAAGAATACCTTGGGAAATGGAAGAAGGGATTCTTGCAATATCAAATAAAGATCCAGGAGAAAAAAAAAATCAATGGTGATGTTAGGAGGCATTATTATTTTTTTAAAAACAATTATTATTATTTTTTTAGTGTGAATAGATTTGCTTATATACTTCCAGCAACACAACTTTTGTGCATTGCACACAAGGATTGCAAGCTTAGTAAGAGATGCAAGTTGCAGTGCATCTGTCCCATGCTGCTCCAGTGGTACAGCGGGGCTACGGGATGGCCAAGCCCCAGACGGCCTATGATTTCAGCTGCCAGAGCATTTAGAATCACTCTTCACTTGACAAATGTAGGCTGAGTGAAGGGGAAAAAGAAATATTAAACCTTGGAATGTTGGAAGTATACGAAAATCATTTTCTCTCAATCCTAAAAAGCAAGGACGCATTATTAGGGATTGAAAAAATATTGGAAAGTCTTTACATCTAAATATCTTCTTTTTTATTATTATAAATGGATCATCATAAAATACTAGCCTTTTAAAGTCATATTGGGGACTCAGGAATAGCATCATGCCCATCAGACCTGCTCCTACGTGCGTTGCCACACAGCTCATGCCACCTTCGCTTTTTTGCCTCCCTCTCAGTCTTTCCCCAACCCTCCCCCGGGTTTTCACAACATTTATTTGGTGAAGGTCAGTTATGGCTTCAGCAAATGAGTGGTCTGACCTCGGGTTAGTCATAAGAAAGAAACGTGTACAAAAATATTTTGTTTGTCAGAAAGCAGAGTTTGTGTTCCTTAAGCTATTCCATGCAGAAAGGTTGTGGGCAAAGCCATTTTGCTATGAGGAAAGAGGACTTACTCAGGCAACATTGTTTAAAATAAACTCTCCTTTTTCTATTGTCTAGTTGAGACAAGGTTCTGGGTCTTGGACCAAACTTTAATACCAATTCTTTGGAGCAGATTTCCATGACAGCCCTGTCCCTTTCTCAGCTGTATTATAAAAAGAAGTGCACACTTAACACCAATGACCCGTCAAGATGCTTAAACTGTTACAACCAGTTTCCATTTAAAAAATCGAGAATTACATAACACTCAGAAAGGAAGCAAGTACATATTTGCTCTTTGTTGGTATTTTTCCCCCTCTAAAAAATTGTTACAAAGTCTTATGCTTAAACAGAGACATAGAAAAATCAGTGTATTCGCTGTCTCCAGTTATTTACAGCAAAAATTACAGAGACAGCATACATTGTATTAGACCTTCCACAAGCATATATTAAAAGTAATTACATTTGAAAAAATATTTTTTTAAATTTTTCCTCTACATTTCTACAATACATACGCAGTTTGCTGTGTGTGTCTGTTAATCTGACGAGGCAGACGGTACTGTGCTTGGAGGTGAGATTTGTAGCGTCTCAGATACAGAATGTGTCTGCATGTGGTTGTGACTTGTGCTTTCCACCAGCGTCAGCCAGCAGAGGACAGTTTATCATGTGGATCGTGCTGCCCAGCTGTGGTGCGGACCCCTGTGCTCGCTGTGCAGAACTGGGAATGCTCAACACCCTTGTGCTTGCTTTTGGCCATGAGAAACAATCGCTGAACTGCTTTCTCTGAGCCACTGAAGATCGTGCTGCAGTCATGCAGGAAGCAAAGGTAATTGTGGCCAATCCACTTTGGAGGAATGTCAGCAGCTTAGAAAAAAGAAGCAGAAGAAGGGAAAAAAAAAAACCCAAAACCCAACAAAACCCCAAACAAACTCCAAAACAACCCAGAGACAATGCCATCTGCTGCACAGGAATCTGTGGGCTGTATTTTAGAATGATGGAGGCCACAGGTCACGATTCTGGAATAATGCCTTTAGAAACAACAAAGGTTTCAGAGACTGAAACCCCACATTTAAACAAATATATGTAGACTCAAAAATGTACGAGCCATGTATTTTACTTCCAGAAGAAACGTAGGTAAGCAAAAAAAAAAAAAAAGAAAATCCTGCTACCTGGCTTTACGAAGCTGGGAGACTATGCAAGATTAATACAAATGTCTTTTCTTAGCCATTAGTCAATGGAGCTGTGTTCATTTTTAAGGTTGCTTGCTATTTTACTTCACTTACCCCTACTGTAGCCTCTAGTTGTCGTGTTCTCATTTGGTGACACAGATTTTGGACTCATGATGATTTCATGTGACATAATAAAACTGTCCAAGACTGTTTTCAAGGCTGGAATCATTATGTGAGAAGATTGCCACTTACTTCTTTTCTCTCATCGAGCCAACATTTCCATTAGCCAAGTGCTTAACTCTTGTGCCACGAGGTCTCCTGAGTACCTTTAGGGCATTTACACTCTAATTCCAGACTCTCATACAGGGGTGGGTCTGCTCAGATGGGCTCCATGTGATTTCCCTCCACGGCAGGCTTGAGAACCGTGGATTTTCTTCTATGTACTAGTGCGTTTGTTCGACCTGCACCCACCAGCATTTACAACTTAGTGCTTAAATACTACTCAGAAACCACAGCAACACTCAGCCTTAGTTGTGGAGAAGAGATCCTTTTCGGTTGGGACGATCCCCTCTCCCATTGTGCCCCGGAGCCAACTTGCTTTGATTTCTTCATTCTTTTCATCCTTTGAACTTTGAACCTGTGATTTAAATAAATGTGCGGCCTTTGGTCTTGACATCCAAAAGATTACACATGGTTTCCCACTTCTGGTTTTAGTACTCGCTGCTGCCAGTTCCAGCAAGTGGATAAAGTCACACTTGCTCCAAAGAAGAGGCAGATGTCTCCTCTCTGTGTGCACAGTCTCAGTGCCAATGCACGCGCTGGAGTTGTTGTCCTACTGAATGGCGTGAGATCTCTGTCAGGGCACCAGCATCCTCGCCTGAATTTACTGTCAACAGTAGTAACTCCATCGGAAGCAAAACAGATTACAGAGGAAAGGAATGCACACAAAGAACATGCCTTCCAATTTCTAGAAGCAGTAGAATTTTTCTTATTTCTATAACAAATGAAAGAAATGACATGGGGCAATACTAACATAGTTTGCACCTGACCAAGGTGGGTTTTTTTTTGGGGGGGGGAAGCTTGTAAATTTTAGACTGTCCCTGGAACACAGACTTGCATTTGTACTCAAGCTTGGAGCCAGAGGGTGGTAGAGGATGAGAGTGAGCTGATTCTCAACTGTGTAGTATCTCGGCTGTTTGTATAGTTATGTGCTGAACAAGGCAACTCTGATAGGAAATACACTGATACCTCCCTTTGACTTCTCATGAATCACTTCATTATATCACTGAGGTTCTCTTGGATTCTGTCAAGGAGACCTAATTACCAAAGCACCCATCATATTTTGCTTTTATTCCATCTAGGACCCTTAAAATGGAATTAGAACAATACCAACAGAAACGGTATGTTTAGAAAAACACACTTTCATCTTCAACTTTGAGTCTTAGAAAAAGGGTAGAGGAAGATGACCCAACACACAGACAGTAGGGTTATGAATGGAATCTCAAATTAGATTTAAGGTCCCTTATTTTCCATTCGCCTTTCCTATCACAGACACACAGATAGCGTGGAATTGAATTTACACAGCTTCACTTCCCTTGTCTTGTTCATCTCATGTCAGGTTCCTGCATTTTCCTTGTTCAGGACCTAAATATCACGCTTGGCTTTGCTAGGAGAGAAAACATAGTTATAAACGGACTAACAGGATTATTTGGCCCTTAGCAGATTTTAGAAAATGAAGTGAAATTGCCCTTTCCCAGTAAACTGTGCAACTTTTCAGCAAGTCCAAATAGTAAAAGTCAAGTCACTTCACAATCACAAAGTTACTGCTTGTTGGTCTGTGACAGCCCTGATGGAGAGGTTCTCCAGTTCAGCATATTCATTTATGCCATTTGTATTTTGTTGTCATTATCCTGTTTTGTTCCCTCCCCCCTTCTCTTGATGTCTTTGTTATTTTTTTTTCCAATGAAACATCCCTGAGTGGAGACAGTGCAACATCTGCATCAAGCAGTGATTGTCAGTTACAAAGCAGGACGTGAAAAGTACGGAGCATGGATTCTCTTCTTCCAGGGCCCACCTCACCAAGGGTGTATCAGGAGCATCTATCCGTCTTCACTGTGAAGGTGCAACGTGCCTTGGAGGTGGTGAGGGAAGCTATTCTCACCAGGTTTCAGGACACCTCAAGAGGAAGTGAATCACAGGAGAAGTCCACGGGACAGCTTTTCATAAGGCTTCTGTTACCACTGAAAATATGACTTAGTTCTCTTTTACAGGACAGATTTAGCAACGGTGGCCCCAGATGGAAATCTCTTCTCTTGACTGAAGTGGGCAGACCATGTATGGGTTCCCATTGTCTTGTTCTGGTTCAGCCTCTACCTCTGCTTCCTCTCATCGAGTGTCAAAAGATCCACGTTTTCCCAGTGAAATGCTGGCACAAGGGGAAATGACACAGATTCAAAGGCAGTACCTCCCGAGGCAAATGGGGAACAATCTTTTTCCTACATCGCCCATGGGACAAGGAAGGAAAAAAATTTCTCAGCCACTTCATAAATTGAGACAATTTAAATCCTCTAAGGTAAATGACAGGAACCAAAAGATTCCCTCTGCAACGGAGCAGGAATTACAGGCTGACAATGGGAAACACTAGGCCAGCAAAACAATGAAAACGAAGTTTGACATAAGTTCAAAGCTCAAAGGGAAACACCAAGTAGACACATTAAGCATTGCCTATCACAAGCCAATCATAAAACATACATCACATTTTGGAAACGGCTTGGTTTAATTGAGTGCCTTCCATTACCCTGTTTTCCTAGCAATCAGTAAAGTAATCTTTCCATTAGAAGGAAATATGACTCTTGGAATTAATTCTTTATACAAAGAGCTAGCAGGAGTGACATTTACACCAAAAAGAATTCTGTCCCTGTAGGAGCATAATAAGCAGTCTACAGCTGTCTTCTTAGACACTGAAGGCAATTTGGTTCAGTGTAGTTAAATTAATTGAATATAACAGTAGTTGAGAAAGAGATTCATTATTTTAAAGACTTTTTGTTTCCCCCCATTGATTTGGAATTCATCAATCATGAAGCGGGAAAAGGCTCTGTGTTCTTTTAAATGGAAAAGACTAACAGCATGATTGTGATCATGGACGAGCTCTCAGTCATCCCGAAGATGATTCTCAACCATACAACTTTAGGAAAGTATAGAGATGAATATACATATACATGTCCTTTGTCGGAAACCTCAGAGTTGGTATATGCGTGCACGTGTGCATGTTGTGTTTAACAAGCAGAGGATAGTTTCGTTATAAGTGGATAGCCTGGGCTATCATTCTTGTAGAAGACAAAGTAGTGTTTTTGTGTTTTAATTGCTTGGTGGGCGAAGCCTTCCACTGTCTTCTTATTTTATTTTTATCAGATGAAGATCAAAAGGCATGAAGCCACTAGGACCCAAGCAGAATGAACTTTTTGGGGCTGATGCTTTTCTGAAGGTGAATTTGATTGGCGAGCTGACAAAGTGAGAACTTCTCATGAAGAAGTCTAAATCCTCTGATCTTGCTCACTCTCACTACTGTCTGTATTTTTCAGATTTGCTCAAAAATTAATCCCAGGCTAGATGGTTGATGTAATTTCAAAATGCAGGGAAAGGAGTTTTGGCTCTGGGGTATTTGAGTTCCACAGGATCATTCAAATCTTTTCGCTAATCTGTCAAGGGTTTGGTATACTTTTATAATACAGGATTTGGGAGCTAAAAAAACCAAAAAAACCCAACAACGAATTTGAGCCCTCAGTATATATAAAATTTCTCTTCCCTCTTTACTGCTTCTGTTTCTAACAAATTTATGAAAACCAATAAATCTAAAGAAATGCTTTTCTTCCTTCTGTAGTATTTTTTTTTACCTTTTCACATAAGAATTTAGTTATAGAGAAAGTATTTATATGAGATGATGTTAAGTCTCTTGATTTTGATGTCTTTTTAAAGTCTAATTTTAAACAAACATTGCTGGTGGTCAGAACCAACAGACTATTCATTCCTATGCTGAAGACATAATAAGCACAAGAAAAAAAAATCAAGTTTCTTTCATGACTGCAAAAGGTGGAGGGAAAGAGAAAAAAATGTTTTCTGTCTTGGTGAAAACCAGGAAATGTCTATTGTTTGATGAAAAAATAAGCCATGGATCCCCATAATATAATTGGTATAATATTTTCTGAAAACAGGAAAATGGCTCCAAAGAGTTATTCTTATTTCTCTCCCCCCAGTATGTACCATTTTGACAAGGCTTTGATGTCACTGATAGAAATAGGTGTTTTTGACACAGAGGCCATGCCGTCTATTTACTGGTTTGCAGAATTGTTTCTTATGGTACCGCCCTGTTGTTGACTGTAGATGAACACACTGGCTGGGAAAACAAAATCTTGATTGTCTAACATAAAGGTAACAGAGGACACAGAAGGCAAATAATAGAAGAGAGACTGACTAAACCTCCTTTGCTAGTATGTGTGGTATTTTAAGCCACAGTGCATGTGCATGAATATGTAATTGTCATATATAATATTCTCACATATTATATACTTATTACATACATGCACAATACTTCCCAAGACAGCTACAAATTTACACATGCATCAACTATCTAAAAGCATAGAAATAGGTTTAAGTCTATTAAGTGGAATTTTCTTAAATTATATTTGAACAATCAACAGGAAACGTGATCATGTAAAGTACCGCTCTGTTCTCGTATATATCTACAATAAAATTCTATAAACAGTTGTCTCCCAAAACATTCCCAAATAAAATAAAAAAAAAGATAACACCCAGTGTCCTATATTTGTATATTTATGGTCATTTCAAAAACAAACAAAGAAGAGCTCCACTCAGGTGCATATTTACATTCTTCAAACTGTAGCGGTGAAAAAAGAATTCTATTAAGTGCAGAACATTTCCTAATGTTGCAGTAGTGACATTTTCGCGAGTCTCCATGAACACATTGCTTTTGTCTTAAAGGTGATGCACTGTATGAGTGGGAGACAGTTCTCCGGTGCCCTTCATTTGCAGACGGTGGCACAGTCAGGATTAAAGAGCTCCTTGTACAATGGAGGAAACAGTGTATTCACTATGTCTGGATGTGATTGCTTAAATACCTGCAGCTTCTCCCCGTGCAAGTTGCAAACTGCCGTGATGGTTGGTATCTTGGCTATTAACTGCAGTATGGAGAGACAGGGAGAGAGGAAAAAAAAGGGGAAGCTCATTAGTGCTCTGTCTTGGGAATTGTGTTTTTTTCTGGCCCCAGATGACGTCAAATGGCTTTAGAAAAAGATTGTCAGAAAGAAAAGAAAGAGGGTAGATTTTTAACTTCTTTAGAAAAAAAAAACCCAAACACCCAAAGCACCACACCCCAAATCAAAGACATACCCTATCATCTTAAAAAAAAATAAAAGAGAGAGAAAAGAATCCTAACTCTAAATCAGTACCAATATTTCTGACTCATTGTTCTTAAGTAAAGTCAATAGGAGTCTGGTTCAAGTGGATGGATTGTTTAAATTTAGCTCTTGGTTCTACGGGAGCATAAGCACTGTGATGAATCTATGCCTCAGTTTTCTCAGCTGCAAAATGGGGTTTCTAACTATACCTATCTTATTGGGTTATTGCATGGACTGAATGAACTTATATGTATAGTATAAACACAGCCATGAAGCACATTCCTAGTTATTGTTACCATACATCATTGCCCACAGTTGTTTTTTTAAATGACATATACTTAAGATTTTTGGAAGTCACAATATTAAAATGTACAAGGTAAAGTCTATAATAATTCTGACTGATTTTTCTATCAAATGCACTCAAATCTATTGTCATTGAGTAGCTTCAGATCTGTGATATTCTCACATATATTAGTGTAGGGCTTTCTTGGGTGTAGTTTTTCATGAAAGCAGAGCACTAGGCCTTTCTTCTGCTGTTCCGCTGAGTGGCTTTGAACTGCCAACGCTGAGTTGTCAAGAACCAACTTCTTGTGCCACCTAGGGCCCTTGTTGCTCTCCCACCTATATCTAAGATCTTTCTATAGGAATCCGAAGATGAAATCTATGTTTACAAAAGAGACAGTCTCGAGGTCACTGGTACTAGTGTCCTTGTTGTTGCTGTGTATTATTGAGATGGAACCAACCCATGGCTGACTCTCCATCTGGTTTTCAGAGGCAGCAAATGACACTAGAGGAGATTGCACATCTTTCTTCTGCAGAGCAGCTGATTGGTGTATTTGAATCCCATTCATCTGAGTTGGAAGTGCAATTCGCACACACTCACTCACTCACTCATTGTTGTTGAGTCAGAATCAACTTCTAGCTGATACTCCAGGAGGATTTCAGAAGCTGTAAATTTCACAGGAAAGGATTGCCCATTTTCCTCCTTGGAAGCACATGACACCCTATATGATTCAGATATATCAAAATATAATAACTAGAAGTACAGATTCTATCACTAGTTTATAAGTGGAAGTATAAAATTGGACTGATATCTATCTATGGTCAACTGATCTTTGACAAGGAGATGAAATCAGTGAAGTGGGGGAACGACAGCCTTTTTAACAAATGGTGT
>NW_006399858.1:10248564-10309120 GCF_000299155.1 Elephantulus edwardii
ATATATCTGTATATATTTATCATATGTTGGTTGTTGTTGTTAAGTGTCATCAAGTTAAAAGCTGACCCTCCAGTGGGTTTTCAGAGGCTATAAATGACACAGGAGGAGATTCTCCATCTTTCTTCTACGGAGCAGTTGGTGGACTCAAACCTCCTGTCTTTAAGTTGGCAGCACAACTCCTTAGCCACTATGCTACCAGTGCTCTCTGTGAATCATGTTGTTGTTGTTGTTAGGTGCCATCAAGTCGACTGTGACTCACAGTGACCCTATGAACAATAAATGTGAGCTTAGCCTTATCTTGTGAAGAAATATATAGGGTATAGAAGACAATGTTTAATAATTTTTAATGTCTACAGTGTGTAAAACGTCTAAGTCTTACAATCTGAACAATTACAGCCTTTTTACATATAATTTGGAAACATTTACAATTTAGCCATGGAGTGTCAAAATTAGCTTAAACAAAGTATCACTGTCATCAGATTTACTGTGAGAAATGAGTGTTCTCTTGGAGAGAACACTTTTAGAAAAGATAAGCTTGTTCACACAGCTAACCAAAGACACATTTGAAAACAATGATATAATAAATCCATCTAAGCACCAATTAGGCTCCCTGTGATCCTTACCCTGTTAAATAATGAGAACCCATTTCAGACTTTGATGTAAAAGAGGAAATAGATAATTAGTTACTTTGTTGCTTTTCAAAATCAGAAATTTCCACTCTTTCATTAGCTTTCCATTTAACAACTAATGGCTATCTAACCATGGAATGAGCAATTAAAAGAATGGCATCAGGATTGGAGCTATTGACACATTCATTAAAGAGCTCTAGAACGGATAAAGAAACGAAGGGACTGGGGCTTTCCAGTTAAGTATCTACACAGCTATTTAAAGAACCCATAAGCAGCTGCTTTCAAATTGTTTCCAACTTCTGCCAAGTCCATGTGCCGCACAGAAGAATTATGTTCTATAGAGCTGTTACAGTTAGGACTTTTCAGAAGCAGAGGATCATAACTTCTTTTCAAGGTGCCTCCAGGTGGGTTTAAACTATCAGTCTTTTGCTTAGTAGACATGCACTTAACTCTCTGCACTACCCATGGCTATTCAGAGAGAGGGATAGACATAAACACATAGAATCTGTCTATAGAATTGCAATCACTCTCTTTCATTGCTGTCAAGTTGCAACTGACTTACAGCTGACCCTCTAGTGGGTTTTTAGAGAGTGTAAGCTGCATGAGAGGAAACTATCTGTCTTTCTTCTGTAGAGCATCTGGTGGATTCGAGCCATCTGCCTTTGGGTCAGAAACACAACCCCTTACCCACTCAGCCATCAGAGCTCATATACAAAGGATGTTGCATTGACAGCCAAAACTTTCTCTCTAATATTATGAGTTACTTAAATGTTTTTCTTTCATGTTTTTGTTATGTGCCGTCAAGTCGCTTGCCCTAAACTCTGCTCTGTCCTGTGCCAATTGCACTGTCTCTGACACTCCCATCCTGATTATCCCAGTCACTGAATCAATCCACCTCATAGAGGGCCTTCCCCTCCTGCACTGTCCCTCCACCCTCCCAAGCATGAAGTCCTCCTCCAAGGATCGGTCTCGCCTCACAACATTAGTTGCAAGCCTATTGGGTAGCAGGCACTTTGCTAGATGCTGGGATGCCCCAAGACAATTACAAGGTTCTTGATTCTGACAGACCTAAGGAGACAGATATGAGTCAATTATGCCAACTGAAAAAACTGTGTCAAGTTCTGTGGAAGGATGGTGAGAGAAGTGGTAGATAATCACGTGCTCTGGCTTCTGGAAAGGGGAGCTCTGGTGCCGTAGGCCATGGGTGGTTGTGTTGTTAACCTTGTCATGCCCGAGTTCATGCCTCTCTGGCAGTTCAATTCCACCAGCAACTCCAAAAAAAGAAAGATGAGCAGTCTCCTCTCATGAGATTTACAGCCTTGGAAACCCAATGAAAAGTCAGCTATGGGTCAGTTCTGACTTAACATCAACTAGTTGAGTTTGAGACTTCTGGATCTTCCCTGACATGGTGACATATGCAGTGAGCTCTGACAAAACAATGCAATGTAAGTATTGAGGTTATTGAAAACCCATTGTTGTTGAATTGAGCCTGATTCGTAGTGACACTATTATTGTTGTTGTTGTGTACCATCGGATCATAACTGACCCTCCAATAGATTTTCGGAGGCAGTTAATCTCATGGAAGGGGATTACCCATCCTCCTCCCTCAGCGTAGCTGGTGGATTTGAACAGCGTGCCTTTGAGATTGAAGTACAGCTTCGTACCACTAGGCCATCAGAGCTCTCATAGTAATATAAAGGAAAACTCTCCCAACCTCCAATAGCATTTCTTAAGCTGTAAGCTTTGTGGAAACAGATTTCCACATCTTTCTTCTGTGGAGCAGCTAGTGAGTTTAAAGTATGGTCCTTTCTCTTAACAGCCAAGTACGTCACCACTGCACTAACATGGCAGGGGGTGGGTAACACTACGCAGGATCTTATCTCAAGATCTTGTGGCATTTGATGAACTAAAGACGTTTTGGAGAAGTGAGAGATCATGTTCAGATGGAAATGTTGGGGCGGTAAGGCCAGATTGTGTAAGATTTTGTCATCCACGTGGGTATTTTAGAAGGAGTTTTTAGCAAAAGTCAAGAAGGAAAATGGAGATGATCAGTTCAGTTTTGAAAGGTTCACTTCTGGTCCAAAGGAGAAACTGACTTTTCTATGTTTTTGCAGGTAAAGAATATACAAGTGTCTACTCTACTCAAGCCCTTTGGGAAATTATTTTAAACTCTTTTAACCAGATGGCTCACACAGAAGGAGACAACAATTTCAGAACACTTTTTGCACATTGCAATTCCCCCTAAAGTAGCTATTGAATGCAGAGAGCCTTTGAAAGCTTTCTATAATCACCTGTAGTTGAATTGATGAGGTGCAAAGCTTTGGAGGCTTCTATATACAACTCCATAATAATTTTCAATTTTTTCAGTGTGTATAGGAATCACTAGGGGGGCTTCGTAAAAATGCAGATGACTGGTACCTACACCTGGGACCTCTATTTCCATAGGTCTGAGGTGGAACTCAGAACACATGTTTCAAACAAACAATTGGATATTAATGTGGTTGGACCACAGGATTGACTTTGAGAAACATCAGTCTAGAAATTCAAGTTCTATAAATTTGAAACTCATTTTCAAAGTTGAAAAGCAAATTCTGCATTGCATTTGAAACAATCTTGGGACCTGATTGTCAAGTTAACTGCTTGTCAGGAAGTAGAGAGGGGGTTAGTGTCACTAGGGAGGGGCATTTCTGTTCTCTTAGTTTGGTGAGAAACTAATGAATTCCGGAGTCCCTGTTGTTACAAAAAGAGGGTGAACTTAGTGATAAAGAGAATAAGTGTTGGTGCCAGGATGCCTGGGTTTGAATCTTGGCTCTGGTTCTTACAGCTGTGTGACCTTGGGCAAGTCATTTGACAGCTTTCCTGTCACATGACAATCAAAATAATCCCTGTCTCCAAGAGTTGTTAGGAATTCAATACTAACCCACTGCAGTGATTCCTGGCACGGAATGACAAACTACGTGTTAGCAAACATGCTTATATTCCCACTTGATACTTCTTTTAAGGGGAGAAATGTCAAGGCCATTTGCATGCAGTCAAACAACACTGAGGACACGAAACAACCGTAGCCATTAACCAAATGCTCTAAGCTGAGTCTATGCAGATCATGTGCTGGTGAATGGGAAAACCTGCCATTTAAATGTCATGAAAAGAAAAGCTTTGGAGTTGATCTTTCTATTAATATTATTATTATTAATTTCAATGAACATTTACAGAGATTGTGGATTTCCATTCATTCATTGTTGCACTTTTCTCCCCACTCATCCCAACCCCAACCCCAGTTCGCTCTTCTTTAAAAGCAAAAGAAAAACTTCTTCATTGGTATACAATCCCCCTGCACCCCCCAACCCTCACCACGAATATACTCCACTCTGCAACCCCCATTTCAAACTCTTATGATAATCACAATGCCCTAAAATATATTACTTTTAAACTGTTGATCTTTCAAAATTACTTTTCTAGCCATTGTTTGACTTTGCCACAGAGAAAGGGTGGGAATATGTGAATAAGGTGTGTTGGCCTATTCACAAGGGAACTGGATAGTCACACCAATAAATTGAGCAGATCCAGCCACAGAAGAGACCTTCCTCACTGTCAGTGAAGAAGAAAGAAGAGAATGTAGCACATCCCTTGGGGCCAGAAATTCTTGCTCCAGTTACCCCTACAGCGACAGCAGCCATAACTGAAGCAGAGGACCAGACAGACCTGACGTGAAGTGGAGGTGACTGCTACCTGCCATGGACAGAATCAGAGCAAACCTAAGAGCCTTTACCCAAGTTTGTTGGACAACTTGGGGCAGGGAGACAGGAGGGGGGAATGGAGGAGCCAATATTGGTAGGACTGAGAACTTTTTCAACACTGGTATAAAGCCATAAGGCTTAAGGCCGAGATGCCTGCATGCATGTTTTGAAAGCTGTCCTGACTGTATTCTGCTACAACTCTCGATTATGACCTTTTGACTTTCTCAACATGGTTCTGTGTTGTCTGTGATCTATCACATCAGATTTTGGACCCAGCAAAGCAGGAAGATTGATGTTGATATGAAGTGTGGGACCTCATGTCTGACCTCATGGGAATTAATTCCCCCCCCCTTCGTGGTTGACGCTGTTGATGGGAACAGTTCCTCTTTGCGAAGCTGATAAAGGTCAGATATGGCTGTCCGATCATGGCCTTTGCTTTTTTTTATGAAAGCAAAATCAAATTTATTTTAATTTTCTTGTGGTAATTTTAAAAAGTGGCTTAATTGTTAACTGTGACTCATAAAAGAAAATTCTATCTACTAAAAATCCTAAAGCATTTTTCATGTTCTTAAGTGAAGGAGTGATAGGGGACTGAAAATGTCTAAACCAAACTGAAGTAGCATGGTGACTTAGTCCATAGGGAATTGTGTTTTAAAGTCAAAGGTCACACCTCTCTGGTGGTTCAAAGCTGCTACGGACCCCAAAAGAGAAAGATGGACAATCTCCTCCTATGGACAAAGAGTGAGAGTGAGAGTGAAACCCAGCTCAAAATCCCAAACCATTGGCATCATCAACATCAATGAAAAATGCTTGCATCACCCAGAGACCTAAAACATGTATAAAAAGCTGATCCAAATCCTTCAATGGTTCTTCAAATACACTGGATATCCTTACTTTTTAAAATGTATATGGACACTTGTTTCTTTTCTGCCCAAAGCTGGGATATAGGTTAGGATTCAGCTCACTTTCCTTCTGTGAGCTGTGGAGTCAATTTCTGCTGCCCATCTGTAGAATGGGCTCAGCGGTGAGGATGATTTTTTGCTAAAGAGAAGTGCGACATTTGAGCAAAGAACATCAAGAGAAGAAAAGGGTTTCCCCAACTTCTGTGCTGTGGGATGAGCTTGATCTAAAGGCGTCCAGCCGCCTGTGTGGACAGGATGCTGACAGGCGTATCCATCATGTGGGAGGCACCATGCGTGGGCTAGGAGGCTGCACACAGGCAGTGGCAACCCTCGTCAGGGCCCAGAAGGGACTGCTCAAGAAAGCAGCAGGAAGTCACTTATTGCTCATTAATATTATGTACTGCAGCCCGGGGACCCCCATTTCAAAGGGAGACCAGAGCCGCCTCAGCAGCAGTTAATGGCTCAACAACTTTTCAAACAGCTGGGGAGGTGATCCAGAAACACTTGGCGATGAAGGGGGTAGCCCATTTCAAATCATCATGAAATTCCTTCATGTTTAAATAATTCCCTAGCAGGAGTAGAGTGAGGGCTATAAAAAGGCATTTTCACATTCATCTCTTTCTTATGACAAGCATTTTTTTTCCAGGAAGGAAGCGGTTGCTCATACCTACAGGGTCCTACAAGCAGAAAAAGCAGCTGCTTGAGCAGAAATAATAATCCTGCTTCTCTCCAGAGGGTGATCTTATGAGAAAACTCCCAATTTTATACTCGACACTATTGATGCCAGAAAAATGGAGCATGTAGAGAGTGAGAGTTTCCTCCGGGTCACTCTGATGTCCTCCTACCAAGAGCAGGACCCCAGGAATGGTTCACTGATGCCCAAGAAACATCAGGAACACTGACAAAATTAGGACATCAACTGAGGTTGGATACAATCCATTCATATTCCATACTTGTTTGTGGGCCTTTGCTTGGCCAAACCAAGAGATCTGGGTTTCTGAATTTGAGATTTATGCCCAAGTTGTTTGCCTTCTCCTTATCAAACCTGCCTCATTCTTAGTATTCATGTTGTATCACAGGCTCTTATGACTCTGGCCATGGCTGATTGAAGTGGATGTAGATACTGCACCAAAGCTCGACCTGATATTTGGAATCGGAACAGAGTCAGCATGTTGCTCTGTAAATGTGGTGGGTTCTATAAGTAACCTAAGGGGCCAGGAAGGAGCCATATTTTATTTTGAGGACCAGGGATGCCAAAAAAGACGGGCATTCAGAAGCGTGAGAAGAATCATGTACATACCTAAACATACATACACAAACAAATGGCACCTTAAAGACTTCCAATTCCTTATTCGACTACATTCCAGAATGATGGTTGAATTTTTGCCCTTGGACTCTGTGCAATACCACTCTATTGTTGTTTTATTTATATTATATTTTGTTTTACTAGTATGAATTAGTTTTTATTTCTTGTAACCAAAGAGCTTTAGCTTTTGTATCAACTGGTGACTTGAAGAATGAGAAATAGAGTTAAAATTTATCTTCTCATTTATACCTGATTCATTTGTGGGACAATCCCTAGGATTCTGGGCTTTTGTTAGGTGCTGTCAAGTCAGAAATGACTCACAGATGACCCTCCAGGGGGTTTTCAGAGGCTTTAAATTGCATGAGAGGAAAATGCTTATGCTCTGAGAAGCAATTGGTGCATTCGAACTGTGTGCCTTTAGGTCAGCAGCACAGGTCCTTACCACTAGACCACCAGACTCCCAGGAACTTTGGGTATTGGAATTATATAACATATACTAGCAGACTATAAATATTAAGATGGCTTGAAATATTTTTGTCTTCCATAGAAATTCCTTAAAGAAACCTCCAGGAAGGGCAGAGACAACGTGCTAGTTACTACTACTAATACTACCATAGTCTTTCTCTCACACTTTGTGCATGCTTACGGTAGATGCAAACTGAAGAAGGAAACTATCCCAGGAGAAAGGAAGGTTTTTAAATAGAGATAAGAAAGGTGAAAATCTGAGACTGTGTTGATCTGTTTTCTGTACTGTTCTTATTCCTGCTTTATTTGATAGTGTATGTGCCACAGAGACCTGAGGGGGACTGCTGGGGTATCAGTGATTGGTGGCTACGGGGTATGCTAACTTTGTTGCAGTTCACTGAGAAATATGGTGAGGATGTAAGAACTTTTCAGTGTGTGTTATATTGACATTTTTTAAAGTATACAAATTTTAAAGGAAAACAAATTCCCAATAGATGGAAATCATGCTGGGAAAAGTAGATGGTTGGTAAAGAGCAGAAGACTCTCAATGGGACAGAGTGATGTATTGACTGCCATGATGGGTCATGAAGAGGGCACAAGGTTTAGATCTGTTGTTTACAGAGTCACTATGAACTGGCCTTTACCACTTGCTCAACACAAAAATAACAAGAAGTAATCAATGGAAGTTGGAATGAGAGGGCCTCCAAACACAGGACGCACCATCTGGTTAAGGGTTCCCCAGGTGTCTACAAGGTAGACAGATCATCCTGTGCAAGACCAAACTGAATGCAAATCCCTGTCACTGACCATCACCGATGCTCGTTGGGTGTCAGCCCTTTGATTCAGACTCATTGTGACCCCCAGGGTTTCTTAGACTGAATTCTTTTGTGACAGTTCATTATACCGTGTAGCTTTAGATCACTGAGAAGGAGATCTTGCATGATAGATATTAATGTGTTGCTGCCCTTGGGTAAAGTAAACCAGAAGCCAGAATCTTGAGTGAAAATTCTGTTCCATCCCCTCTTGAGACCCCATTGGAATGTGGTGAGTCTTACTGTAGGGAAGAGCTGGATTGTGGCTTTGTTCACATAGCAAGGCGTTGGAAACAACCCAAGTGCCCATCAACAAATGAATGGATAGAGAAGCTGTGGTATATTCACACAATGGAATACTACGCTGCATTGAAAAACAAAGAACTCATGAGATATTATTCAAAATGGGTGACCCTGGAGAACATTATGCTGAGTGAAATATCTCAGTCACAAAAGGACAAATACTCTATAGTGCCACTGTTGTAAAACGGGACTGACATCAGGGTTGAGGGAAGATAGAAAAGGAGGGGTGGAATGATGTATATTGCATTGAAACAGATGAGGGGGAGAACTGATTAAAAGGGACATTTGAATGGGTATTCTTGTCATTACTGAAGTCCGGAGTGAAGGCTGCATAGTGGAGTGGACTTGGGTGAGGGGGATTGCATAACAATGAAATAATTTTTCCTTTTCAAAAAGAAGAATGAACTGGACAGGAGGGGTGGGCAGGGAGAAAAGTGCAACAATGAATGAATGGAAATCCAAAATCTCTGTAAATTTTCATGAAAAAAATAATAATAATAAAAAGAAAAAAAAAGAAGTAATAAAAAAACCCCACCCTGAATATTTGAATTGAAGTGGTTTTCCCTTCTCTTATGCCATAGCTAGGAGCATGCCCTTTTCTTCTCATCACAGTGCTGTGTGTCACCAGGAATTGGAGTCAGCTTGACTGTCAAAGGATTTTTAATAAAAAGAGCTCCATGGCTTGGAGAACAGAATCGTTGATAATATTTGCAGTTCAAATATTCACTGCTCTTGGGCCTCACCTATCCCTCACCCCAGAAGTATTCACGCTGATCTCAATCAAGTGAAGAAAGAGAAGCACAGGTTCTCAATCCCCATAGTGGTCATCAGCAAGGAAGTAGGCATCTCAAAGTGGGTCACTACAGCGCGCCGGGGTCACAGGGATGAGCCCTGTTTGGGAACCTGGCAGGAATGCTGACCTCCAGGCTTGACGAGCTGTGGATCTGTCTGTGCAGCTCTGGGTCTGTGATACCATCCTCCTCTGAACCACCAGAGTGTAGAGCATTAATGTGAATCTTCCAGGCTCAGCAAAGTCAGCCCTTTTATTCACTTACTGCAATGGAAAAGCATCTAAAGCATCTTTTAAAACATCACAATGGATGGAACGCTGGAGGGCAAAAGAGATCGTCAAGAGGAACCTTTATTTTTCTCTTATAGAGTCAAAGAATATTAGTGCTGAAGTGACCTTAAAGATCATTCAGTCCAAACCACTTGCTTCCCAGATAAGGCAAGGAAATTCAGAGAACAGATGGGCTGCTTCCCTAGTCAGATGGGACTTAAAAATATATATGTATAGTATTTATACAGTTATATTTCTGTATGTGTAAATATAAAATACATATATATGTTTTAAAAGCTTTAGGAAAAATGACCAGTGTGATCTCATTTCCTGGCTGCCTGTCAATCTATTATCTAAAGCCTAAACATACCTTACATTTTCCAACCTCTCTACCCTTGTCTCTATTACTTGAGATGCCATACTTCCTCTTCTTACTCAAACTTGTCCATAATTTGAAACATTTTCCATTCATCACTAATTAGATTAGATATTCCATCACTTAGACAAGTTCCCTGGTGAAATACAATTTCCTCAGTCAACAATAACTACAATAGCTTCTCCGACAGCACTGCCTTATTGCTTATGATGGGCAAGGCACGTCACACATATTTATTTCTCATTTGAGCCTCAAAATAACCACATGTGATTAGCACTTTCTCTCATCACATTTTATAAATGAAGAAACTGAGGCACAGAGAGGGTAGCCACTATTCCAGGGTCACTCAGTTTAGCAAGTGGCCCATTATAAATACATATATATCAGTGTATGGAAGAAAGGAAGAAGTGGGATACCTTGAGGGGTTTAACCCCTTAATCACATAATATCCTGGTTAATATATAGAATGAAATTCTCTAGCTAATAAATTATCCCTCAATATTCACACCTTCCTGGGGTTACAGAAGGAGGATAGATTAGCCAAATGCATTGTTAGCTAAACCAATTTCAGAAAAATGGATCAGTAGAAAGTGTGTTCTTTAAAGAATCTCTACAACTGTGCATGATACCTATGCCTCTAACTTGCTGTCTGCTACACTTGTTCAGATTTCAGACAGAATACACATGTCTTAGCATATTGCAGAGAAAACAATTCTAGTCCTGATGCCAGAGGGTTTAGCTTTAGTGAAAGTGCCTGGACTTGGACACAACATTTTGGCTATGTGTGCATTTTTTCATCTGTATAGTCTCCTAAGGTCCTTCAAGTTCTCCAACAGCATCATGAACCAAAAAAATTTTAATGCTTTAGAGATGTGGTAGAGGCAGAAGATCTCTGAGGTTATGAAGGTAAAAGTTGTATTTCTGAAACATGAATGAATCAATGGTGGGACAACTTTTCTTGGATTGAAATAAAACTATGATTTTGGGGTTATCATGCTGAATAGGTTTCTGCAAAGATCCTTAAGACAAACTAGGAAGAAAAGTCTGGGAATCTGCTTCTAAAAGCTCAAGTTGGAACCACTGCATAGCTGACCCGTCACTGGGTTTCTAGTGGCCACGAACTGCATAGTGGGAGATTTCCCACCTTTCTTCCTTGGAGCCTCCAGTGGATTTGAACCTGCAGAGAGGTGATACCTCTGAATTAGCAGTGCAATTCCCAATGGACTAGGCCACACGAGCTGGAAACCCTTTGGATCATGAAAGATCTACCCATGACCAATTGATTGTGGGAACAGCTAAGGATTGGGTAGCATTTTGTTCTTTGTTTCATGGAGTTCCCATGAGTAGACATCTATTTGACACTGTGTAACAAGTGTAACAACAGCATTAATTTTGGGGAGCATGAGTTTGAAAAGACACTCCTACATGCAAAGTACCAAAGCAGCAAGTATTAAGGAGATGACACCCTTACACTGGATCTCACTTGACAATGGAAGAGTAAGAATTGGACAAATGATGTGTTCCTCCAACACATGCAGTGCAGAGCTGGGAGAGACTCAGAGTCAATGCTCCTCCTATGTCACAATCTCTCCACATTTGTTCAAATAACATCTTATTAAAATGAAGACTGTCACAAAGAAGCCAATGGCAACAACAGTAACAGCAACAGCACATTATCTGCATATAACCTGCAAAAGCAAGGCTTTGTCACCTGGCTCCAACGAGCTTTAAACTAGAAATCTTTTAATGCTTTCTCTGTGTTGCAATATTACTTTCCTGAGAAGTTAACCATACTTTTTCCACTAAAGATGATACAGGAAGGAGAGTTAAACTGAGCAACTGAGCTCTAGTAGATCTTTTATAGCTGGTCTTCCCCCACCCACCCCGACATTAAATATCTTTCATTCTTCAATTTGTCTGCCTTGTTCTACCTTAAATGCCTCAAAAGTTCCTGTCACCACCAGAACACTGCAAGGTGAGAGTTGTGCAAGCATGAGGATTTCACTCTTCGGGGAGGAGGAGTCACAATTTCACAGTGTCTTGGAGTTTATGTCCTACATATCCCATTTGAATGTCTATGCAGAAGCAATAAATTACAATCATTTGGTAAGTAAATAGACAAGCTTGGCTGGTTGCTTTTTTGCTTTGTTTTTTGACAAGTAGACAACTGCCAAAGCCAAATAGAGATGATTTTTGTGAAATTTTAGATTTTATTAAAACCTTAATAGTTGAGTAGTGAGTTGCCTTGCCCAGCATCTTGGGAAGAGTCCAAATGCAGGAGACATCCCTTCATTTAGTTAACTGATGCATTTATGCATAAATGTCACTAGGAAACACCAACAGGAAAAAAAATCTGAAATCTGCTGCCATTGAGTTAATTTTGACTCGGAGAGACTCTGTGTGTTACAGAGAGAAACATCTTCTTGGGGTTAGCTTGGATGTGACTCTTTTGGAAGCAGATCAACAGGTCTCCTTTCTGGGGACTCTTGTGCAGGTTCATACTGCTCGTCTGTAGGATAATAGTGGTGGCAAATTGTTCACACAGCCCAGGACCCTTAGAGGAATCTGGAATACTCGCTCCTAACTGAAGAGTTGAAGGTTTCAATCCTCCCATGGTTGCCTTGGAAAAACACCTGGCAACCTACTTCTGGAACATGAGCCGTTGGAAATCTGGTGCACAAATCTACTTTGTGGGACCGTGGACCACACATAGGTCTCCACAGGTCAGCAAGTAAAGAGTTATAGAGACTTCTACATTTGTTGTTAGCGTTACTGCTCTTTCCCACCCTAGGTTTGAAACCATTTTGAAGTTTGGCTCTTGACTGGGAGAAACAAAGGTACAGAGACCAGGTGACTTGACCCTGACCACATAGAGCATATGGGGAAAGTCACATCAAAAAGAAGTCTTTCCCCAGTGTGGAAATGTTCTTTTCAGGGACAGGTGTTTTTCTACTGTTCTTCTATTTAGACAAAATGTTGAAGCAAAATGATGAAGTAGCATTTTTAATTCATCACTGTTTTTTCTCTCTCTCTCGTTATTTTTGTTTAGTAGATTGCAAATACAAAGTAAGATCTGACAGTGTCTGCAAGTCTGACTGAGCCTTTACCTTTCTGCTTTTTTCAAAAACAAAGAACTTCAAGGTCCAAGTTGGATGGTTTTAACAATAAAAATATAAAGAGCTGTATGTTTATTATCTGTAACCAAAAATAAGCTCAATTTGCTAGTTTTTACCTTCCAAAATTTCTGTTCTTAAGAAATCAAAGATAGTGAAGATCGAAAAGAACTCTTGCCTTCTTAAAAATTCCAGTTTTAAAGAAATAAATGCAAGATTTGAAATCATGCTGGTTTGTCATTGCCTCTCTTTTATGCTTAGTTTACTTTGATAAACAACTTTTATAACTATTCTCTTTAAAATTATCATTCTTAATTAAATACAGTCAAGAAATTGATGGTATACTGCCTGCATTTTGCCTCTAGAATAACTCACTATTTGGAGAGAACTCTGGGGCAGGACTTTCAAACTTATTTACAACAGAGAGGCATTTTGTAAGTTATTCCTTCTAATTTTTCATGCTAGGATTACCTATTAGAACATACCTAAGAGGAAACCAGGTCATGTCTACTAGATTATGACCAGTGACAGAGAGCTCACTCCTTCACAGAATAGTCTATCTAAAGAGAGCTCTGGTGGCTTAGTGATAAGGAGTTGCACTACCAGTTCAAAGGAATATGGTTCAAATCCACCAGCTGCTCTGTGAGAGAAATATGGGCAATCTCTTCCTGAGTGATTTGCTGCCTCTGAAAACCCACTGGTTCTGACATGATGGTACACAACAACAATAACAACAACATGCTCCACAATTCTCATCATTTCATAGTTCTTCCTCAGTTAGACTAATCGTCATGCTCTTGCTAAATGGTGACTCCTCAAGTGGTACAAAATCTTCTATCTTTGCAGGTGATTTTAAGCACTTATTTCTAGTTTGTCATTTCAAGTTTTCCTTCCTCAGATGAAAGCTGACTCACTCCTTTCATATGTCTTATTATGCCCTGAGTTCAGATCTGTCAAGATCATCTTTCTCTAAGTCATTCTCCCTCCAATTTATTGCAATCCACCAATCTCTTCTAAAAATGTGTTCTCCCAAATTTACGTGACTTTTGGAGTAATTCTGAAGTTTCAACTGCAGAGAAAGTCCTCCCTTTTACTAGGTAAGGCTTTTTTGCTCATGCTTTCTCTTTGGGGGGCTATATATCCACAGGTGATGGTTCATCTTTCTCCTGTGGAGCTGCTGGTGGAGAATGTGGGGAGAAGCTTGAACTTTGGGCTAGCAGCACAAGCTTGCTATGGACTATGCCACCGGAGTGCTCTCCTATTTAGAACTCTGAGACCTCTTTCCACGATTGTCAAACTGTGACGTGAGAACTTACCTTTGCCAGTGTCTCATCATCCAGATGATTCTTCTGAATCACGTGTTGAAGTGCAAAATAAATTTTTTCCTGAAGTTTCTGGACCTTCCTTGGTTCTATCAGCCAGGCTCGGTCTGACAAAAGGAAAAGAATGAAAATGAAGGGAGAGAGTACAAGTTTTGCTTTATTTCATCTGCAAATATAAGTTTTAGTCCTATTTCATATTATCACTTCTAAATTGCTCCTGAGAACAGCTTTAACTATACAAAGAATATTGACATAAAATTAAGATGGAATTAGATGTGTTGGTTTTTTTTTCCAGAAAAAACTTCTTCATGTTACTTATTGACTGTGGTAATTTATATTTTATCATTAACTGAATATATGTCTAAATTTTCCCTCAAAGTGGATGTAAACAATGTGAAGAATCCTTCTTCACTTGTGAAGAAAACTGCTTGTAGAGGGACAGTTTTGATAATTAGATTCCCCTTTGCCTTTCTGGGTTTATTTTCTTACCATGTGTGAACTCAAGGCTTTATTACAATATAGCATAAACATGAATCAGTTTTTTAAAAAAATTATTCTGGAGACCTAGTTTTCCATATGGTATCTTTAGATTATAGATAGGGAAAAGATACGTCATTCTCTCTCTCTCTCTCTCCTCGCTCGCTCTCTCCTCTTTTCTACCTTCTGGAGGGTGAATGCACCACGGTGACAAAGTGCATCCCATCGCCCATGCCTTAGACTGCACTGTGAAAAAGGAGACACCCAGAATTTCTAAATGCTGAGCGAATACTGATGGAAAAGAACGTGGACATGATCCTCCTGAAACAGTTCAGGTCAGGTGAGAAACTTGAGTCTGTAACCCCAGACAGACAGTTCAGCAAAGGCTTACGTAAGTGAACACAAAAGCCTCCATGACAATGGTCAATCAGAGTAAATGAAGCTTCTCTCCCTTCCCCTTTGCTAAGTTATCTGGAACTGCACACACAGCGGCTATTATGGCAAGAACCAAGGGGAAGTTTGGGGCCTGGCACAAGGTGGAGCCTACACAGACTGGCAATTTGTCTCCTCTTTTTGAATATGGCTCCAGGCCAGGGAGGCAGACAAGGTGTCCAGAGTTGTTGAAGGCTATGAGTGTGATGAAGGAAAGATCTCATAAATCCAAATTCAGCAGAATGTAGTGGCTGTACAAACCCTTTCTAGAAGGATCTAATCAGCTTAGCCAGTTTCTAACTTGGAGAAGACTTGCCTTCTTTCTGTGGCATCGCACCTTCATGGATCATTCTGAGTCCTCTAAGTTCTCTGCACCTGAGCCATAATAAATAAGGCGTGATCTTTGCTGTCTTAAATATATGTTTCTGGGTATGGACTTGCCACAATTGTGCACAAATAGGAGAGAGGATCCACAACAATCTCTTGGAGCAAAGAAGAATCAGAGTGAACCTACCTCCTTAAGCCATAAACCCACAGGCTTAGAACCAGTGCTTTATTGAACTACACTCAATAGAAAAATCAAATACATTGAGAAGCCATTAGGAGAAACATGATTTGGCACATAGTTGCTATGTTGTTAGGTGTTACTGAGTTGATTATAGCTCATAGTAACCCTATGAAAAATAGATCAAAACCTTGTTATGAGGAGTAAGTATTTAAAGAAGCAATTGGATTTTAAATGGAATTTTAGTAGTAACATTTCAAGTGGTAAGGTTCGTCTCGGAGAGGGTGAAACCAGGCTGCTCCTTGGAGGCAAGGATTCTGAAGCTTCATCTGACATACTTTGGGCATGTTGCAAGAAGGGACCAGTCCTTGGAGAGGGATGTGATGCTGGGGAGGGTGATGCTTGGGACAGCTCGGGAGAGGAAAACCCTCGATGAAATGAATTGACTCAGTGACAGAGGCAGTGGGAGTAGGTGTGTCAGAAATAAAAAGGTTGACTCAGGATAGAGCAAGGTTCAGAGGTGCTATGCATAGGGCATTATGAGTTGTAAGTGACTTGATGGCACACAATAACAGTAACAACAACAACAAGCCATTTCCATTTTTTATAAAGTGATTATCAAAAATGGAAGGAAAACAAAAAACCTTTTATGAAGCTATGAAAGATCTTATTAGTAATCATAGAGTCTCAGGGATAAAAAGTATAATTGTTGTTATGGGCTGTCAAGTCACTTGCAACTCATAGCGACCCTGTGTACAACAGTTTTGGAAGGCAGCTATGCTCACAACAGTTTTGAAGCCCGCCCTGACCTGAGCCAGTCTCACTGACTCCAACATACCTAATCACATCGCCCGATTTATAGTATCAATCTCCTCTGGAGCCTTGCTCTGCTGTGCTGTCCCTCCACCCTTCAGAACATGATGTCCTTTTTCAAAGACTGGTCCCTTCTGGCCACATGCTGGGATTATTGGTAGAAATAGCTAGAATAACATGCCACTGAAAATGAGTTAAAAAAACTCAACGCATTGTGACCGTTAGAGTGGATACATAGCACGCCCTCCAGTGGTTTTTCAGAGGCTGTAAATTGTGGGAGGAGATTGCCCATGTTTCTCCCGTAGAGCAGCTGGTGGATTTGACCTTCTAGTCTTTGGGTTGGCAGGGCAACTCCTTATTCACTATGCTATCAGAGCTCGTTATGAAAATATGTTAGAGTATAAAGAAAGAGAACTTGCCTCTAGGGTTTAATGAGTTACTGAAGGAATGAACCAAATGAGCATAAAAATAAGGCAGGAATGTGTCTTTCTCAAATATAGAGAGCTGTCAATGACAGTGCTATCCCTTGTTTCCAAATCTAACTTAACAGAAAACTGAATTAATGGCACTTGATCCTCTTTATGGCTAAGCAGGGACTCATCTATTTATTAGGATTCTATACATAGCAAGTGTACATATATTTTAAGAAATATTTCCATTTCTACAGTTTCATTTGACCCATAAACATTATCACATCTTAACTTCTTTGTAAAATGTTGGTACTTCGTGCTAGAAATTTCTAGATTGTTATAAGGGGCTTACACTACTACCACAAAGGTGGATAGTTCGAACTTATGCCGCAGCGCTGCCAAAGGGGGTCCTGGGGATCGACTTCTGCCAAGATTACAGAGAGGAAGCTCAATGGAGAAGCTCTATTCTGACATACGTGGGGTCATCATGAGGGTACAGGGCACCTGACTTCTTGTCTGTGTCAGGTGCTCTTGATTCGACTACAACTCGTCGTGATGCTAAGAAGGAGAGATTTGAATCTTGCCCTATCCTGTACCATCCTCATAGTCTTCCACATGCTCCAGCTCATCGCTGTTATCAATCCATCTCACTGAGGGTCTTCTCGTTAGCTGACCTACTTTCCCAACTATGATGATTTGACTGGAAGCCCCCCGCCCCTTCTCTTTTTTTCAATAGACATTGTTATGCTTTAACGTCTTTGAAAAGGTTTTGGTATTTTATGCCATTATTGAGCCAAAGGAAGGCCTTGGTTATAACTGAGGCTTTGGGAGGTCATGTGTTGAATTTACACTGGTTGATGTATCAGAGCTGAGTATCTACTTCTACATCTTTGATTCTTCCTTTTCCATCTGCCACAGTCTTTCCCACCTCTGTTGCTGTCCCTTCCTTTCAAAGCTCCTACTGTTGAGTGGCTCAATGCACAGGCTCAACTGTTATCAGAAAGGTTAGCAGTTTGAACTCCCCCACAGGATCTTAGGAGACAAGCCTGGCAAACAGTTTCCAAAGGCCATGGAAACCTTACAGAGAGGTTTTATCCTGCATACTGGGTCCCATGAGTTGAGACTGACTTCATGGCAACAAATAACAATTTTGCTACGTGTAAAGACACCAACAATTGTCTGATATGAGCACATCAGTGTCAATTTGGGTCAAAAACCCAACAAAGGAGCAACAAAGAGAGGAAAGTATATATTTATTTTTGTCCTATGCTGGGTATTTCATTTAGGTATATTTGTACCAAACCTCAATCTATGAGGCATTTCCCGCCCCCTCCCAACTATGTCCTTTATCTTTGAAGTTAAAATAAAATTTTACTGTCACCTAGGCCACTATCTATTTCCATTTATCTGCTGAACAATTTTGCTTCTCTGAATCTGGAATGATCCCTACCACATGCCAAACTTTTGCTTTTGGGACAAAACTGGTCATAGTAATTGGTTAGAGGAATTTTTTTTCCTTTTTGCATTATCCAAAAATATCATAAAACTGCTAAAGAAAAAATGGGTTATTTTAAAGTTTCTCCTGAACACATTGGCTTACACAAGTGGGGCTGATATCCAAGATAGAAAAATAGGTTTCTTCAAGGAAAAAAGGGAGCTCTGGAAGGTCAGCGTGTAGAGTGCTACTGCTAACCCAAAGCTGAGCTTCTCTGCAAGTTCGAATCCATCAGTGGTTTGGTTGGAGGAAGATGGGAAATCCCCTCCAGTGCAATCCACAGCCTTGGAAACCTGCTGGAAGGTTAGTGATGCGTCGGGTTTGACTCCGTGACAAGGAGCTTAAAAGGTAAGACACGTCAGATCTCCCTACCTGGAGATATCAGAACAGCAGATGAGAACAAAGCAATTTCTTCCTCTGTCAGCTGCAAGGAACACAAATTCTTTGCAAAGTCAAATGCTTCATTCACCAGGTCATCAGAACCTAAAAGAAAGAAAGAAAAGGATATGGAAAAGGAAATTCTTAAATGGACTGAGGAAGCACTAAGAAACTTCTAATAATCAAGAGGCAAGTCAAGGTTTTGCAAACTAGCTAGCTAAAGAAATATTTCTAAATTCCTGTGTATTAAAAAAGATTGTGCAAGTCGTTTTCCTCTTATGCTAATTGGAAAGTTAGTGTTTCAAGTCCACCTAAAGGCTCCTTGCACAAAAAGACCCAGTGACACACTTTGGAAAAAATCAGCCATTGAAAACCCTTCTAATGTACCGTGTTGCTCTGAACACATTTGAGATTGCCATGAATAAGAGATTCTATGGAACCTGTTTTTTTGGTGTTGTTTGTAAATATAAAGAGTTATTTAATAATTATGCTAGAACCCGTCTCTGAAGTGTCAATTCCAACCCACAGTAACCCTATAGTATCAAGTTATAACTATTCATATATCTTTTGCTCATGGAGCAGCTTGTGGGTTCAAGCCTCTGATCTTTAGTTACTAGCTGAGTACATTACCACTCCATCTATAGACCTTCCTGGAGTGATAACAGTGGGGAGATGCTGGGCAGCGTCTTGACTGGGTGATCAGAATTAACACTCCCACTGAGAAGTATACCTTCCCTTGTGATTTCTACCTGGGAATGCATAACCTGAATCTAATCTCAAAGAAGAAAATGATTTCCCACTAAAAATTTACTTCTAAGAAGTGATTTAGAGAAACCTTTGGAGCAGAGATATCATTCATAGAAAAACAGAAAACCATTAGCTGAAAAGACAGTGTCCTGTCATTTTAGAGGCTCTGCATCCAGTGATACTGGGTTGCTCTGACCTGAGCTGTCAGGAATTTCTCACAGCCTGGAGATATGGTACTCTCCAATTTAGTAATTTCCCTGGAAATTTGATTGAGGAACATGGCTTGTTTATTTTTACCTTCGGGCAAATGACTCACTGGTAAGCTGCTTGTTGTTGTGGAGAGGTGCCGTTGAGTCGACTGACTCACACACAGCAACTCTAGCAACAGCGGACTTGAACTTTGCCCCATGTGGTTCATCCTCAAGATGTTGGAAATGCTCAAGTTCACTGTTAGAGTCACTGGGTCAATCCACCTCGTTAAAGGTCTTCCTCTCTTTCTCTGACCCTCTATCTTTCCCAGCATGGTGTCTTTTTTCTAAGGACCGGTCTGTCCTGACAACATGCCAAAGTTAACTTGCTCTCAGTCATCGTAAACTGTGTTAAACTCATGCTTCATCCTTAACCTGATCCCTTGTACATGTTTCTTTTATGAAGTTGGAAATATACTGACGTTGTTTGCGAAGACTTTCCCTCCTTTCTTGAAAATCTAGCCTCAGAGATGGCATGGATGTGTATCAGCTGCAGAAAGGAAACTTTGCCAGCCCTGATGGATATGGGGTTGGCCACTGTATCAACTGACAGCACAAGGTCAAGGGACAGTGCCCTTCTCTGATGCCTGTGGCAGAATACGGAACAAATGGCATTGCCAACCGGGAAACTTTCCTGGCATCAGTCCATCTTTGCTAGTGTTCCTCTTACTCATGGGCTTGCAGTAATGACAGGGTGGGGATAATACGTAGCGCTTCAAATGCACAAGAATTCTTGTCCTCCATCAGTAATGATCCAGAAATGATTTTGGTTATATCAGTACCGACTGTATCTATACCTCATACTTTGAGAATGAACAGGGGGGCAAAAATCATTGCCCTGGGTGAGGAAAAAAAAAGAGAAGGAGGCTTCTTTCAATTAAACTCTGTAATTATTAATTTCTACAAGAAACTTAAAGAGTTCACCTCCATGTGAACCAGTGGTCTATACAACATAATCTGTAAAGCAATAAACTGGAAAATAAAAATTCTTCAAAGAATGACATACAATGCTTTCTGGCTTTTAAAGAAGTGATCTCAATTTATTTCAGGATGAAGGGTGGAATAAAAATGAGTTGAAATTGTCTTGTCAGCAGCGAATAACAAAATGTCTCAATAGCTTTGTGGATCTTTTCTGTCTTCCAAATTTTTGTTGTTACGTACCATCAAGTTGGACCCAACCCTTGGATGACCCTCTAGTGGGTTTCTAGAAGCAGTTGATCGCACAGGCAGAGATTGCTCGTCTATCTCTTGTGGAGCAGCTGGTGGATTTGAACCACGTGCCTTTGGATTGGCAACATAACTCCTTATCATAACTTCCATGATAGGTGGCATCATTGTAAGATTGGGAGAATTAGATTGGAGGCTGGAGGCTGATTTAGTGCTTTCCTATTGAATATCAAGACTCTAAAATTCTCATGGAGAGTTCTTGATGGTGTAAATGGGTAACCACTAGATTACAGACCAGAATCCACATAGAGACACCTCAGAGGAAAGGGCTGCCTGTCTACTTGAAAATCCTGTGGCATGCACTTCTACTCTGTCACGAATGGCGACACCAGGGATTGGAATTGACACTATTCAACTGATTACTGGTTTTCTTTTTCTTCTTTTAATGAATATGAACAAGACAAAGGACTTCATCTATGTATGGTGATGCAAGTGGGAAAAACTGATGATGGGTAATAAAATTATGTCATCAAAAAGGGAAACATACCTAAGGCTTTGAACATTTGCATTCCTCCATATTTTCCTTCAAAGAGAACAGTGTTGTTTAGTGGGTTGAAGGCACGACACATTCTCACTAAAACCACTTCCAAGCAACCTAGAAGTTAAAAAACCAAAATTAGGTATATACATACACACAGAGACAAACACACATATATGTATGTTGTTAGTGTCACGTATTATTGAGTCAGAACCATCTCATCACTGACCCTCCAATGGGTTTTCAGAGACTATAAATCACATGAAAGGAGATTGTCCATCTTTCTCCTATTGAGCAGCTAATGGATTTGAACCACATGCCTTTGGGTTGACAAGGAAATTTCTTATCATTAGGCTTTTAAGAGCTCCCCTTATATATATGAGTGTGTATAGATTTAGATATCTACACACACACACACACACACATATTGTGTTGTTATGTGCTGTTGAGTTGACTATGTCTTATAGCATCTCTATGAACAACAGCTCTGAACTTTATCCTGAGCCAACCTCACCATCTCTGACACACCTGACCTCACTGACACCATCAGTGTGTCCATCCACCTTATTCATCATATCCAGGGTCTTCCTGTTTGTGTGCTGACCCTCTACTATTCCAAGCATGATGTTCATGTTCTTCTCTAAGAACTGGTACCTCCTGGCAACATGCTCAAAGTGCGCACGTGTGTGTGTGTGCGTGCATGTGTGTGTAGAAATATTATATCAATATGTATTTGATAAATTATTAAATTATATAAATATATAGTTGCTGTTGTTGTTGTGTGCTGTTGAGTTGCCTGAACTCATAGTGACCATACTATGTATAACAACTCTGAAACCTGCCCTGTCCTGAGCCAGTCTCATGGACACATCTATCCACATTGCCCCAGTTACTATATCAGTTTATCTCATCTGGGTCTTCCTTTCCTGCATGGTCACTCCACCCTTCTGAGCATGATGTCTTTCTCCAAGGATTGATACCTTTTTGGTCACATGACCAAAATATGTGAGATGGAGCTTCAAAATCCTAGCCTCTAAGGAAGAACTTGGTTTCACTCTCTCCAAGACAGACCTATTTGTTTTCTTGGCAGTCCATAGTATGTTCAAGACTTTTCTCCAGCACCACAACTCAAAAGCATCAATTCTTCTTCTCTCATCCTTAGTCATTGCCCAGCTCTCTGATACATAACAAGGAATTGTGAAGTCCAGGATCAGGTGCACCTTAGTCTAGACACTGACGTCGTTGCTTCTCAGTACTCAGGAAAGGTCCCTGACAGCAGATTTACCTAATGCAATTAATCTTTTTATTTCCTGGCTGCTGGTGCTAAGAGTGTTGATTGTGGAGCTGAGAAAACTCAATATAGAGTGTAAATAATTTTTTATTCTTATAGCATATAGGTCAAGAGATTTGAAAACTTTAACACACACAGATACACATAACAAAAAACCTCAATTCCTCTCCAAGTGAAAAAAAATAAACTATATTAGAAATAAGCTCCCCTGTGACTTATTTAAGGAATTAGAAATAAAGCACCTTTCTAAAGATAGCTCCCACAGAGGCTAACATGTATTTTAGATGCATACATTTCTTCCTAATATTAAAATGAGTTACAGTTCTTGAGTGTACAATTGATGATAAGTGGCCCTGAAAGAAATCGGGCAGCAAGGCAACTCGAGCCTGTTAATTTCAGAAGGCGTTTTTGTTGCAAGAAAACTTGCTCTCTGTTTCAGCTGCCACATGGAGTTTCTAACACAATCCTTGTCTACTTCAGCACATGAGGGTTTGGGTGGAGTATTTCTGTGTGTTTCTGGAGGCACTGTTTGCTTGTGATGTTCTTTGAAACAAGGATTTCCTGGTCAAATAGGTTTTGTCAAAACCACTCTGTACAGAGAATTACATCAATATTTGAAAAGGCCGCACCAAGTTCTGGCTTGCAGAAGGAGCCTGTTCAACCTTGGTGAATTCTGCATGTTTCTGAATCCACGGTCAGGCAATGAAGGTAGGAACCTCATCTAAATCCTTGGGCAGTTAAGACTTCTTTTTGGCCCTTTGCATCTCCAGGGCCTAGAAATGTCCTGGCTTATAGCAAGTGCTAATAAATATTTATTAAGTAGAGTAATTCCTGCCTTTATTTTTCTTTCAAAGCATTCATTGACATCCTGTGAAACTATTGCTGCCTGTTTTCAGCCCCCCATATTTTGGAAAAATAGTGCTTTTGATTATATATTAAAAATACACAAACCCTTACTAGCAAATTTATTCCAACTCTCAGAGATTCTCTGTTAGGTTTGTGAGGCTGTAAATCTTTACAGGTGGTGGATTCGAGCCACTGACCTCTCAGCTAGCAGTCCAACACATTAAAACACTATGCCACCAGAGCTCTTTCTTGATATAGTGTGTTGGAAAGTGATGGGCAGAAAGGGAAATCACAGATATGCAAGAGAACGTCAAGCATCATGATTGAATATATCTTTGGTGCCTTTATTATGACATCTTTTTGTATCTATGTCTATCACTTCAAGGATTTACACATGGGAGAGGATTTGGAAATATGAACTGAAGCAATGTCTTCCCAACATAAACAGCAATCTCCAAGAACGCATTGGCGATGAATTAGAACTGATTCATAACTGACTCTCCATTGGGTTTCTGAGGCTGTGAATTGCCCAAGAGCTGGCCCATCTTTCTCCTTTTGAGTTGCTGGTAGATTTGAAGAGAGAAACACAACATTTTTTTTATTATTAAATTTTATTAGTTTTAATGAACATTTACAGGGATTTTGGGTTTTCATTCCTTCATTGCTGCACCATTCTCTCTACCCTCCTCCCCAGTTTGTTCTTCTTCCCCGCCATCTGAATGTCTGTTTTAATAGAAACACGACATTTAAGTGAGCAGTGCCACTCCCTGTGGACGAGGCCAGCAGAGCTCCCTCCAACAGTTTTGCTGTTATTGTTGCTAGGTGCCATCAACTCGACTATGATGCCTAGTGACCCTGTGGACGACAGTTCTGAACCCTGCCCTGTCCTGCACCCAACTCACCAGTGCCCATATGCTCAAGTCTATTGTTATAGTGACTGTGTCAGTCCATCTTGTTGAGGGTCATCCTCTCTTTCTCTGACCTTCTTTCTTTACTAGCATGCTGTCTTTTTCCAATGTCAGAGCCCCCTAACAATATGCCTAAAGCATATGAGGTGAAGTGTCACCATCCTTGCCTCTAAGGTGCACTCTGATTGTACGTCTACCAACACAGATTTGCTTGTTTTATTGACAGTTTCTAGAATATTCAGTACTCTCCTTCAACCCCACAATTCAAAGACATCAATTTTTCTTTGGTCTTCTTTATTAATTGTCCAACTCTCCTATTCATAGGAAGTAACTGGACCAGGTACACTTTAGTCTTTAAAGTGATGTTCTTGCTTTTTAGGACTGTGAAGATGTCACAGCCAGCAGATTTCCCCAGTGTGATACATCTTTTGATTACTTGGGTGTTGCTACCATGAGTGTTAATTGTGGATCCAAGTAACACAAAATTGTTGACTATTTTTATCCTTTCTCCATCAATCATGATGTTACTTATTGGTCCAGTGATGAGGACTTTCGTTTTCTTGAAGTTTTAAGAGCTGAAGAAATGGTTATCAGTGAATTTCATTTCAGAGCTTTTTAAAAAATAGTTATCAGTAATAGATACATGATTCATCAAAGTTTGCATCCATCTACATCATATGGTAAAAAAGCTACAGTAACTACTTAGAATTTTCTAGTGTACTTGGATGACTGAATCTTTACCTTCTTCTCCGATATGGAAATTAGAATGCCAAGATCACAGTATTAAATGAAATGTCATAAGGTGGACACAAACATATAACTTTTTGTTTGTTTGTTCTGTGCGTCGAAGTATAATAGTGGTAGTAGTAGTATGGCCCAGAAGCACTAAGGTTTAACACAACAGTGGTTCTCATTCTTTATTTTGAAAGGGATTATGAAAGACAAATACACTTTTCTTGTTTGGGGATGAGCATCTGCAAAGTCCATCATGTGAGAGGCTCTGAGCTGCTTCTTCCTGGTTGTGCATTCGCCAGTGCGTGTGAGATAGAGGAGGGGAGGGGAGATTACAGCACAGCGGAGCTTCTCCGGGTGGGTTCTGGCTGCAGGCTATCCTCATTAAAATGATTGGAAATGACCACAGAGGCAGAGCTCAGCTAGCCTGATTTTTTTCTTTCCCCACTGAAGGCAAGGAGTTCGCGTTAGCGCCAGCTCAGCAATTCAAGCACCTTGACACGCTAATTACTTGCACTGCCTGTCAAGCTGGGTATCTCAACCTCCACAATTAATAGCTCCACTTTCAATAAGCAAAATTGTGTTTGACTTCAAAGGCGAGCTGAATGAGTACCAGGGCATTTATATTACTGAGTGCTTCCTTGGGGAGCTGGCTGACGTTGTGGGTGGTAAAAATGTGCAGTGTATTGAAAGGCAGATTCCCTAGAACCCAAACAGAGGATCTATCACATCCCAGCTTGAAGTGGGTGCCCTTCACTCTCTGTGCATCTTCACTTGCTGCTCACCTGACTTCAGAAGCAGAATCTGATCGTTTTGACAGAGCTCCATGAAGCCTGTGATCCGCTTTGCGAACTCCACCACGTATTGGATGGCGTGAGTGATCTGGATGGCACACTGCTGCCACAGCGCTTCCCTGGACTTGAAGAGAGAAAGCACACAATATCAGAGGAGCCGAACTCCTTGGAGACTCAACAAAACAGGCAGGGCTGCCTCACTGGCGCTTAGCCGTCACTTGGGACTCAAAGTAGCTAGTTACTTGATTCCTTTAAAACAAGTAGGCAGTATTTGCTAAGATAATGTTTTGATGTACTTGAACTTTGAAACACCACTTTATAAAAGTACTACCGAGGCTAAAAATAGTAGAGACATTAAACATAGCGTAAGAAACAATTTCTTGAGCTGTTTTATTCCCTCTCTTTCTGCTTACTTAAGCTCCAGCTCTTCATACATGAAAACAAACTTGCTTGAAGAGAGAATGAAAACAAAAGCTCTCCTGATGCCATTTTTCAGGAGTCCTTATTTATCGAATGCTAAACTTGTAACCTTTCTATATAGTGTTCTTCTCCCAGAACTTTATCCTATGAAAATACTTTGAAGGCAAAAGGCATAAAATCAAACAGTATCACTCTTTTAAGTAACATAGACTACCAGAAATATGTTTCAGTCCTTGGGCCTCGGGCTGTTTAATCTGGAATAAGATTCATGCGTGTTAATTCTGCTCTGACTCCTTACTTATATAAACATATTAAGATTTCATTGTTCCAGTAGATAAAATTCAGTATGGAGGCATCATATATTAAGAAATATACAAATATGTATTTTACTAAAATTCCATCTACTTCTTGTTGTCAAATGCTGTCCAGTCAACAGTGACTCGTAATTATTATCAGTGTTGTAACTGAGAAACTCAACGTCATGCCTCACTTATCAATTATCTTATTATAAAAGGTTTTGCATTTATAACAGTAGTGCACTTTTTACTATTTTGCATATCATTGATGTACGCTGAGCAGGAACAAAAGGGTATATGAGGCAGAGTAAAACTGGTTGTGTTGGCTAGGCTAATGTGCCAGATGTCTGGCCCAGGATTCTCAGCAGTTTGGAATTGCAGAAATGTAATTTGGCAGTTTTGTAATGGTGTAACTGCCCTCCATTAGGTGACCCAACATGGTGATCTTCCATTTTTCCAAAATGCCAATTGTCAAATAAAGACTTGATCTTTGGAACATAGTCATGTTGATAAGTGAGGAATGGGTATAATGTGAACACAGACCAGCAAAACTAAACTTCCTTTTAGAATGCTGACTCCACTATCTTTGTTGTATACTTTTGTGATTGTTATTGTTACTGTGACTACTCAATATTCCTTATTCTTGCCTGACATTGATAAGCAGATGTCTTAAAGTCCTCTGAAGAGATACACAATCTCTTGGGTCACTCAAATGGACAAATCTTTTACTCTGGGATGATTTTCCTCTCAGGGAGTATTTTGAAATATCTGGAGGCACTTTTTACATCTCACACTGCGGGGGGGGGGGTGTTGCTGCAAAAACAGCCCACAATGCACAAGACAGCTTTCGACAGCAAAGTATCATTCAGCTCAAATGTCAGTAATGCCACCACTGAGAAACAGGGTGACCATAGAAAGCATCCCCATTGCGTCTGAGTACCTTGCTTTGATACGCTTTAATTTCTTCATAGGTGTGGGTCTGCCACGCCAGCTGGTGCAGCTCCTCCATGGTGTACTGACACGTCTCCAGGTGGGACTTAATGATGTTCTGTGCAATTCGATCTATGAGAAAGAATAATTTTGAAGGTTTGTAAATAAGTCATTCTTCTAAAAGAAACACGTATCTATTGAGTTTATTATAGGGATGCCCTTGAGAGATAAAAGTGTTTTTAACACCACTGTGGGTAGTTGTTCCCCATTAAGACTTACAGCTTGGAGAACTGATGTAGGGTTGCTATACATCAAAACCAATGGTATTGAGACAGTAGTGAGTTTCAATTTCTATATCATATAGTCTCAGAGAAAATTATTTATTGAATTTTTGTTGCGTTTTAGTATTTCAGTCAAACTTACTGCATTTTAGACACCTCCTTCCAATCAGAACTGAGGTCTCAGTAGTTGTAAAGTGTTCAAATAATTATCTTCAAAAAATAAATGTGAAATGATCATATCTCTTGCTTTGCATTTTAAGAAATATAAAAGTTAAAAAAAAGAAATATAAAAGTATACTTGCATTCTTCATATTTATAATGCAAATTCTGAAAATAACTGGATTGTCTCAGAAAGAGGAGATACTGATATAAGTGAATTTGTTTGTATCAGTTTAAAAACTAATGTGCACCTGGTCAAAGTCATAGCATTTTCAGTTGCTTCTTATGCATCTGAAAGTTGAACAAAGGATAAAAAAGACTGAAGAAGAATTGATACCTTTGAATTGTGGTGTTGGAGAAGAGTACTGAATATCCCATAGACTGCAAACCGCCCCCCACCCCTAAAACACACCAAAAAAAACCCCCCAACCCTCCCAAAAAAGTCTGTCTTGGAGAAAGTGCAGCCAGAGTGCTCTGGAGAGGCAGGAATAGTTAAACTTTCTTTACTCACATACTTTGAATATATTTTCAGGAGGGGCCAGTCCGTGAAAAGAGTGATTATGTTGGAAAAAGTGGAAGGTCCGTGAAAGAGAGCAAGACTTTCAGCAAGGTGGATTGACACAGTGATTACAGTAACAGGCTTGAGCACGAGAACCTTTACAACAACAGTGCAAGATAAGGCAAGGCTCAGCTCTGTTGATCACAAGGTCCCTGTGAGTCGTAGTGGGCTCAACGGCACCTAACAAAAGCAATAATGCTTGCTTAAATTTTAAAAAGGAGGATTAAGCAACAAAAATGAAACAAAAATTCTCTGTAGAGGAGGGTGGGGATAGAAAGATCTAGAAGCCAGGAATATTACTTTTGCAGGTCTGACTTGAAACATATAACTATTTCATATTATTATAAAGTTAAATTCTATCTTGAAATTCTCTCTCCCGCAAACTCCAATATTATAAATGAAAAACAAACCAAATGATTTTATTGTATTTTGAATCAGGTTTCACATAGAAATGAGAATTTCTCTAAATGTCTTATAACACCCTGTATTGAAAAGAAAGATAATTTAAAACACGATTAAACCATTTTCCATAATAATTTTGTTGCTTTTGGTGTTGGTGTTTTTATGTTCAGACTATTCCATGTGTATTGTAAGATACAGCAAATGAGTATTTATGTTGGTGTTACGGACATGGTACATGTAGGAGAGAGGAGCCACAACTTCAAACTTCTAAATTTGGGCTGCATGAACTCACATAGAATCATATAATTATTTTTTTAAGAAAAAGTTATTTCTAGGTTGTGCCTACTGGAAAGACTAGGCACTGAAACACTCAAGATAACCCCCCGCTGAGCTATGGTGGGAGAGATCCCACCTTTTGGTTAGTGGTTCAACATAGTAACATTATAATTTATCCAATAAATAAATTGCAAAGAGAAAAAAATTTTCATAAACAGAGAGAGTATTAATCAAGGACTATTGCAATTATACCAAAAAACCCCAGGACTCAATTTAAAGTCCTGATTGTCTAACAATGGGATGATTTGAAAATAAAAAAGATAATAACTGCAGTAGATCGACACATTAAATATGTTAAATCTATAAATAGTAATAATACTAAAAGGTCATATTTTCTAAATGACAGGGAACAGATTCATTGAGAAGTAGTAACTAAAAGAGGTGGAGGGATCTTTATACTCATTCTACCATAATGGTTTTATACAATATTTGTCCTTGTGGGACTGAGTTAGTTCACTCAGCATGATGCTCTCCAGTCCCTCCCACGTTAGATAGTAATTTACAAAATCATTGCTCCAGAGTGCTGTGTAGTATTCCATTGTGTGATTGTACCATAATCTCTCAATCCACTCGTTTGTGGTTGGACATTTCGACTGCTTCCATGTCCATGTGATGGTGAATAACGCTGCTATGAACATTGGTGTACAAGTCTGTTTGTGCCTCAGTTCTCATTTTTTCAGGGTGTATTCCAAGTTGTGGAATAGCTGGGTCATAAGGGGGAGGTGGAAGTAGGGGAATGAGGATGTGCAAGGAGGGGGGATTAATCGCGGAGTTGTACAATTTGATGGGTGGGAGGAGTGAGGAAAATTGGAAGAATCTGTTCTGGAAAACAATGTGTTCGAATTTTGTAAGTAAACTAGTACAAGAAAATTAATAATAATAATAGTAATTATAATAATAATAATCCCCACCAAAAAAATCAAAAGAAAGAGGTAGGGGAAAATGAAGTATTTTGTCTGTATTTCTAAAAGGAAATACCATGTAGAGTAACCAAATGTAGAATAACCAAGCCAAAAAATACAAAGCAGGATGGCAAAATGAGAATCGAGTTTTGTCAATGCTCATAAATTAATGACTGAGTGTTCCAGTGGCGTTAATCACAGCACAGACCAGCTCAGCCATGAGCAGTATAGCAATAGCTAATACTGAAAGAGATGATCCAATATTATTTACCTTCTGATGAACCAACATCACTCATGGAGTAATTTAGCCAAAACACTTAGAATGTGATCTACAAAAGCTGTGGTTGCTCTTAGATGTCCCAGAACTGACTCCCATTTTTATTAATCTTATGCACAACAGATCAAAACCATGCCCAGAAGTGAGCCATCCTCACATTTCTATTGCTAACTTTCATGCCTAATAATAATTTATGATCCTGTTAAAGGAACAATCCTTACCTTTGAGAGACATATACTGAAATAGTACATATGAAATATTATAATGCCTGATATTTATTAAAAATAATTTGTAAAAGATATAAAGATTAATTGCAATTGATTCAAGAGTTGATAATTATCGAAGTTGGGTTATAGACTCCATTATATTCTTCTTTTAATTATGATAAACAAATTGAAATAAACACAACTAGTATGCAGGGGGCAGTTTATCATAAATGTACTGCATTTGATATTAAATTATAAATCCCACTCATTTTGAATTTGGGGATATGTAAATTGAGAATTATAACTGGATAAGAGAGTTGTTCTTTTACAATCTGCTTGCAATGTACTAAAGTTGGAATTGGAATATTGTGAGTGGGAGGGCCCTTGCTTTGGATTGAATTGTGTCCCCTCAAATACATGTGATAATCCTAACCATGATGTTTGCAGTTACAATCTCATTTGAAATGGGATTTTGGTTATGTTATTGGAAAGATTAATGCAGGGTGTGTCTTGAGTCACTTTCTCAAAAGATATGAAAATACCTGATTAGGTAAATGGAGTTTGGAGGGGAAAGAGATGCCAAGGCACATGAAGAACCAGTTGAAGCAGAAAGAAACAAGGGCTTCCCTTCAGAAAACCTCTTAGAGCCAGCCCACAGGATTTGGGCCATGAGAAAAGACATTTATGTTTTGTTCAAACCATCCACTTGTGATAGTCTTGTTATGTAGCAGCACTGCCATGGTTACGCTGTGGAGTCAGAACTGACTTATAGCTGACCCTCTAAACCTTCTGTCTTTTTCTAGCCCTTGAGTAATACAGATAATGGACATTTTCCCCTCCTTGTTTTGCAGGCCATATTTCATTTCTCCAGGATAACTCTCAGATAAGTGATTAGATATTTCTTGTTATGACTGTGTATCAATTCAGAACTGATCCCAGCTGGCCCTCCAGTGGATTTTCTGAGGCAGTAAACTACATGGGAGGAGACTGCCCATCCTTCTCCCATGGAACAGCTCGCGGATTCGAACAGTATGCCTTTGGAATTGTAGTGCAGCTTTTTACCACTAGGCTATCAGAGCTCTGTAGGCTTCTAGTACATATTAGTCTTAATTGAGTATCAGTGATGTAGATAATTAAAAAATATAACTTTAAATTCTTAATTGACTTTCCAAATAAAATTTCCTATAGCCTAAAGCCTAAAACATGAAAAAAATACTCAATGCATGATAGCCACAATTATTATTATTATTAGAATAATCTCTACAGTTTTCATGGGACAAGCAATATAATCACATGAGTGGAAACAAAACAGAAATAATTAATTTTATTATCAATACTACTGAAATATATCCTAATATTGAGTAGAGTTTCCAATCACAGCTATAGAATGATAGCTGCTGAAAAGCTTGGAAACACTATTAATGTATGATTATAGATCTGCCCTTCTGGATAGAGTATTTCTAGAATTTATTTCATTGTTTATCATACTATAAAATCCTTTCTTTGAAAAAAACCCTCAATTTAAAAATTTTTTGTTGATATATTTCTATGTTGTAAAAAGGGCAAGAATTACTCAATACATCATATTAAAATAGATTGATATGTCATGGTTTGTAATTTTTCAATTTCACTGGGGCAGTCTAATTACTTAGAATCCCCAAAACCTATCTGTTCTCTGTTAGGTGTATAATGAAAACATAGATATTTTGAAAGCTCTGTAGTTTTGAAACTTTGTCTTGCTGAGGTGGTTTTTGTATTCATCTTCAGTGATGTGCACATGTGTCAGTAATTTACAGGTCTGGGGCTTAGAAGCAAATCTGTCATTGCTACTCAAGATTGTTGTTGTTATGTGCCGTCGAGTTGCTTGTGACTCATAGCGACTCATAACGACCCTAATGTACAACAGCCCTAAACCCTGCGTTGTGGAAAAACTTTTGATCTGTTTCTAAAATGTGGGCCTAAGTGTAATTCTCTGACCTTCTGCCACCAAAATGTAGGGTTCTAAAGGATATTAGGAGAGATGAGCTTAACAAACCCATGGGTAATTGAATTGGGAGTTAAATCCACACGTGGGCTTCAAGGCTCAGCTCAGATGTCCATTCCCACTTGGCCCTCACTCGGGAGATCTGGCGCCGTTACACTTTCGTTCAATCTCCAAGTTAGTATTTCAACTAAACTTGTACTGTGGCTATTTATATAGATCTGCTTGCTCAACTCTATAAATTTCAAAAATTGAATAGTTGAGTCCAGTATGTTGTCTTTATTCATTCATTTAATAAATATACACTGAGAAGTTATTGGGGAGCTCTGGTGCCCTAGTTTCTAGCAAGGTGTGTTAATGACCCAAATGCCACACATATATCTTTGGTGGTTTAAATCCACCAGTAGTTCTGAGGGAGAAAGTCGGGCAGTTTCCTCCCACTGCAATTTACAGTCTTAGCAACCTGGTAGATGAGTCAGAATCAACTTGATGGCAGCAAGCAAATAATTAGACACTGTTGTTGTTGTTGTTAGGTTCCATGGAGTTGGCTGCAACTCATAGTTAACCCTATGAACCATTGATCAGGACCTTGTCCTATACCCAGCACCATCATCATGCTCTGCCATGCTCATGTCCATTAATAAAGTCACGGCATCCACCCAGCTCATTCAGAGTCTTCCTCTGCCTTTCCCAGTCTGATATTTTTTCCTAAAGACGAGGCCCTCCTGACAACATGACCAAAGTATGGAAAGTGAAATTTCACCATCCTTGCTTCTTAGGAGAACCTTGCTTGCATTTCTTCCAACATAGTGATATTAGATAGTGATGAAGATTAGAACCAAATTATTGCCTTTCCATTTTTAGGATCTTATAAGTTTATCCTACATCTTACAGTCTCATATCAAGTCATATATATGTGTATGTCCTCCAACTGGATTACTGTAGAAGCCCCAAAAAGAAAGTATCTGATTTAGTCTGGGGGAGTCTTCTAGAGATGTCTAGTTGATTAGGTTTTGAAGGATGAGTAGGAGTTTGTTAAATGGAGATGAGATAATGATATAATAAAGGGATACATTTTAAAAAAAATCAGGAATAGGTTATCTTACACTTTATAATTCTCTTCCTTCAGAGGATAGTGTAAGTATACACTAAATCTGACAGACCTAACAGAAGATATTTTAAAATCAAGATCTTTTTTTTTTTGGTAAGAAGTCTGGTGTGTTTGAGGGAATAGTGCAACCTGACAAGAAACTTGAATACCTCTTCTCTCTGTTCCTCTGTGATGTCTTCTGGGAGCCACTGGCAACAGTTTACCCGTTCTCTGGCCTTCAGCCACCAAAGCATAAGGCTCTGTGGTGCATGAGGAAGAGTGGGACAGAGCTGTAACTGGAACATGAGTAACTGAACAAGCTAGGCCACGGAATTAAATTTTGTTATTTCGTAGGGAAGTGGGAGGCACTAGAAGGTGTGGAGCTGGAGAGTGACAGGATTGGATTTTGTTTTAGAAAGCTAATCCTGGCATTGGCAAAGTAGTGAGATGACATTAGAGAACATGTGCAGTCTGTCAGGTGGTTGTGACAATTCAGGAAGAAACAGGGAAAGCCTGGGCCAGGAAGTAATGGGAGGGAGGGTGGACGGGAGGAGGGAAGAGAGGCTAGATTCCAGAGATACTTCTGGAAGAGGTCCTATGGGACCAGCACGTGTGGCAAGGGGAGGGGGGGCATTAAATACAGCAGGCGCCTTATTAGGGATGACTTTATGAAAGTTAATATACAAAGCATCTACCCATCCATTCAATCCCTCCACCAATACTTCTGTTTTCTGGCTTATTTAATAAAAGAATGAGAAAACAAATATTGGTGTGTTTGTTTTGATGACCTTAAAGCCATCACATGTTTCAGAATGCCTTTGAAGAGTTTCCATACTCTTATGGTGAGAAATGAGTCAAATCTCTTTGGGGCACGAGGCATATAAACAGCAATGGGGGCACACACACCACACACGTGACAGCAGTTGCAAAAACAGAGTTCCTACTCTTCCGTCTACTATTCTGCAGTACAAAGGCCAGTCAGGTGCCAAAGCTGAGCTGACCCTCTCGAGGGCCAGGTCAACAAAACCACATGCTAAAGGCAGTCTTACAGAAACCCATCTGTGGGCTCTTTCTGATGAGTAGAAAGATGCAAGAGTATCAGAGAAGATGGCTTGCTTGAAATGAGAGTCTGCAGTTGTGAAATAGGAAGAAGGACTTAAAAAAGAAGGGACAAAGGGAGAGAGAATGAATGCAGTATGCAAAGTTCCCGCTGGGAGCCAAAGGAACTTTCAAGAGTCCTTGCCTGGAAAAATAGAAAAGGTAATAGTAAATGAAGTCCTCTCCAGGGACGCATCACATGAGAAAGCTCAGACAAAAGAGAATGAAGTAAAAGAGCAGAGGATGTGGAATCTTTCTGGGTGATCACACGCCCTTCATCCGCTTCCCCGACTTGGATTGCACTTGCTTCTCTTAGAGCTGGGTTTTGTCGGATCCTGTACAGAGGCTGGGTGCCAGTCACACACCCAGCAAGCACTCTGCTCGGATAATGGGCCAGCAGGAATGTGGCTCAGAAGCCTGACTGAAAGAGGAGACGCAGCCATCTCCAGAAGTGGACTTCACTCTATTTTTCCTGAGAGCAGGGCCAAGGCTGGACGTTTCTTCCGTACATAGAAAAGGGGACTTTTATTGAAAATGTTGCTGTATCATCTTGGCAATCTGTAGTTAAGACTATGTGTGTAGAGGCGTGGTGGTTCAATGCAACTAGAATGCATGGTTTCATTTGATAGCTAATAAAAAGATGAAGAAGAAATAGAGGAAAAGAAAAAATCCAATAATTTTATATACTGAGTCCAGTCATTCCTTTCCAAACATGATGAGGTAGAATGTAAAGCTGGGTGCTGATAAGAGAAAACTGGGTGCGTCATTGCAGGTTAATGTCAAGTCCATACTGCTTACTTTCTATGTGGTAATTTTATGAAGAGTGTAGAATATGCTGGGAGCACTGATGGCCTAGTGGTGAGAAGCTGCACTGCATCCCAAAGGCATGGGGCTCGAGTCTACTAGCTGCTCCATCGGAGAAAGATGGGCAATCTCCTTCTATGTATATAGTGCTTCTTAAAACCCACTGGACCACTGGCTATGGGTAATTTTCGACTAGATGGTATATAATGACAACAATAACAACATGGAGAATACTATAGACAACTAAGAACAAACAAATCTGTCCTGGAGGAAGTGTAAGCAAGATGCTCCTTAGAGGCAAGGATGTTGAAACCTTGTCTCACACATGGTGTCAGGAGGGGGTGGTCCGTGGAAAAAGACATTCTACTGGGAAGGTAGAACCTTCTTTCTCTTAATCATGAAGTGAAATGATTGCCACAGTGATTCTAATAATGGGTTCTAGCATATCAGAGATGGTGAAGATGGAACAGAATGGGGCAAGGTTCAGCTAGATCTGTTGTTTAGAGGGTCATTAGGAATCTTAGTCACCTGTCAATAATGATTTTTTAAAAGTAGTCTGCTCTTACTTTATGTATCCATCTCTTATTTTCCAAAATTATATATGTATATGTGTACATGCATGCACACATATTGCTCATAAAAGTGCTGTTTTGTTTTAGATTTTTGGCTCTGGTATTTTTTGGAGGAAGGCTTACTGGAACCCCAAGTCTTGCATCCAATTAATGGAATTCTCAATTCAGGTAGTAAGGGACTTTTCTTAGGGAGTAGAAGAGGATCCAAATGAAAGCATGATCCTAAAAAGCTTTAAAGTAATTGATATAGGCAAATGTACTTCTCTATTATTTTAGATGGAAGAATATAAAAAATATTGTTTCAATTGTCATACTTCCCTAGACTTTTTAAGAGTAAACTCCACTCCATTCAGGTTGTGGGAAATAGGAGAAATATTAAGTCATGAATGGAGAAGTGTAGTAAAAAAATGAAGGTTTTTGTCAGTCATGTGCACGATAATTATAGAACCCCAGGAGGGGAACCAACCTTGTTGCCTTATTTCCAACCAAATCTGTTACTGCAGAGTTAATTCTCATCCAGAGGGACTCCCTGTATTACTGAGTAGAACAGTCTACTGGGATTTCTTGTCTGTAATCTTTACAGAAACAAGTCTGGTGGCCTCTCTTCTGTAATTCATACAGATGAAAGGGTTTGAATTGCCACACTGTAATCATCCTCCAAGTCAGTGCAGTCTCCTTTCTCTGTCTCTAAACCATGAAAGACTTGGGCATTCCCTTTCTTATCCTCATAATCCTTCATTGTGTGATCTATTGGATGTATCATGGCAGAACGGAAGCCCTTCCCTGAGGCAGTGGAGAGCTTTGGTGGAGACATCAGTTAAGGGACTTTTTAATAGATTCATCATATCATCCTCACTCACTCACTCACTCACTCACTCACTCACTCACTCACTCATCGCAGTCAAGTTTGATCTGACTCAGAACTAACTTTCCAGTGGATTTCTAAGACAATAAATGAAGCAGGAGAAGACTGCTCATCTTTCTTCCTTGAAGCTGTTTGTGGATTTGAACTGCCGGAGATGTTAGCTTTTGGGTTACCAGAGCTTCCTCATCATAACAGGTTATTTTACAACTTGTTCCCGTCGAGTTAGGACAAGCCCACTGCTGACCCATTAGTGAGACTTCAAAGACTCTAAATTGCATGGGAGGAGATGATCTATCTTTCTCCAGCTGAGCTTCTGGTAGATTCGAACCACTTGCCTTTTACACAAGATGCCAAAATTACATTTTGAAGTAATGCTTAAGGAAAATATACAAAAAAGAAGGATTTAACATATTGGTTCACATATTAAAACAAAGTTTGGAAACAAATCATCCAAATTACTCAATTCCATGTGGAAAAAGGCATACATCCACTTATTTTCATGAGAAACAAGTAAACTGACAAGCAAGGTGACAATTTCTTGTTTATAGCTGTGATGTTATAAAATGAGGACCAGCTTGCAGCTACTAAAATAGTAAGTGACCTTCTGCAGCTCTGAATTCAACCACTCAGCGGGTTTCTTCCACCAAAGCGGCTTATTTTAGCTCTCACTAGACATTCCCGCAAATGGCGCTCTCCAAAGGCTAGCGTGTCTCAGACACCACCGCTCGGGTGGTTTCATTAGATTCCCACATCCTGGGAGTGGGAGAGTCGAGTATATCTTTAAAAACTGCTGCTTTCAGTGTTATTATCAAGTGCACCCGTGGCCCAACGATACCAAGGAGAGAAAGCTGAGACTTTAAGCTATATATAGCACTCTGGGGTGTTGCATCCGAACTTCCTAATTCTTTCTTTTCCCTTTTCTTCCTCCTCATGAGACTGAAAGCATAGTTTCTTCTGAATGAACTATACCCTCCATCTTCATTTTCTTCCCAAAAGGATTATTATTTTTTTATACTTGGATGTATATCTCAGCCTCAATCAAAATGATTAATAAATTTTTAATTTGTCGCGTGCCTTAAGGATCTAGAGAACCACTGAATTCTCTATTTAGTTTCTATCACCAGTATGCAAAGTGGAATTCTTAGGGGATTTGCAATGAATTAATGCCAGGATCTCTCCATGGACTTGCTCAAGGCATGTTTTAAGTGTCTGCATTAGGTTTTCATAATCTCAAGACTCATCAGAATCCATGTTCTAAAGTAGTAACTGTAATACATCAGAATACACGGTTAAGAGACCTTTAACCAAATGTTCATTTTATCTTTTTGACAATAGTCAACTGTTGTTGTTATTGTGGGCTGTCAAGTTGGAATTGACCCATAGCTGACCCTCCAGTGGGTTTTCAGAGGTGTTAAATATATGGGAGGAGAGTGCCCATCTTTCTCTCATGGAGCAGCTGGTGGATTTGAACCATCTGCCTTTGGAATTGCAGCGCAGCTTCTTGCCACTAGGCCATCAGTACTCCCTAATAGTCAACTAGAATGACAAACTTCCATCATTAAGTACAAGACAATGGTTTCCTATAGTCATAGTCAAAGGACTATGACTTTTTCACAGGACCATGTCAAAGGCCTTTGCAATTTTCCAATTTCTGTTTAAAGAATATGATTTTTAACATAAACAAAATAGTGGTGTCAGAATAAAAATCATCAATATCATTTTAGTTTAAAATGGATCTATAAGTGATAAATAGTCTCGAAAGAAAAGTACTTCATATTCAGTATTTAAGTTCCCCTCTATCTTTTAAGAAAGAGTTGGGTGAATAAATAACCTATATTTGTTGGCTCATTCTCATTGTCTAGTCCATCACAACCGTGCCACGCATGAATTGGGGTGATAAATAATTTAAATCTCCTTAGCATTAAAATTCTATATATCCAATTATGGAATATTGATTTTTAACCTCATTTAGACCTTAAGCAAAAAGTTTGTAGAATTACCTAGAAAAAAATCCCCACATTTTCACAAAACATAGAATTATGTCACTTTTAAAATTAAGGAAAATGTGATAAAATGCAATTAGTTGACATGAAAACCAGGAGAAAGTACAAGGAAAAAGAAAATTTACATTAATAATAATATCCAGGCAAAACCTGAACGAATAGATTATTAAATTGGTCTGGATTTTCTCAAATTGTTTGAAAGTCAAGTAAGGTAGCATTTTAATAAAAGATAAGAATGTAGGAAATAAAGCTGGATGAAAAACGCAAAGAAGTGACATAGCACATGCGTTGAAGTAGAAAAGGGGGTAAAAACTTATAAGCAGCAAAACCAAGTTAACTAGCTAAAAGGGTACCCTCCTAATAATTAAATAATAGAAAGCTGTTTTGGATCACAAGTGTTTTGTTTTATTGCAATAGTGCGTGTCTAAGTTTTGGGAAATTGCAGTCCCTTTTCTTAAAACCAGTTTAGCAAAATTGTGAAAGACTCTATGATGAAAACACTACATTTTAAAATTAACTTTTACAGTAAAAGACCTTCTTCACAGAAGAAGAAGGAAAGTTCAACTTACTTAAAAGTTCTAAAATTGGTGAGTTCTGAGGGACCTGTATACTGAGGCAGAAGACACCGCAGCTTAGCCTGTATCCTTTGGGAAGTCATTTAACCTTAGTCTCTTTGAGCTTGGTTCACCATCTATGGAAGGATGTGGCAACAGCAGCAACATCTAAGGGCTGTTAGAGTCTGAAGGGCTGTGTGGGAATTTCTCTCTGTTTTGACTCACAGGGGAGAAGTTCTCCAGAGTTATAGCAGATGAGAGCACACAGCTCACACTCCCAAAAGCACTTGAAGACTTTTGGATAGGATAAACAAAAACAATCCAAACCAGGTCCGTTATAATCTTTTCTTAAGCTCCGTAAAAATGTTACTTCCACACACAACTCAGAGGACAATTAAAGAGTCACAAATGATGGGAAATGATAATGATTGCTAGGGGCCATTATTAGGACTGAGTTTTACTATTTGGATTCTGTTGGCATATGTATTGATTATCAATTTAAAAAGAAACTTTTCCTTTCCCTCTCGAATGTTTAATCAATGTTCTTCTGACTTTTAAACACCAAAACCAAACCAATGCTGTTAGATTTGAATTCAAGCAGATTTGAATCCTATAGAGCAGATTTGTTAAACCCTATAGGGTTAAGTAGATTTGAATCTTATAAGGCAGATTCAAAAGCCTATAGGATTACCAAAGGGAGCTCTGGTGGCCTAGTGGTAAGAAACTGTGCTGCAATTCCAAAGGCATGAAGTTTGAATCCACCAGTTGCTCTATGGGAGAAGAATGGGCCATCTCCTGTGCCATTAATAGTCTCTGAAAACTCACTTTAGGGTCAGCTATGGGTCAGTTCGAACTCAGTGGTACTCAGCAACAACAACAGGGCTACCAAAGCTGGAAGCAAACGGTCACATCTTTCTCCCACAGAGTAAACGGTTAGTAACTGCTAGGGTTAGCAAGCAGTACTTAACCACTGCATCACCACAGCTCTTTTCCCCCTGACTTTTTGATGTTAAGTGCTGTTGCACTAAGGCTCACAGTAAACCTTATGACAAACAGATCTGAACCTTGCCCTTCTTCAAGTTCAAGCCTATTGTTGCAGTCACTGTGTTAATCCATCTTTTTGAGGAAATTCCTCTCTTTTACTTGCCCTTTCCCAGCACGATGTCTTTTTTCCAAGGACTGGCCCTTTCAGATGATATACTTAAAATATGTGAGATGGTGTGTTCCTGTCCTTTCTGACTTTTTTTTCATTCTCACTGCTATTGAGTTGAAGTTGACTCATAGGTGATCCTCCAGAGGGTTTAGGCTGTAAGTCAGATGGGAGACTGCACATCTTTTTCTCACATAGTTGCTGGTGGATTTGAACTGACTACCTTTAGGATATGTCAAATGCCATAATAGTCACCCAGGGTAGACAGTGTTCAGTGGAGCTTCCTGGGTAAAACAAGCTTGGAAGCAGGAGTGGCATCCATTTCCAAAATAGCTTGCCTCTGGAAACCCTATGAACTTGCAGAAACGATGAAAGTTATACAAGCGTTCAGGTCTTTTGTTCATAGGGTCACTATGAGTCACCTACGATTGGGCGGCACTTAACAACAACAATAACAACCTTTAGGTTAGTAGCATGACTGTAGTTACTATGCCGCCAGAGCACCAAGGCAGACTTTACAACCATTTTCATATTTTCAAGCACTTAAAATTTTAAATATAGCTTCATTATTTAAACAATGGACTTAATTGGTATTGTTTTAAAGTAAATATTTTCTAAAGAACTCAACATAAACTAGTTTCAGAACAAATCTGTTAGAAAATGAAATATCAATTCCCTGTTGTTATGTACCATTGAATCAGAAGTTACTCATTGCTGACCCTCCAATGGGTTTTCAGGGACGGTTAATTGTAAGGGAGGAGATTGTCCATCCTTCTGTAGAGCAACTGGTGGAGTTGAACTGCATGCCTTCAGGATAACAGTGACACTTCATACCACTAGGCCACCAGAACGTCCTGTCAATTTCCTAGTAGTTTCATAAACACAGTTCAAATTTAAACAATCTTTATACCATCCTCAGTATTGGGGGTGTATTGTCAAAGAAAAGCTTATATGCAACTAAAACCAACAAAACCAAAAAAGATTTTCCAGTAAGAACCCATTTCAAACCAATTTCCTCACACTTGTAAATCACAATAAATTCTGTACTAGTGGGCAGAAAAATATTAAGTGGGTTCTACCTCAGATGAATGACATCCAAGTATGGAAATCTTTCTCAATATGGCAACCAAGTAGCGTATCTGGGGTTTTTGACCCTTGGGGGATTTTAACTCTAATACGCTTTAGGATATTCAACAATGTGCAAACCGTACATATTTAGTTTAGTCAGAAAAGCAATTCCAAGAGCTCTAGTAGCCTACTAGTAAGGAGCTGCACTGTCAGCTCTGAAAAAATCGATAGAACCCATGAGCTGCTTCATGGGAGAAAGACAGGCAATTTGTGATTTACTGCCTCTGTAAACTCATTAGAGGGTCAGTTCTGACTTAATAGCACATAACAATAACCTTGAAAGCCAAGGTTATTGCTCGTAACATCTTAGAAGTATTTCTTGCCTATAATATGTTGTCAGAGACCTTTCCAGAATATTGAGAAGCAATGATGTCAGTCTAGAGACTAAGGTGCACCAGATTCAGTCCATGCTCTTCATAATTATTTGCTGTGCATCAGAGAGCTGGATAATGACTAAGGAGGATAGGAGGACTCATGCCTTTGAGTTATGGTGCTGGAGAAGACGAGTCTTGAACATAATATGGACTGCCAAGAAAGCAAATAGAACTGTCTCAGAGAGAGTGAAAACAAGTTTCTCCTTGGAGGCTAGGATTTTGAAGTTCTGTCTCACATACTTTAGGCATTTGGTCAGTAGGGACCATCCTTGGAGAAGTATATCATGCTTGGAAAGGTGGAGGGATAGTGCAGGAGAGGAAGACCCTACATGAGATGTATTAATAGTAACTAGGGCAGTGGCAGTAGGTGTATCGGAGTCACTGAGACTGGCTCAGGACAGGGCAGACTTCAGAGCTATTGTACGTAGGGTCGCTATGAGTTGCAGGTGACTTCACGGCACATAACAACAATAACAACAACAAAGTATGTTGTTGGTATGTACCCCAAGTTGTAACTGACTCATAGCTGACCATCCAGCAGGTTTTTTTTTTTCAGAAACAGTAAATTACATGGGAGGAGATTGCACATCTTTCTCCCTTGGAGCAACTGGTAGACTCAAACTTCATACCTTTGAGTTGGCAATACAACTCTGTACTGTTAGGACACCAGAAATCTCTTGCTTAGAGTATGTTTTTGTTGTTGTTAGGTGCTGTCGAGTCTAGTCCAACACTTAATGACCCTATGAATAGCCAGCTGGAATCCTGCCCCATCTCATCATCTTTGACACACTAGAGCCCTTTGCTCAAGCTATCTCATTCATCCATCTTGTTGCATCCTAAAATGCCATTCCAGGAGACAACTGTCAGAGGGGACGTCTCTGAGCTCAGCTTATAAACATGAACAATCTTTGCTTGCAGAAGTCACAGGAACAACTCACAAAATGCCTTTATTACAGCATAATTCCTTCTACTTTGGTTTTTGAAATTGAGTGTACAAAATACAATTGGTTTTCCAAAAGCTTTTCATACCATGTTTTTTTCTTCCTTATGCTTGTGGATTTTAGAAACTTCTTGTAATGTTACAAATATTGAGTCAAAAATTAATCCTAGACTAGCATCTCCAGGAGAAGTCCACAGGGAAAGATTAATTCTGCACAATTTCAAATCAAACTAGAAAAGGTGCCTTTGAAGATTTACCCAGGGAAGTGAATGTCAGCAAATTAGGATTGTCATATGAACAGATATAGGCATGCGGAAATTGATATGTGTATGCGTACTACAAATAGCATAGATGTTTTAAAGTATTTCTTTTCTAAACAGTTATTGAATTGAACATAAATACTTGTATTGCTCATGATGCACACCTCTCTATTTACTTAAACCCTTGCCAATTCCAGAAAAATGTAGACATTTTTTCTGTTTGATCAAGTTGTGAGAAACCTCCTCAAAGCATGACATTGAAGTGAACCCAGCGTAATACGAGGTGATGGCAGAGCACCGTTTTGTATGGTTATTAAAAGAATACCTAGAAAGATACACATTTGAGGGACTGAGAGAGCCCTGGTGGAGCAATAGTTAAGAGCATGGTTGTCAAATGAAAGGTCAGTGGTTAGAACTCTGTTGAAGCACTGCAAGAAAAAAGCCCTGGCAATCTGCTCTGTAGATGTTAACTCAAATGTGTACCAAAGTTAACTGTAGCATTAGTCACAATAACAGAGAGTTGGAAGCAGGCCAAGCACCCATCGACAAAAGAATGGGCAGAGAAATTGTGGTTCATCCAAGCGATGGAATACAACACAGCTGTATCGGCGTGATTTGGGATGGACTACCACCCTCGCCTTCAGCTGCTCCTACCTACCCTTAAGGTCCATTTTAATATGATTTCTTGTCGTTTTGAGAGTTTGGATGGAATGAATAGGCTAATGAACAGTTCTGATCCAATAAATGAAAAAAAAAATCTTTGCCTTCAAGTTAGTTCCAACTAGTTTCTGAATTGAAAACTTAACAGGAGGAATGTTTGAGGGATGGAAGAATCTTACCCTTTAGAGTAGTTTAGTCCAAATTCCTTATAATTTCTATAATGATAGATGAGGAGATTTTGCGACTCAGAAAATGGAACTAATTTTGAATAAGCTCATGTGGCTCATAAATGAGTGACAGGCCTCCCGATTTTGACATCCTTCCCAAAACCTGCCAGCAAAGGCTTGCTAGGATGAGCGAGGGTAGGTGGCAGCAGAAGCTCATAGGTTGTCTTCTCTGAAGACAAGAATGGGAAATCTGAAGCATGGGTTTTCCTTTCCCCATAGATTTGAATTGCCTTCCTCACTACTTCAGTTTTGTTCTCTTGTTCTGTATGGTTTAATAATACACTTGTCAGTTGTTCCTACATAGAATCCCAACCTATGTTTGATAGAGATGCTATCGGAGAACACAGGAAGCTCACGGGAAGAAGTAATTTTCTAGTCTTAGCACTATTTTTACATGGGTTGTTAAATATACATAGTAGAGTGAAGTAGTTAAAACATACTTGTGTGTAAAACCTTACGTCATTAAAAATGTTCCCTTAAAAACCTTAGCACTTGATTAGAGGTCTTGTTGTTATTAGATGCCATCGAGTCAGCTTCAACTCATTGTGATGTTATGGACAACAGAGAGAAGCTGTGAAATCCTGTATCCTCCTCAGCCTCTGCTGTGGATGAATCTACTGTGGCATTCATTGTGTCTATTAGTCTCCTTGAAGATGAATGATCCTTCATTATCCCAAGAAGAGTCCTTTTCAAAGGACTGGCCTTTCCTGAAAATATGCCCAACATATGTGAGATGAAGTCTAACTATTCTTGCATCTAAGGACACCATGGCTGCACTTAGTTTAAATTTTTTTTCTTTCCTTTTGGTGATATGTGTTAGGGATGATAAATATGGTGCAGGACAGGACAGGGTTCCTGTCTATTGTTCATAGTATCACTATAAGTCTATTCAACTTGATGGCACATTATGTCCAATATTCTTTGCCAACACTGCAGTTAAAGGGCGTCATCTATTCTTTGGTCTCCCTTACTCACTGTCCAACTTCCACACATTTATGAAGCAATTGGAAATCCATGGCTCAGATTAGGTGTAACTTCATCACGAAGGTGATATTTCTATTTTTTAGCACTTAACAGAGGTCCTTGACAGCAGATTTACCCAATGCAATATGTTTTATTTCTTAAGGACTGCCTACACTGATGTTTTCTATGATTTCAAGTAAAATGAAATAATTGATCTTAAGCTCTTTCTCCATTTCTCTAGCAATCAAGGAAACATCACTAAAATTTACAGAATTGTGAAAACTAGAACAACACTGGCGATGTCTTCTGTGTGTCTCTAGAGCCCTGGTAAGATAAAGGAGAATGCACTGCTGAGATTGGAGCACGTTCATATTCCTGTATCTCCACTTCTGTGGGACATGCATTTTTAAAAAAGATTTATTTCTGTTTTGATGCTTTAATTATAGGCTCCAAAAATGGAACACAAAAGGAATATGTAAGTAGATCTATATTTAAGAACATATAGGAAGGAGCCAATAAATTCACATTCCATTGTCTTCATCTAGAAATACTTCCCCCCATAGAACAAGACTCAGATGGTGCATGAGGGAAAATGATCCTCTTAGCATCACAGCTGATTTAATGACTTTTTCCCCCTTTAAATGTATGCTGTTTGAATTTTCTGTTGTGTGGCATGTCACAGATTTATGGCTACACAAATCAGCTTCATTAAGGGTATTAGTCCCACAGAATCATCCAAGCCATCAAGAATAATAATAGTAGGGCAGAAAAAACCAAGATATCCTATTTTGCCTCTTTGCTTATTTGCTGAGTATTCTGTAGTTGGCTCCTAATCCATTCTGCCATCTCTGTAAAATTTTGTTCTCAAAAATTGAATAATCTCTCTTGGCAGATTGAAGTAGCATTGCGAATCCACCCAGCTAATGCGAGGGAAGCCAGTTGCTGTCAAGTTGATTCTGATTCAGGGTGACCTCACGTGTGTGAGAGGAAAACTGCTCCAGCGGGCTTCAGTGGCTGGTTTTTCAGAAGTTTAACATCAGCTCTTTTCCCCAAGTGCCTATGTGTTATTGTTAGGTGCTTGAATGTAACTCATAGAGACCTTATGTACAATGGATCTGAACCTTGCTCTATGCTATGCCATCCTCATCCTCTCTAGTACACACGAGCCCATTGTTACAGTCACTGTGCCAACCCATCTAGACAAGGATCTTCTTCTCTTTCTCTGATCCTCCACCTTTCCAAGCAAAATGTCTTTTCCCAAGGACTGGCCCTCCTACCAATACACCCAAGTGTGTGAGTTGAAGTTTTATCATCTTTGCCTCTCAGCAGCACCCTGGTTAGACACTTTCTCTAAGACATATTTGCTTTTGTGGCAGTCCATGGGGAATTCTTCAGTACGTCTCCGAAGTCACAATTCAAAGGCATTGGTTCTTCTGTCATCCACCTGCTAGCCTTCTGGTTTTCAGTCTAGGGCTTAACTGTGTTGACACTAGTACCTAAATATTCATTTATAGCTTATACTTATGTTGCCTTTTTTTCCTATTCCAAAACATTTTCCTCTTTGGAGTTTGGAAAAACCAAAGGAAATAACTCCTGAAACATTTAAGTTTTGTTTGCTTTCTTGTATTTTGCATTTTACTATCAACACTGAAATTGTAAAACATTCATAATAGAAGATGTGGCTGGCTTAACTTTCCCCATCTCAAGGTGAGTCCGTGGCACTCTCATGCCTGGTACTGGTAAACGTGACATACTGAATTGCAATTATTCATTTTCATGCACGGCTCCTAGAGGGCAGGGAGCAATTTTTGGTAATCTAGAGCGCCTAGCATATTAAAAAAACCCCACTTAACTGAAATAACGATTAACAGTTTGAGTGTGGGATAATTCACACTTGAATTTATGTTTTACAACTTAATGCATACTATTGCTTAGGAAAAGAAGTCTGCTTCCAAAACAATTATTTCTTTAACTATACGATAGTATGACAGCTCTGCAGACTACCTGAAGCCATTGTTGTAAAGCTCAAAAATGCTGGTGGGACCTGCCTACAATCCTCTGAGTGGTGCGAAGAGTTGACATACTCAGATGCTAACCAGAAGGTTGTAGGTTTGAGTCCACCTAGAGACCCCTCAGAAGAAAGCCATGACGACCTGTTTTGGAAAGCTCACAGCCTCCTGGGACTGTATGGAACATAGCTCCACAGTTCAAAATGCACATGCAGGGCCACCATGGACTGGAGTTGGTTTAATGTTAAATTATGGCAGCTCTTTATAGACATCACATATTATTAGTAAAATCTTTAATAATAATTGCTACTTTTAGAGAAACAAGTTTGATTTTTTTCTGAGGAAAAGAGTCCTCCTCCTATTCACTTGACTCACTTTTCCTGATTCTGATAAGATTCAGATAACTGGCTTTTTGGAATCTCCATGCAGTTGTTGACATAGTTGTTATCAGGATCAGGAGTGGTTAGTCGGATATAAAAGGCGGCTAGGTGGAAAGAACGTTAAAACAGATACCAATGAGACAAGAAAGGCCTAAAATTTCATGTTAGTCAATGGAAGGCAGAGATCAAAGGAATTGTTCAAGGCCAAGCCCCACCCACTCAGAACCAGCAAACAGAACAAGTAACAGTAGACCAAAGCACCTGATAATGCTGATATGCACATACACACTAGCCCCGGAAGCAACCTGATTGGTGGTTTTGGTGCATGAGTGACATCAAGAACAACAGATCAGAAACACCAACCACATTTTGAATCTTTGCGACATCAGCCCATTGGCCTAGACTCAGGCCCCACAGCGCTCAAATGTGGGAGTCAGTCAGCTATATGCACCAACATTACCAGTGGCCCAGCGTCTTTTCTCTCTGCCTTTCCTAGCACCAGAGAAATGGCCCATCTCACTCTTTGAGATGGATCTTTTCCAACTAATCTGACTTTCTTTCACCTTTATTTCTGTGTCCTGGCTTTTTCTCTCAACCACGTGCTCTAACAAAGACTTGGCCCGTGTCAGCGGCACATAACCAGCCAAACCCAGGGGATACTTCTACAGCCAATGTTCCTGTTGAATATGACTGCAGGCAGTTAGAGTGTGACTGACATCAGATTTACTGCTTTATCTGTCCACCACTCTTGCTAGGACAAATTGCCACCAACAAGATGAAAATGGATCAATTCACCAAATCAAATCAAATCAAACTGTCAGCATGTAAACTCTATACACTGCAGTCTGTAGCACCAACAAGAATGCTTGTGAGACGACCCCTTGGATGGGAAGAAATGGAGCCTAATGATTAGAAGAATCAATCATACACTTAATTTGCTTTTTGCAAGTTGTTTAGCTTTCCGAGCCTCATTTTTTATTGTAAATTTGGGATATCAATACTTACACAACAGAATTTTTACAAGACTTAAAAAACAGGGTGCTTAAGTATTTGGCACATTGATCAGCACAGGATAGGTGGTAAATAAAAGGAAATAATATTACCTATAGTAACCAATAGTGCTTTTATTAAATAATAATTACCTAGATTAATAACATAATAGAAATTAGTTCACTAATAATTATTAGGCTTACGTATGCCAGGCACTATCTCTAAGGCTTTGTGAGTATCAACTAATTTACTTTTCACACATATTTAGATAGTGAGTGACTTTTGTTGTTCCAGGTTTAATAGAGACTGAGAGAGGTTACATAAATTGTCTAGGGAAAAAAAGACACAAGCAGGTTTCAAACTCAGGCAGTTTGACTATAGAATCTGAGTGCTAATGGTCAAGCCATACCACTAAAACCTTCCTGGTCAGTGATAACGTTAGACTCAGTGTTGTGGTGAAATACTCTTTGTTGCCATTCATTGCTTAGAACCTTCAGCAGGCAGTAGACTGCACGGGAGGAAATTGCCTGTCCTTCTCCTGCACAGCAGCAGGTGGACTTGAACTGCCTGCCTTTCGGTTGGAAGTGCAACTCTTTACCTACTAGGCCATCAGATTGGGTAGTTTTTGCTTGGTCCTGAAAGGAAGAACATATCACACATGTGATTGTGGTTCTTCAGAGGCATCTGGAGTCCAGGCATCAGCATGAGTTTGTGTCCACTAGATGGCATTGCTGTTTTAATGAAATCTACACCAAACCAAGTTGAGCCTAGAAACCAACCAACCAACCAACCAACCAACCAACCAACCAACCAACCAACCAAAGAAAACCTCCAAAATCCTTTTCCACTGTGGAAATTTGTAGACTTAGGAGTCTGCTAGATTTGAGAAGATTTACAGAATAATTTAACTGTAACACTAAACTTTGAGTGGAAGAATCCACTAAAATTTAGGTCCTTATGAAATATTCTTTGAAACAATGAAGGAAAGGGCATTTTATGGACCTGTGGTGGCATAGTCTGTGAAGGGCTGAACTGTGAGCTCAAAGACAGTGCTGCCTCTCCAGCGGTTCGAATCCACCACTGGCTTCAGGGGAGAAAAATGAACTCTCCGCCTGGGCAATTTTCACCCTCTGAAATCCTGCTGGTGGTTGGCTATGAGTTGGTTTCAACTTGATGGCAATGGATTTGGTGAATTCGTTTTAGGTGTCAGAATTGACTGCTGGCTATCCCATCCACTTTTGGTTTTCTGATATTGAGAATCACATGGGAGGAGACTGCCTGTCTGTCTTTCTCTCCCAGAACCACCGGTGGATTTGAGATGCCAGAGAGGTGTGGCCTTTGGGGTAGCAGGGCAGCTCCCTAAGGACTAGGCCGCCAGAGCCCACACACCTTGGAAAAAGACAATATGCTATTGTTACATCATGCTGGGCTGATGGTACTAGTGGTCAAGAATATAGCAACTTGCATGTGTTCATATGAGCTTACTCTAACCCTTATAAACTTTCTGCATGCAAGACTGAGAAGGTGATTAAATATGTAGCATGCAAAGAACAGTGACGGCAGTTATTATTGAGCACTTGTTTATTATGTTATCAATATAAAGTAATGAAGCCAACATCAGTATTTTACAAGCACTAGCGTATTTAATTCTTACACCAGCCCTATGAGCTATTATCTCCCCCTTGTTAAAAAGAAGAGCAAACTGGAATGAAGAAACTTACTCCAGATGCAATAATAAACCATAAAGAAAGGCACTGAGTGCAGGTAGCCTGTTCTGCACCACTGGGCCATGTCACCTTTCTGGTGGGATGTGAGCTGTCTGAGCTCTAGATTTCTCTCCTTAACACTCGAAACCCTTCATTGAGGCCTGCAAGAAACTGCTGTTTGAAGAACTCTTTGCAAGTGCTGTTAACATGCAGCCTTGTAACTTACCCAAGAGGCCAATGTGTTAAGTCTACATCAATATTTTTATAGCAGTTTGCTAATGAGATTAGTTGCTTAAACATTTAGAAGACTACTGAGTTGAACAGGGTAAAACAAAGCTGCTACAGGTCAGCAGGGTCCATGGCCTTCTGATGGCCCCTCCTTAGGGACAGGGACATTGCAGCCAACACAGGGTCGGGTTGCTGATGCAATCTTGCCAGTGACTGGCCGTCCTCCCAACTGCTTACTTGTTGCCCTTACACTCTGTAACATTCCACACTGCACTCTTTCCATTGCCAATACGTTCAGGCTCTAATTCATACACAGAATTTTTGAATTTGAACGCAGAAGAGACAAATAACTTCTCCTTTACTCCTGCTTCTACCAAGAAGGAAACTGAGGCCCAGCCTGCTTATGTTTTCTCAGAGGGGGAGTTTAAGCCCTGATTATGCTATCAGACTGTTGTTGTTAAGTGCCATCGAGCTGTAGACGACTGATAGCAGCCCTATGAATGAAAGACCCGAACACTTGTATAACTTTTATCATTTCTCCACGTTCATAGAGTTTCCAGCGGCAAGCTATTTCAGAAGTGGATGCTACTTCTTTTCCCAAGCTTGTTTTAATTGGGAAGCTCCACCACTGTCCATTACCACATTTGACACATCAGTGCCACAGTATTTAGCATAACAGCAAACACGAGTTATCTCTGTACAGCAAATGGACTGTACTATTTGTATACCCATTAACTATTTTACTTTTAATAGGATCACTTTGGATGCTGGCTGAAAAGTATCAATAATTTTCCCTTCAGTGGTGAACTCAAATATGACAGTACTCGCTCTTTATTGATAGCATCTTTCTGTTTATAGTGTGTTCTGCTTTGTTTTGCTTTTATAGGGTGAAGGAATAATGACATTTATCAGAATATATTAATGCATATAGTTCTGTCAGTAGAAGCTATGGAGATAAAGAAGTAATATTCAGACTCAGACTCACTGTTGGTGAGTTGGTTCGACCCACAGTGACCCTCCTTTGGATTTCTGAGGTTGAAAACCCCCTTGGAGTGCCCATCATTCTCCCAGTGGAGGGCTGGTGGATTGGAGGGTGATAGCCCATGGACTACACCACCACTAAGTGTGCTATGCAGGACACAACAACTTAAAACAGCATTTCTGAGCATCAACTAAAAGAACGAATCCACTTACCAATTTCAGTCATTGTAATTCCTGGTGCTAACTGCCCATTGTTGAAAGAGCTATAGGTAAACAAGTTGGGGACGGAGGTGAGGTCATAGATAGGTTCTTGCTTTATCTGTTTGATTCCAGTCATGTCAAGTCCCGACTGGTCGGGGGATGGCTGGCCTGAATCCACGCTGTAATAACCCTCGGACTTGGGCAGGTCAATGACGTGCCCGTTGGCGTAGCTGCCGCCGCTGTCACTGTTGAGGCTGCTTAGACCATTGCTGATGCTGCCACTGTACACACGGGCCAGGGCCTCGGCCTCCCCGCTCTGCTGCTGCCGCTGCTCCTGCAGCCGCTGCTGGTGCTTCTGCACCTCTGCGTACAGGCTGTCCCTCTGCTTCTTGGACATCCTCCCGAACTTCACAGCTGGAAGGGGGGAGAGGAAAGCAGGACATGACACATGCGGTTGTTCTCTTTAGCCACCTTGATGCCACCGGATCAAGAGCGCATGCCCTCTTTGGCATCAAATACACAATCTCTTCCCTTCATTTGCATTCCACATTTTAGTTAGTGTGTAGATTTAGCTGGCCTGATGTACCTATTAGTTTGGCCAAATTCTAGCCTAGTTGCTATTCCATAATATAATCTAATACCATATAATTGATCACTCGAAAGGGTGGGGGTGTGTTTCTTCAGGGTGTGGTCGGCTTTCAGACTATAAATCGGTCTTGGCAGAACTACTGCTCTCTTCCTGTTGCCTGATCTATGGTTTTGAGACACTTTCTTGCAGAAATCTCTAGTCTTCAACTGACCTATGGAATTTGGGAGAGAGAGAGAGAGCACAAGAGCGAGAGAGAGTGTGAGTAGGGTGATTTGAACATATATGTACTCACTCTTAGAAATAGTTAGGTTCCAAAGACCTGGTCCTTATACGAAAATCAGCATTATGCAAAAATGGAGCATGATCACATCAGATCAGAAAATGAAAGATGATGTCAATATTATATAGTAAAAGATGATACTATTATATAATTTCCATATACATCATTACTTAACTGCCGAGCCACAGAGAAACCAGCCAAGCTGACACACCTTAACCGTTACTGCTACGCTTCCCATGCTCTTCCTTAATACCGGACATAATTATTTTAGAATTATAATTATCATTATTTTGTCATTATAATTATTTTAATGCTTAAACTAATTTAATAACTGATTTTCTTGTTGTTGTAAGTGTGAAAAGTTGGTAATAACGAGGTTGATAAGTGAAAAGTTGTTGTTAGATGCCATCGACTATGAGTCATAGCAATCCTATGAACAATAGGTCTGAATTTTGCTGTCCTGCCCCACTTGTTGTTGATGATGAACAATGAAACTGAACTCTGCCCAGCGTGTGCACATCTCACTGGTTCTGCTTCTCTAGGCAACCCTGATCGAGATAGCACCCAAACTGGTTTATTTCTATTGTTAGTGGTGGCTTTGAATCAGTTCTGACTCATGGTGACCTCATGTATGGTTCCATAGAATTTTCAAGGCCACAGTATTTTGGAAACAGATCACTAGATCTGTTCTCCAAGTACTTCTGGTTGACCTTTCAGCTAGCGGTGCTTAATCACTTGTACCACTCAGAGGCACTGTTTTTGCCTGTAGATAGTGAGAACTAGATCAAAGTGAGGAAGAAATGTAAATATATTTGTAAGCATCTCCTCTTGCTATAACATTAGAAGATAAATTCATTGTTCATTCTTACGTAGGCAAAACACTAAGTAAAATGCTACCAAATAACATCTAATATTGAGATGTCAACCAGCACTCATTAGTTTTTGAAATTTTCCTCTAAACATTAGGACTGTAAATTCTTGCATGGAGCCCTACTGTTGACACACATCAGTGACCTTACTTGTAGATCTATTTCCCAAATAGAAAATATTGGGTAAGATTAAGAATGTGAGGCTGGGTAAGTAATAAAGATAATTCCAAGTAAATTGCGCTCTTACACACTTAATTATGTACACACACACAAACATGTGTTCCAAATCCCAATATCATATACAGCAGTTACAATCTTATTGGTCATGGGTTCTCTTTGTTAGGTCAACAAAGCAGGTAAGGTGTACTTTGAGTCAGCCTTTTTTGAGATAGGAAAGAGATTAAACAACTAAACAGAGAAAATGGAGTACGATAGATTCCAACACCCATAGAGACCTCCAAGGAAGCAGGAAGCAGAGGACATGAAAACAAAACCGTCCTCCAGAGTTCCAGTGTAGACTCCTGGTCTCCTAGACCATGAGGAAATAAACTTATGTTTATTAAAGTCATCCATTTGTGGCATTTCTGTTATTGCAACACTCGATAACTGGGACAGTCATCATTTGCCTTCAGGGATCAGATGAAAAGAATCTTCAGAAAATAGTCATTTTATGTCCTCAACATCTAGCAGATGCATCCATAGTAGCCCCCTTTTATCAGCCTGACTGGGTATATTTGCAGACAAAACCTGTAGCCATTTCAAGGAAAAAGGAAGAAGAGGCTCTGCAAGTGGTCACAGAGCAACATGGAGACGCTTACACCTGAACACACAGTTTCTTTACTTACAGAGTTTAGCTTTCTCAAATCTTATGTGTGCTGACATTTCCCCTCTCAAGTTGTCAGCTCTTTTCTTAGACTGTGAGAAAAGAGCTACCTTGTTTGAATTATCACCATGGTGTTCAGCACGTGTTCATGGTGATGATCATAATAACCCGAGAAGGTTCCCTCAGGAGGATTGCCTCCTCTCCTTTTGTGACAGTGTTCCTGTCAACTGCTGGTATTGGATCTCAGAGAATGTAGAAAGCAATGAGTGGAGGGTAGAAAGACGTCCAACAGCTGAATTCAGTTACTAGGGTTGGTCTTCTTCTGATAAAATAATTGGTCAAATGCTCAAGAGCTCTCCAGCATGAAGTGCTCATGAAGGCCATTTCTGCTGCCACAGACACTGTCATTCACCCCCAGGAACACAACACTTCACTGACATGGAGTTGGTTCCAACTCATAAAGACCTTGGTCAGATTTCTGAGGCTGTAAATTGCAGGCTTCCTGGTGGATTAGAAATGCCAGACATGTGCAGCCTTTGGGTTAACAGTACAAACCACTTATGGACCACACACCAGTGGGATTCTCTCCCCCAATAATCGTCCAATAGTCACAGCTACTGTTTTCCTTTGGTTATAAGATCACTACGTTTCATGTGTACCTAGACTATTTAGGTTGAAGACCACATTTGCTAGCTTTCTTCTCAAGGTAGCCAGGTACGGCTCTGTGATGAATTTCTGGTAAACAGGAAGCACATGGAAGTGTGAAATACATTTCAGGGTGTACACTGCAGCATTGGAGTTTGCTCTTTTCCTTTTTCTGCTTGTTGATGTGTGGATGTAAGAGCTGAACTTGGAGAAGCACATATTCTTCTCATTTCTCTTTCCTTCTTGTTAAAGGCCTATGTTGTAGCATTCTGGCACAGTTTAAGAGTACAACAAAGTGGTAATACCCAGTAATTTTTATGAGTAAAGATAGGTAAGCTGATTAATTGCACGAACTCCGCCCGCCCCCCCCCCCACATCGTATTAGTTAGTGCTGTTGAATTGACTATGGCTCAGAGCAACTCTGTGAATAAATGATCTGAACCCTGACCTGCCTTGTGCCATCCTCAAAGTCACTGACACACTTTACTGTATCAATCCATCTGGTTGAGGGTCTTGCTCTTTTTCTCACTGGTTTTCCACCTTTCTAAGCATGATATCCCTCTCCAAGAAATAGCTTCTCCTAGTAACATGCTCAAAATATGGGATAGAAAGCTTTGTTACAATTGCCTCAAAAGAACACTCTGGCTGCACCCTCTCCAAGACATATGTTTGGGGTTGTTTTTGGCAGTCTATGGGATAGTCACTCTTCTACATTACAACAACTCAAAAGGATTAAGACTTCTTCTGTCATCTTTAGTCATAATCCAATTCTTAGATTCATAGCACATGTTTGAAAAGGTCATGGTCTGAATTAGGTGTACCTTAGTCTTCAAAGTTACATCATTGCTCCTCAATAATTTGGAGAGATCCAAGACAGCAGACTTTCCCAGTGCAATATATCTCTTGAACTCCTGATTCCTATTACCAAGGGTGTTGATTGTGGGTGCAAGGAAGAGGAAGTAGTTGATGGTCTCCATCTTATCTCCATTTATTATGATGTTGCCTATTAGCACAGTGGTAAGGAACTTTTGTTTTCTTGATGTTGAGATGTGACCATATTGAAGGCTGTATTCTTTGATCTTCTGCACCAAGTGCTTCAAGTCCTCTTCATTTTTAGCACCCGAATAATGTAGGTTATTGAGGAGTCTTTCTCTGATTCTGATGCCACCTTCTTCTTCATTGAGACTTGCTTCTTGAAAAATTTTCTCTGCATACATACAGATTCAATAGATATGGAGAAAAGATACAAACTTGACACACATCTTTCTTAATTTTAAACCATGCTTTATTCCCTTGCTCTGTTCACAGTACAGCTTCTTGGTCTAGGTATAGGTTTTGCATGAGCACAATTTAGTATTCTGGGATTCTCATTCTTCTCATTGTTAGCCATAATTTGTTATGATTCACATGGTCAAATGCTTTTGCCTAATCAATGAAACACAGGGTAACATCTTTCTGATATTCTCTGCTTTCAGGAGAATCCATTTGAAATCAGCAATGATATCCCTGGTGCTATAGCTTCTTCTGAATCTGGCTAGAATGTCAAGCAGTTCTCTAAGTACTGTTCCAGCTGTTTTTGAATGATCCTCAGCAGTATTTTGCTTGCATGTGAGATTGATGATATTGTTTGATAATTTTCACATTCTACTGGGTCAACTTTCTTGGGGATGAAAACAAATATTGACCTCTTCCAGTCAATCGACCAGGCAGCTCTCTTCCAAATTTCCTGGCATATTATGGTGAGCACATCGAGGGCTTGGTATCCCATCTGTTTTGGTTTTTCTTTCTCCTATGTTTTCATAGTGACTCTTTGTTCTCTTGATGATTTCCTTAATGCCACATCACAACAATTTGGCCTTCAGTCATTGGTGTTCAATGCTTTAAGCCTTTTCTTAAAATGATTTTTAAATTCAGGTGCGATCAACTCAAGATAATATTTTGGTTATCATAGATGTGTTTTATTTTTCTTTGGCCTCCATTTAAACTTGCACAGTAGCTGATGATCGTTTCCACAGCACTGGTCTGGTTTTGACTGCGGATATTGAGTTTTTCTAACAATTCCTTCCACAGATGTAATCCATCTGATTTCAATGCAGTCCATTATGTAAGGTCCATGTGTAAAGTTTCAGTCTGTGGTTTTAAAAATCTATTTGTGATGAATAAATCTTTAAACATGCAAAATTTGATCATTCCATTTCCGTCTTCATTTCTGTCACCAAGTTCATCAATTCTGACTACTATTCCTTCTTTATTGTGCCAACTTTTGCATTCCAGTCACCAGTTATCATTAACGGATTTTGACTGCAATGCTTAGTAAAAATCTTCAATTTCCTCCTCTTTGGCTTTAGCTATTGGTACATATATTTCAATAATAGTCTTGTATGCATATAGATAATATCGTATCTCTTTTATCATTGCAATTCAGAGTAGAAATGGAAATTGTCTTTTTAACTATGAATGCAACACAGCTCTTTTTCTGTTTTGGTTTTTTTTCCCCCCTTAGCATGGCCTACCATGAAATGTCTGATTAAAAAAGGCCAAAGACTACTCATCTCATCTCATCTCATCTCATCTCACCTCACTGATGCCTAGAATGTCAATGTTCATGCTTTAGATTCTATTTTTCACAACTTCTAGTTTTTCAACATTCACACTTCATACATTCCACGTTCATCTAAAGGATGTTTGCAGCTGTTTCCCTTCATTTTGCTTGACTTGCAATTTGTGCTTTCTACCTAGCATAGTTAATACTATAATAATTCCCATGTTTCTCTATGGCTCATAGGATTTTAAGAAGTCTGTTGTTTATGCAGTGGATGGCCAAGTCTGTCTTAATCTGGGAGCTCTACTAAAACCTCTCTAGCAGATGACATAACCCTGCTCGCAAGGATTCTGAAGCTTCATCTGACATACTTTGGACATGTTGCAAGGTGGGACTAGTTCTTGGAGGGGGACGTCATGCTTGGGAGGGTGGAGGAACGGCAAAGGAGAGGAAGGCCCTCTATGAGGTGGATTGTTTCAGTGACTGGGGTAATGAGGGTAAGTGTGTCAGAGACAATAAGGGTAGGACAGGATAGAGCAGGGTTAAGGGCTGTTGCACATAGGGTTGCTGAGTCGCAGGTGACTCGACGGCACATAACAATAATAAATAACAACAACCATGGATGACCATGCTAGCATTTGACACACCAGTTGCAGAGCCACCATTTTAAACACAGTTTTTATAGAATTTTCACTATTCTTATGTTTAACTTTGCTTGTTAGAGACACTGTCTTTATTAGATTTGTGTTTCAGAGACAAATTTCTTTGTTTTATTCATTGCAGTGATATTCTAGAATTTCTAAGGACAAAATTCTATAGATAACAACTAGTGGACAGATATATCTGTACCTTAGTGTTAAATTCTTTCCACTAATTTACTACATACATTATTATTTAGGGGGAAATGCTTTTCTTCATAAGAAAAGAAAAACAGGGGGGGAAAATCATGGTTTATTTTGATTCAGAAACAATATTCCACTCAAGAAATAATGTGATATGCTTCTTTCTATGCAGGTACTATCTTTTGCATTTGTTGTGGTTCAGAATAGCTCTTCATTGCAAAGCAATAGAGGTAAATATATAATTCATATCTCCTGCTAACAACTCAGCTTGTTTTTTTTTCTTTCTCTCTACTTATAAAAACAAATCAACAACAACCTCAAACTCTTTGCTGTCAAGCTGAATTCTGGCTCTGAACAACCTAGTATTTCCATAGGTTAAGATGTTTGTTTTGGTAAGAGTAGACAGCATTTCTGACTTATTTAGCAGAATAGTTTTTCACTTAGTTATTTAGAATTCACAAACAGAAAGAATATAAAATGAGAAACTGTTCTGCCATAGGGGTAGAGGTTTGGTGCCTATTTGAAAATTCTTTTCCATTTAATCCTTGTTTTAGATTTCTGCACACTTTATACTTTATATTCAGGTGGAATATATATTGTGGTGTTTGACAGCCTGAATCACCCTGATTCTGCTACTTTATTTCCATGCCTTTTGCTGTGTAGCTTTACCGTCCTCCTTCTTCCTGTGTGGAACATTATGTCTAGAGCCATGTAACCTGATTGAGTTCATGGGTTATTGACAAATATGACACAAACTAAAGTTTGCAAAGTACTCGCGTGAATGAGCTTCTCTCTCTGCCTTAACTAGATTGCTGGAGCAGCATGAACCACGTGAAGAAGACCTGAGCCACCTTGAACGCTGTAACCAAGACCATCTAAGATTAGCAAAGCCACGGGACTGGCCCACACTGCTGGGAGATGCATGGATGAGCCCCCTGAAGTTCCAATATTCAGAAAGTCTGGGTTCAGAATTCTCCTAAAAATTACCAACCTCATAATTAAATTGACTGATGCCAAATAAACATGATTACAAGATTTCTATACCATCCAAATGACTGAAAACTCAACAGAGGGTAAAAAAAAATCCCCAAACTTTTTCTAGGAAGTGGACTGATTACAGCACTAACCGACTGAAATATTTTCAAAGAAATAACTTAAGGGTCCACTCTATTTTTTATTTTATCATTCATCTTTAACCAAGGATTCCATTGACAATTCTATAATACTATATTAGAATGTGGCAACACTGTGATGGAGAAGAGATTGAGGTTGTTAACAGTTAACTTGTTTGGCTCCACTATCAACACTCTAGGCACCAGCAGCCAGGAAATCAAAAGACAAATTGCATCAGGGAAATCTACTGTCAGGGACCTTTCTAGAGTTCTGAGAAGCAACAATATCAATTTAGAGGCTAAGGTGCACCTGATCAAGTCCATGGTTTTCACAATTTCTATGCAGCAGAGAGCGCGATAATGACTAAGGATGAGAGAAATAATTAATGCCTTTGAGTTGTAGTGCTGGAGAAGAGTCTTGAACATAACATGGACTACCAAGAAAGCAAATAGGTCTGTCTTGGAGCAGGTGAAACCAAGTTTCTCTTTGGAGAAACTGTCTCACTTACTTTGGGCACCTGGCCAGGAGAGACAAGTCCTTGGAGAAGGACATTATACTCACAAGGGTGGAGGGACAGTGTGGCAGAGGAAGATCCCAGATGAGATGGATTGATACACTGACTAGGGCAATGGTGGTAGGTGTGTTTATAACAGTGAGACTGGCTCAGGACACGGCAGGCTTCAGAGTTGTTGTACATAGGGTCACTGTGAGTTGCGGATAACTCAACAGCATATAACAACAACAACAACAATATATTATTCTATTCATTTCAGAAACGATGTGTCCATCAAGACCTATTCATTCTTGCCTACTCATTCCTACAACTAGAGTAGTGATGAACTTGGGAATTATGATGCAAAAGTCAACTGACTACTGGATGATGTCTGACTACCACCATTAATGACTGTAACCAAGATCACAAGAGAAGATTCTTCAAAAGGTGTAAGAAAAATACAGAACAACACTCAAAGTCTTTTAAAGCAAAACCTACAAGTTTACACGTCTAACCCTTTACTCATATGCAAGTTCAAGCTGAAGCTGAGGAAAATTAAACCAAATCCACAGGAGCCAAAATATGACTTTGATTTCATACCACCTGAATTTCAGAATCATCT
>NW_006399858.1:10311550-10312874 GCF_000299155.1 Elephantulus edwardii
TGCTATACCACCTAGAAGAATGTTTGACAGGAAGACAATTTGAACCTGGCCGAGGGCCACACAGTGACTGATACAATCCCTAAGACTATGTACTTTAGTTGTCCTTTAAATTTGTAATGTATTTACCCTTGTGACTCAACTTTGAGCCAGAAAGCAGGTCTGTCTGGCGATAAAGTGATCAATAGCACCAGGAAGGAATTTACTTCTTAGAATAGTTTACCATATAAGACAAAAAAGGGGGAAATTTGTCCATGGATTACTCAGAACGTAATAAAGATGATTGAACAGAAATGGGAAACAGAAAGAATGTGGGAAAAATAAAGTTGCAATTTAGGGTTTGTTATCAAAGTCGTGAAAAAAAAGAGGACTTTCCTGAAGTGTTAAAGAGCAACGATACAACTTTGAAGAATAAGGTGTACACTACTGAAGCCATGGGGGTTTGTTCTTCCCCTCCCTCCCCTTGTTGTGTATAATCAAATTGGATCTGACTGGCACAGGAGGACATTGTCCTTCTTTCTCCAGGGGCACATCTGGTGGATTCGAATTGTGTGCCTTCAGGATTGCAGCACAGCTTCTTGCCACTAGACCACCAGAGCTCCCTAAGCCATGTGTTGTTTGCTGTTGTTCTATTTCACTTGTTGTGTACCATTGAGTTGGGTCTAACTGGCACAGGAGGAGATTGTCCCTCCTTCTTCATCGCAGCATCTAGTGGATTTGAACTGTTTGTCTTTGGGATTGCAGAGCAGCTTCTTGCTACTAGGCCACCAGAGCTCCCTAGCCATGGTATTTTTTTAATTGCTTCACGTGCATGTGAAAATTGAACAATGAATAAAGAAAGAAAATAATGAATGCCTTTGCATTGCAGTGTTGGTGAAGCCTATTGGATATCCTACGGACTGTCAAAAAAGCCAGCATCAGAGCTGAGCCACAAGCAGAGATATGCACACCTATGTTCATAGCAGCATTATCTCAATAGCAAGAAAATAGAAATAATCCAAATACCCATTAACAAATGAATGGATAGAAAAACGGGGTATATTCACACAATGGAATACTATGAAGCACCAATGAACAACGGGGTATTCATAAAGTACAACACAACATGGAGGGTCTAGAGGGCATCATGTTGAGTGAAATAACTCGGTCAAAAAAGGAGAAACACGGCACAAGACAAGACCGCTACTGTGGAGATGGGAGGGTAACCAATGGGGGAGACAGGAGGGACATATTAGAAATGGAACACTACAGGAGCTGGGGCAAAGGAGATAAAGAACTGAGATAAAGACAATGAAGCTACTGCAAATGTTGTTGTTGTTGTTATGTG
>NW_006399858.1:10315304-10324699 GCF_000299155.1 Elephantulus edwardii
CTTTTGCATTCCAGTCACCCATTATTATCAATGCATCTTGATTGCATGTTCGATCTATCTCCGACTGTAAAAGCTGGTAGAAATCATCTATTTCTTCTTCTTTGGCTCTGGTTGTTGGTGCATATACTGCAAATAGCAAATAGAAATAAGGACAGCAGAGATTTGTAGGCGACTGGGGGTGAAGGAATGGGTAAAATGTAATGGGGACTTGAGATGAGATAAAAGGAATTCATTATATAAAACACGTTATATAAATAACAAATTAAAAATAAAAGATGAAGACAGAGAAAGCTCCTTAGAAGCATGGTGGTGAGACTTTATCTGACACACCTTTAGCATGTTCTCAGGAGTTCTTGCTCTAAAAAAGTATCATGATTGGTAAGGTGGCGAGTCAATGAAAAGATAAATACCCTCAATGAAATGGGTTGACAGAGTGGCAACTGCCATGGGCATAGACACAGCAGAGACTGCGAGGAGGGGCAGGATTCAGCAGAGATCCATTCCACTGTTCACAGGGTCGCTGCGCATGGGAGCTGCCTAGAGGGCACCTGACCACAGCTGAATGGAAACCAGATTGACTCTTCAATTTCACTCAAATCACAATGGAAACTTTATAAACAACAAAGTCAACCTACTGCACTTTCCTGACATACATAGAATTCCTGGTTGCCATTTTGTAAATATATTTGCTATACCCATAGTGCTATTTTAACAAAAGCTGTGTCATTGCTTCATCTTCAAGTATTATAATACCTCCCTAGTTAGAATGGCACATTTTTTGAAGTGCTTGCCCTTCTTAAACTTGAATTATTCTGTTAATGAAATTCACGTGAGTGTAGAGGCAGCCTCTTGGCAAACAGCTAGGTCTTAAAGAAAGGAGTGTAATTCTGTATACATTGCAAAACACAAAGTATACACAAGAGTCACCAGGATCTTTGTTAAAATGTAGATTTTTTTTTTTTATTCAGTGTTTCTGAGGTGAAAATGTAAATACTTAGCAGGGATTTGAACTGGAATTAACTGGTCCAAAGCCTTGAGTAGGACAACCATTTAAGACAGTAGTCTTACTGGGACGGAACTGTAGTCCTGTGGTTCAGAACACAGGACAGTGCCAACTGGAAGCCTGTGCATCACTGGTGGTTTGAGGACACCAGCGGCTGCAGGACAGATGAGCAGTTTCCGCCTGTTGGGATTATTTACAACCACAGAAACCAAATAGAGCATCGTTCTGTGAGTTAGAGGCAACTCAGCTGTGTTATGGGAGAGTTTTGAGTTAATCTTATTGGAAGCCAACTGTCACAGCTGAGTGCTTAACCACTGAGCCACCAATGCTCTTCTATGCACCATACGTGCTTTATCAATTGTCAGTGATAAAGGCATTAGCTTGTGATATTCCTTTAACTTGTCGTTTGATTTCCTTGTTGTTGTTATGCACCGTGGAGTGAGATCTGGCTGGTAGCTTCCTCTCCCGCAGGTTTTCAGAGGCAGTTCACTACGTGGAGGAGAGTGACCATCTCTTTCCTGTAGAGCAGCTGGTAAACTTGAACCATTAGCCCTTGGGTTGGCCGCAGGGTTCTCTGATCTCATACCAGCAGAGAATAAGCTTACTTTCTAATGCTTTATGCAAAAGCATTAAGAGCCACTGCACACTTGTTTGGCATGTTTTTAGTTTCAAGAAAACACAAGTACACAGCTATCATTTGTGGATTTGTCAAATGCTTTTGGGGGTTATTGGATGATATTTTTCAGCTGTAAAATACCTCCATGTATGTATCTTGCTAAACTGGTTCTGATTTAATTCTTCTCACCTTTTCACTCCAAGGATGCTCCCTCCCTCCCTCCTTCTTTAAGCTTTCCTGAAGAGTTCAGATTCAGCCCACCTAAGCTTACATGCACTTCGTGACTCCCATACCTGCTGTAACTTCTGACCAACAGAAGTTTCTATAATTCTGGAAGTGTTCTCGTGCTTTCCACTGTGATTGGCAGCTACAAGTCATAGGAGTCTATTGAAAACTTTAAAACATTTACTGTAATTAAAGATTGAAGTTTATATATTAAGTAATTTAAATGTTGGTGGATACAATATTTGAGGATACAGTTCTGGGCAGAAGCTAATCCGTAGGCCATTGAATATGTTGTTGTTGTTGTTAAGTGCCTTATGGCGACCCTGTGAAGGAGAGTCCTCAACGCTGTATGTCTTTCATCCTCTCTCCAGGCCATTGAATATAGCAGAGGAAAAGTCATTGGACAGGTATGGACTATAAGTTGCACACATGTACACACATGCTCACCTTTTAATATGAACAAGTACATATGTGTATGTAGTAGAAGTGGGTTTGAGTTTTGGTTCTCTGTCTGCCTAAGCTAAAATGAATGGGTATATTGTTGCTGAGTGTGTTGTCTATTCATAAACCAATACATCACTGCTATTTTTCGGGTTGGACATACTCAGAGTTGACCCTACAGAGGGCTTCCAGAGTCTGTGAACTGCAAGAGAGGAGATTGCCTGATTTTCTTTTCTTTCCTTTCCTTTCCTCTCCTCTCCTCTCCTTTCCTTTTTGCAAGTACAGGCTTAGTTCAGTAGTCTCAAGCCGAGACTGCCTATTTTTCTCCTATGAAGCAGCAGGTGGATTCAAAGTGGCTTAATACTAATAAGTTGCTCTGCAATCCTAAAGGGTGAGAGAAGGATGGACGATCTCCTCCCATGAGGTTTACCACCTCTGAAAACCCACTGGAGGATCGACCATGAGTCCGTTCTGACTCCACAGCACAGATCCACCACCACTACCACCACCTTTGGTTTGTCAAAATAACACTTTACGCACTATGCACCAGAGCTCCCTCATAAACCAGTGTCACTGTTGTTGTGTACCATGAAGTTGCAACCCACTTTCAGCTGGCCCTCCAGTGGGTTTTCAGAGGCAGAGCTTCACACAGGAGGAGACTGTCTATCCTTCTCCCTTGGAGCAGCTGGTGGATAGAAGCCAGGAGGCTTTGGGTTGGCAGCACATGGGAATTTGGGAAATAATGAAAGCCAGTGATTTTAGATATTAGATCAAGCTCTTTACTCATGATCATATTATAGTGACTAGATATGGGGAAGGAACTTTCTAGGATTCAAGGGTGACTGACAGAGAATAAATGTGAATATCAAAATGAAGATACTATTTTATCTCCGGGGAAAGGGGAAAGGTGTGAAAGAGAGTGAGGTGTTGAAGGGCCTTATCTTGGCCACTGCAATTTCTGCCAAGGTACTCTGGAAGAATTTACTAAGTCAATAGGAAGTAGATGTAATCAATATGTGACAGAAGAAGTCGTAACCCATTCTTGAGCCCTTTCTGTTGTTGTTATGCACCACCGAATCATCTACGACTCAGTGACACTATTAACAATGGCTCTGAACCAAATTCACCATCTCTGACACAGTCACTGTGTCAATCCACCTCAACATAACTTCAGAGACTTCAAATCCTTCAGCACCTTGTATCAGACATTTATTCATAAAGGAGGTAAATTATGTTCTGCATCTCTTGCATTAATATGAATTATTTGAAACAAAATATTCCTTATAATAATTGGAGTTCTTGGGAAATACAGCCCGTTAACATAGATGATTGTTAATGAAACGTTTGTGGGTTTTAATCTATGCAGAGACACCTTGAAAAAAAACAAAACAAAACTCAACTGAGAACATAACAGAGTCTGGATCTACTCTACCATACAAGTTGGAGTTGATTCAGTCACAATGGATTTGTACCTGACAATCAATCAGACTTTTCCACTAGAAATGAAAAGAAGCAGCTTCTTTCCCTTCAGAGAGAATATTTTTCCCCTTCTCATTTCTAACTACCACTCACGCCCCTCTCTACTTGACCTCATCATTAGCATAACATAGACAAGCTCTGGAGGCATTCTGGAAGATGTCCCAGACAGCCTCAGGAGTGCCTCTGGATCTCAAGTTAAGACTGATCATTTGTATTAACTACCAGTATCCTTACTTGTTGTATTACTTTTTAATTACGCAGAAGTCCGTGTAGGGCAGTGCATTTTAAACCCTCCTCATCCTTTGGAATAAACTGTGGTGCCATCCATTAAATGGCTTCCTCTCTTCTCCATGTTTCTTTTTGGTTGGTTATATGATTCAATCAAGGTCCAAGATGCCATGTGCTGATGTTGCAGAGCTGTTCTACAAAATACCCATTCTTACCCACTACTTCTCTTCATCAGTGTAGACTCTTCTAAATGAAAATTTCATTTCATTGCAGGAATAAGTAAAAAAAATCAAGAACTAAACCATTTACTTCCTTTGCAAAATTTTAATGGAAGCTTTTCAGTTGCTGTAAACGAACAGGCTGTCTTCACATAATAAGTCTCAGGTGCACAGTTATCAATGCAAACTCCTATAGAATTTCACTACATGAGTCCCAGTGAAAATCACTTAGCCCTTATACCTTACTCTATTTGCCTTAGTTGTAGGGAAGTACAAAAAGGTACAACTTTCTCCAGGAATAATTTCTGTGGGTAGTAAACCCAGAGGAAAAAGCATAGACAAATTAAACACCAGTTAGGTGATAGTTGGAAAGTTTTAGAAACATAATTCTGAAGCTTGAAAAGCTACATAGAAGCTAAAGAGTTAAAGGTAAAACTAATTTTGTTTTGGGGTGTTTGGGTTTTTATTATTATTATTTTGTTATTGGTTTGATTACAAAGTTCATACACATTGTTTTGCACATTATTCTTCATTCACATTGTATTTCATATAATCATTTTAATACATTGTTGTTGTTTTTGTTGTTATGTGCCATGGACCTGAAACCTGATCTATCTGTGTCAACTTTATTGTCTCTGACACATCTACCTTTATTACCCCAGTCACTATATTAATCCATCTCATGATGGTCTCCCTCTCTCTCTCCATCCCTCCACCCTTCCAAGCATGATATCTCTCTCAAATCATTGGTCTTTTTGCTGCCACATGCCCAAAGTTTCCTCCAAGGAGCAGGCTGGCTTCACCTTCTCTAGGATGAACCTGTTTGTTCTCCTGGCAGACCATGGTATATTCAACACTCTTCTCCAGCATCACAGCTCAAAGGCATCAATTCTCTTTCTATCATCCCTAGTCATTGTCCAGATCTCTGATGCATAACAAGCAATTGCAAAGCCTATGGCCTGGATCAGGTGCACTTTAGTCTCCAGCCTGATGTTGTTGCTCTTCAATACTCTGGAGAAGTCCCTTACAGCTGACTTTCTCAATGCAATTTGTCTCTTGATTTCCTGGTTGCTGGCACTGAGAATGATGATTGTGGAGCCAAGCAAACTAAAGCTGTTAACAATCTCAGTCTTTTCATCATTCATCATAATGCTGCCAATTGGCCCAATGGTGAGAATTTTTGTTCTTTTTTTTATGTTGAGCTTCAATCCATATTGAAATATTGTTGTTGTTGTTGTTATGTGCTGTTGAGTCACCTGTGACTCATAGAGACTCTATGTACAACAGCCCTAAACCCTGCTTGGTCCTGTGCCAGACTCACTGTCTCCAACACACCTACCCCCATTACCCCAGTCACTGAGTCAACCCACTGCATAGAAGGACTTCCTCTCCCGCACTGTCCCTCCACCCTCCCAAACATGATGTACCTCTCCAAGGACCAGTCCCTCCTTGAAACATGTCCAAAGTATGTCAGACTAAGCTTGAAACATTATGTTTTATAAAATTAATCACCATTGGACCTTGCTTATCATTACTCTGTCTTTTCACCCGGGTCCTTCCCATTTATTTCCTCCTCTCCCTCCACCCTCCAAACTGTGAAACTTTTTTATTTATTTGATGGTGTTGCAAGCTGTTGTTGCTGGCTGTGTATAACTGAGTCATAAATAACTCTTAGCTGACCCTCCAGTGGGTTTTCAGAGGACATATATCACATGGGAGGAGATTGCCTGGTTTTCTCCAACAGAGCAAGTGTTGGGTTAGAACTGTGTGCCTTTAGGTTGGCAATCTACCAGGGCTACCTACAAGCTTATCTTTTTTTTTTTTTTTAGTGAGGAGTCAAAAGGTTATAATCCAGGTTAATAACAGAATACAGTCAAGACAGCTTCTGAAATGTGTATGCAGGCACCTTGGAGTTAACTACAGGCCTCTCTTAGGCAACTTCTCTTGCTTCATATGAGAAGGTCAAGTATACTTCACTGGTGTACTTTTTATTTTTTAGCTTTAACTATTTTTGCCTTTTTTATATCTTTGTAAGTTTGATTTGGGGATTTAGAGAATCGGAAAATATTACATATAAAGGAGTATTCATACGTAAATGCTTGTTGTTGTTGTTAAGTGCTGTCAAGTCACAGATGACTCATAGAAACCCTATGAATGAAAGTCCTCAACATTTGCATGACTTTCATCCTTTCTCCAGATGTAAATACTTGGGAGTTAGAAATATTAAACATAAATTTACAGATATATTTCAATACTTAAAAAAACACAGAAATAATTATAAAAATGGACAGTCATAAGCATTGTAGCTTGAATACATTGTAACTGGGGATTACCTTCACTTCAATCCTAACTACATATTGTAACAGAGTGAATGGAAGAACAGACAGAAGAACGCAGGTGTATTCTTACGTAAGGTTTAATTTTAGAGAAAAGTTGAACCAAAATTCAAAATGTAATTGTTTGAAGGAGGCAAGTTAAGCAGTAAGTAGCTTATATGTTTAGATATAAAGAGCTTTAGTGATAGACTTTATCCAAAAGGCTCAACAGCCTCACATTTACCTTAAGAACTCATGAGACCATGTTATATGACTATCTAGTGCATGGTAGGAATATCTATTGGTTTAAAACTTGGAAGCTTCTTTCCTTTTAAAACACTTACTGTCCTGTGAACTTTACTAGAGGGAGTTTGACTAGGGGTACAGAATCCATAGTGATTCTTATAAAGAGGCACTGTGTCAAGGGCATTGTCTGTGCCTCAGGCTCTTGGAAAAAATGTCTATAGTTATTCAGTGTATACTTAAGTTCTTAATAAATCCTAGAGACACAGTGGGACAAGACATAAATAGCACCATGACTCAGGGCACTTATAATCTGGTACGGAAGTACTATGGGCAAGGTGAATGGGAAGAGAATTAGTCTGGGTAGGTGCTTAAAGATGGAATTCCTTATCCATCTTGTTTGCATTTATTTGTTCCCTTTTATTAATAGAGGAGTGTCAGGGAGGGAATCAAATCACTCAAGCAGGCTAGAGGTGAAGGTAGGCTTTGACTTTGCAAGTTAGCCTTTGCAATCTGCGATGCAGGCACAGACCAGTCAAAATCCTTATCCAAGTAGCGGAGACCAGCTAGAGTCGAGACTAGAGCTTTTAGACTTTTAGAAGCATGTTCTGGTCTTTGCATCTTAACAAACTCAGCAACTTCAGCAACTTCTGTACACAGACTTAGCCGATGGCCAAGTTGTTCTGGTTTGTATGGAGCTTTCCTATTTCAGCATGCAAAGTCTCTTGTCCCAGGAAATCCCTCATTCACAGGCAAACCGGACAGCTGGTCACCCTACAAGCTAGGACGGCTTCTACTTAACCTCGTTAGCACTGAAACTCTGTGAGCTGCAGGCAAAGATGTCTATTCTTTACAGAGAATACTATATTTTACATTTCCCCCCCCCCTTTTCCTTTTGATGCACTATCAAAACTGTGGTTGCATTTTTGTTTCTCATTCCCTCATCTAGAATCCTACCAGGAGTTTAAGCAGACTCTGCAAATCATCCATTTGAAAGCATTAAAGTAAGAAATAGAAGTCAATGCCTTACCATCTCTTGACATTCCTAGGGCAAGACACTTCTGCAGTCGGCAGTGTTGGCAACGGTTTCTGTTGGTTCTGTCAATTAAACAGTTTCTCTGCCTTGGGCAGGAGTAAGAGGCATTGTTCTGCTGGCTCCTTCTAAAGAATCCCTAGAGGAAAGAAGACAATGGAAACAGACTTAGAGAGAGAACCACTGAGAGAGCAGTAACATGTATATTTGCTACATTTTCTGCAACGAACACAAGTGAGTTTAATTTTTAATATTCTCTTCCCTTAGAGAGCTATTTGCACAGATACGAAGATATCTAATTCATTCAAAGTCGACATTTGTGAGCCATGCAGTTTTAGGCAAAGATATTCCTACTCTGAAAGAACAATGGAGCTGGTGTGGGAAAGGAGGGTGTCACTGGTACACTAACTACAGCTAAATTATGAGGCCAGCTGGGGCTGTACAAGTTAGGAATGTGTGGGTATTGGCAGCAAAGGCAGTAATGTGTACTATTTTTCTGATTCTTAACGTACCTGTCTGTCGCATTTCAAAATTTTAGAGGTTGGCCAGAATGTATCTGGAAAATTGTTTTTAAACAAATGAGTTACCTTAAAATCAACTGCATCTTTGAAATAAAGATATAATAGGTTATCTAAACTGCCTCATTAAAAATAAGCAAATAAGTAAGAGCTGAAGTAAAGGTCTCTATTGACTGAACTGCTGGTGTGGGAGATTTTCATGCAAATACATCAGTTTCAAAGTGAACTGAGCCCCAAACCCACCCACTGCCATTAAGTCAGCTCTGACTCAACAACCCAGCACTAGGTTTCCGAGGATGTGACTCTTTATGGGAAAATATTGCCTATCTTTTCTCCCTTGTCATGGCTAATGGACAGCCTCAAAGCAGCCTGATAAAATATGTGCCATGCCATAGAGGCTCCTTATGGGCTGTACATTATCCACTAAATAAAATCACAACTGAGTTTATAATTTAAAAAATCCTTTGAATATTCTCTTCTGGGTATTTTAGAGACAATCCTATTGGAGAAAAGAAACATTTTTCTCCAGAAATAAAAGTATCATTTATCTATTCATTATTAGTCACCTCCTCTTGTCATTCCTTTCTCTTAATGCCTAAAAGTAGACAGCAAAAGTACACCAAGAGTGAAGCGTTGGCCTCTCAGAGTTTAAGATTAAAAGATAACCGTAGGGACAGCCTAATGAAGTAGGACACTGTTCTGAGACCAGAAGTTCAATGCCCATCTTCCTGAGAAGTCCGGCTCAGGTTGCCTGATCATCATCATCAAACAAATTCTGTGTCTCCTCTGCTATTAATAAGACGATAAAGCAGGACTGGAACTGGGGTGAGACCAATTGTCATACTCATAAAACTTAAGAGTCACCAAAATCCTCATTGTTGTTGTTGCTGTTGTTATGTGCCGTCAAGTCGCTTGCGACTCATAGCGACCCTGTGTCCAACATCCCTAAACTCTGCTCTGTCCTGTGCCAATCGCACTGTCTCCAATACACCCATCCTGATTACCCCAGTCACTGAATCAATCCACCTCATAGAGGGCCTTCCCCTCCTGTGCTGTCCCTCCACCCTACCAAGCAT
>NW_006399858.1:10324849-10373658 GCF_000299155.1 Elephantulus edwardii
CTCTTCTCCAGCACCACAGCTCAAAGGCATCAATTCTCCTTCTATCCTCCTTAGTCATTGTCCAACTCTCTGATGCATATCAAGTGATTGCAAAGGCCATTGCCTGTATCAGACACACCTTAGTCTCCAGAGAGACCATTGCTCTTCAGTACTTTGGAGAGGTCCCTAATAGCAGACTTTCCCATTGCAATACGTCTTAGTCAAGATAAATGATGTTTAATATAATAGGTTTAAAAATCAACATTAATGAAAATAAAGTCAGTATCCACATTACTGATTAATTTTTCCTTTTGTCTTAAATGCTAGACGGTGCTGTATGGCACTAAAAAGTGACTCTGACCATCTCAGAAATGATGTGTGGCCAAAGTCTCTTTAGAAAGAGTTCCAATTGGTTTTGTGGTTGTAACGCAAAACCATTCAACAAGAACTAGCTTTCCACACATCCATGCATATCATTTATCTGATGGACCAATGAGGAAAGAATAAGATACCTGATTGTCCAGTTTGACTGAATTCAGAAATCCTTAAAATAGAGACTATGCCCCCCACCCCCACCGGGATTGAAATGATGCACTTTATGTACCATGAGAACTGTCAGAAAGCATAACTTCATCCCATCTGTCTTGATTAGAGATGACTCGAAACTTACATTTCAACAAAGTATTGTGTCTGCTTTTTTTTTTATCTTTGGGTACTCAAGTGCCACTTAGCAAAAGAGTTGGCAGAAAAACCTCTGAAGTCACAGCTACAGTCCCAATTTAATGCCAATTTGACATTAATTACGAGACATCTCTTTCTTCTCTGTTGCTCATTATTGCAAATGAACTTTTTGGCATGAAAAAGAGATTCTGTTTCAAATTTTATTGAATAGGAATTTGAATAAATGCAGGAGCTGAATTGGTGTTATTTAAAGTGCGTTGTTTATATTGACTCTAAAACAGTGCTATGAAAATTTAGAGGCTGATATTGAATGCATAGACACTGACATCTTATCCGGATACAATTTCTATTTGAAAAAAAAAGTGTAACATGTTTACAAATGTGGATTTTTCCATAAATGCAAGCAAATAGTCTGATGCACAATATTATTTTGACAAATCTCAGAGTAAGCTTCATAAGACCTGAAAAATTTCTTTGACCATATATTCTTCTTTTATATGAAAAACTATACACAACAGGAGTATAAACACTTGTTCCTGGCTGCTGACTGGTTGGTTTATATTTGTTTTTAAAATTAATGTTTAATTTACTCCTTAAAGTATCTTGTCTCTTATTTTTAAATCAGTCATTTCCCAAATAGGATACACACAATAAATACAGAAAAATATTTCCACTAAAACACTGACTTAAAAAATTTGTTTTCTTATGACTACCGAACAAACTGGACCATCACTCTTAAATTTGCATGGTATAAACAAATGGTAGAAATACATTTGCTCGAGTGGATTCTGGTTCTTAAAATATTAGTGTTTACAAAGAAAATTGTCAATTTCCCAAAGGATGCAATAATTTATTCCAGGAAGTTTTTTTTTAAAAAATTAGGCTTATAAATTTTTTTCTGGCTTCTTTTTAATGAGTTGAAGAAAGAGAACTAAGGTGGATAACATGAGTTGGTAATTATCTCTCTATAACACACCTCATGATGTTCAAACATGGATTATCACTAATCAGCTCGGAAGCAGGGCAGTGTGCTGATGGTTTAGATCTTCAGTATTATCTTCTCCTCTTTATTCCCCTCCCCCTCCTCTAGTTTCATTTATTTCTTCTTGTTTCCTGTCTTGTAGTTTTATTTTAAGAACCATACTTTGAGATTACTGTGAAAAGTCATCATGTAGCCTCAGTATTCGGCAGTTATGATATGTTCTATTTCATTCCTATTCAAATGTCTGCGAAGAATGATTGGCTCTTAGAATGTATGACTGTACTCCAGTTACTGACATGAAATTAACAATTCACTTGGCTTGTCTCTCTTTTTTATTTGAAAGATAAATTTCTCTCAACAACCACTTTTCTAGACTATGACCTTGCCCCTCAAATATTAGAAATGGTTTTTATTTGTTAAGATTTTAAGTTTCCCCTTAAAATGACAGAACTCCTTTTATCTTCTTTTGATATTTTTGTCTCTCATTCTTTCCTACTAAGGATTAATTTTTAAAACTTACGATCACGTGTCAGATTTCTCTTATCTCAGACTGTTGTTGGTGGTGTTAAGTGTCACCAAGTCAACTCTGCCTCGTGGTTTGTTGTGTAGGGTAGGATACCCTCCACAGAATTTTCAAGGCAGGGCAATGACTATATGTTGGTTTGAACCACCAATATTCTGGCTAGTAATCTAATGTTCAATCATTTGTGCCATGCAGGTTCTCTTATTTCAGATCGTTGCTGTTAGGTGCCATCAAATCAAATTGCAACTCCAGGTGACTCCAGGTGACAGAGGCGAACTACTGCAGGGAATTTTCGTGACTGTAAACTTTACAAAAGTAGACTTTTTTCCCCCATGGAGCTACTGGTTAGATTTGAATAATCAACCTTTTGGTTAGTGGTCAAGTGCTTAACTAGTGCATCACCAAGGTTCCTTTAATTCAGATTAGGTCTTTGCTAATGGATATCCCTTTAGTTTTATATTTTGAAAGCAACATGCCCATATAAATTTGTCTTTGGAGGGACTGGAAGAATAGGTCTGAAAAGTGAGTGCAAAACTGAGAATTAAAACAAAAATAAGGATAACAAACGAAGTCATGATGTTGGCCATGCCCACTCACTAAACTAGACCAAAGATTTGGATCAAATTACATCCCTTCTTGAGGTCTCAGGTCATCAAGTGAGGAAGTTGGACCAGGAGATTTCTAGAAGTTTGGAGAGACTATCGGACCAATTCTAACATGCCGTGCTTCCATTTTTGTTTTTCTGGAACGTGAGATTGAAGGACAGCCACACACCTTTTACAAGGGTTACCCTGACTTCATTTTTCTCAAGTGCATAAATACCTATGTCTTTTGGAAAATCTTCATTTTAACCTTTTGTTTTTACTTACGTTACTAAAAGCTCATGAGTTTACCACAAACAAGGCTGCAAAACAGTTAAGAGTCAGTATCTTTGTAAATGCGAATACAACAGAAGGAAGATGGGCAATCTCCTTCCAATCAATTGATTGCCTTGAACACCCACTGGAACGTCAGTTATGAGTCAGTCCCAACTAGTGGCAATGAGTCCGAGTTTAAATCAAGATTTTGTTTAATATGGTGCTAGCCAGTGAGAGGTGAAGGGCAAAAGAACAGAAAGTCAGCCTACCCACCTACCAAGCAGAACTTTGACTGCCAACACTAGGCACTGACATCCTAGTGGATCTTACACTGCAGGGAGGATATGAGTAAATGCACGTGCTATCAGCAGTGCTGGGCTATAGCCCCATACCTTGCAGCCTTCACATGTGATGACTCCGTAGTGGATCCCAGACGACTTATCGCCACAAATTTTGCATGGTATCACTTCAATTTGTGCTGAAAAAGGAAAGCAGACATTTGAGCTTGTAACATTTTTTCCCCTTCTTTCCAGTTTTTCTTTCTCCCCATCTCCCTGCTTCCATAATGTTGGTGTTTGAAGGCACTGAGGTGGGGTGTCATTGTTGGGGTCTTTCAATTCCATTGGTCTCCCTAGTCTTCTTTTCCACCACCCACCTGCCAGGTGCTTGTACTGTGGGGGCATGTGTGTGGCTACGATGCTTGAAGCTGTTTCAAACATCCGCAGGCAACCCAGGATGGGCAGGATTTGGCAGACCTGTTAGACCAAGACAGACTTGGAAGAAAGGCCTGGTGATCTATTTCCAAAAATGTTCCAATAAAAACTTCACATATCACAATATAAATTGTGTTTATATAGTGTTTATACAGGTTTTGTAAATGCCTTTCACCATAGAAGGCTACAGCATAAGCCCTCTAGGTTGAAAGGCATTTAAAAAAATACAGTGCTGCAAAAATAGATTTGAGCATTGTGAAGGTAATCATGAGGGTGTCACAGAACTGGACAACATTTTATTCTATTGTACATAAAGTCACCATGATTGAGGGCTGACTCGACAGCAACTAACAATGACAAACTTAATCTAAGTGAAAAAGCATCTGACTATTATAGCTCTAGTAAGGCATCCATATAATTATAAGCTTTCGTATTTTTAAACTAAAAAAATAAAATTAGGTACTAGACTTTTTCTACATTCTTTTCTTCACTATTTCCTCCTGCCTAATTTATTTGAACAGATCCAGGGAATATTGTGCTTTGAATCAGGGAAGGCATGTCAGTGCCATAGCTTTTCACCACATTTACTGGATTTGTATTTAGAGCAAATAATTGGAGAAGCTGTACTATGTGGAGAAGAACGTAGCATTTACTGAAAAAGAAAAGATCAGACACTACAGCGTTCAGTATAGATGACATCTCAATATCAAGAAAACAAAAATTCTTAAAATTGAACCCATAAGCAACTTCTGATAGAGAATAGATTGAAGTAGTCAAGAATTTTGTTTTACTTGCATCCACAGTATTGGATTCAAGAAACCAAAAGATCTATTATGTTGGACAAATATAGGGCAAAGGATTTCTTTATTGTGTTCAAGAGTAAGGATGTCAATGTGAGGACTAAGGTTCAAGTCATGGTATTTTCAGTTGCCCCCCAAGCATATGAAAATTGACAGTGAATAAAGAACTGATGAAGTGTTGATACCTTTGAATTATGAATTATGATGTTGGTGAAAAAAAAATATAACACGGATGACTCCCAGAAGAATGACACAATCTGTGTGTATAAGAGTAACACAACAGAATGTTCTTTGGATGTGAGCCCGGTGAGACTTTTTCTCACACACTCTGGGCATGTTATCAGAAGGGCCCAGTCTCTGAAGAAGGATATCACACTTGCTACAGCAGAGTCAACAGAAAGGAGGAAGACTATCAATGAGATGAACTGAGGCAGGGGCTGCCGCAATGGATTCAAACACGGCGACTGTGAGGCTGACACAGAACTGGGTAGATGGTGCTCCCTTCTGTTGTATATAGTGCAGGTCTGAGCAGAACTGACTTGATGCAACCTAACAATGATAATTTGGAAAGATGTGACTAAAAAAAAATCCTTTACTTTTTTTAAACTTTGCGCACATTTTCTGACTACATATTTCCTTTAAAAATGCCAATAAAACATCAATTTAATATTTATTTTTTATAAATGTGTCCGCATGTCCACTTTAATAATGAAAGATGACTGAGTAAGACATGATGATGACAGCACTAATTTAATGAATGAAACAAAATTCACTGGCAATATCAGAAAAAATGATGAATTATGTAGCCATTAATGGAATTCAATATAAATTAAAAGAATTTCAATGGGAATAAAGATATTTTAATGGATTTGGAGGCTATGTAGGGTTTAGTTAGGCAGAAGTAGAAGGTAATACCCACTGGCAGAGCTATTATAAAAAACAAAATAAAAAGGAACAAAGAATAGAAGGTGCTGGTGAGGATGTGGAGAACTCACATGCATTGCTGAGGGGAATGTAAAGTGGTGCCACCACTGTACAAAACAGTTTGACACTGCTTCAAAAAGTACCTCATGACCCAGCAATACCAATACTAGGTATAGACCAATCCAAAGAACCAAAAGTAAAGACTCAGGAGATATCTGTACATGAATGCTCACTGGAATATTAATCATAATAGTCAAATGTTGAAACAACCCAAGTGTCCATTAAAGATGATGTATGATCACAATTCAGTGTATCTACATAATGACATATTGCTTAGCCATAAAGAGAAATAAAGCCCTGTTATGGGCTATGGGTTGGAGGGACATGGATATAGTACGGTGGGTGGACGGAGTGCTAGACTGTGGAGCTTCTAGGCAAACAGAGCAGTTTTCACCTGATCCATTTTCCATAGGAAATCAAAGAGGGTTGGAGGGTAAAGAAGTGATTAGTGTCTCTTGGTGCCTAAGAAAGTTTGGCAGACTAACCAGAAACAAATGGGAACCCAACTAAAAGGGTAGTCTTACTTGAGTGTTAAGATACAAAGACATGAGCCAGGAAATAAAAAAACGTATTGCGATGGGAAAGTCTGCAGTTAGGGACCTCTCCAAAATACTCGCGAGCAACAGTGTCTCTCTGGAGACTAAGGTGTGCCTGATACAGGCCATGGTTTTTGCAATCACTTGTTATGCATCAGAGAGTTGGACAATGACTAGGGAGGATAGAAGGAGAATTGACACCTTTGAGCTGTGGTGCTGGAGAAGAGTATTGAATGTACCATGGACTGCCAAGAAAACAAACAGATTCATCCTAGAGAGGATTAAACCAGGCTGCTCCTTGGAGGCAAGGATTCTGGGGCTTCTTCTGACATACTTTGGACATGTTGTAAGGAGAGACAGGTCTTTAGAGAGGGACATCATGCTGGGTAGAGTAGAGGGACAGCGCAGGAGGGGAAGACCTTCTATGAGGTGGATTGATTCAGTGACTGGGGCACTCGGGATGGGTGTGTCAGAGGCAATGAGATTGGCACAGGATAGAGCACGGTTTAGGAGTGTTGTACATAGGGTCGCTATGAGTCGCAAACAACTCGACGGCACATAACAACAACAACAACAAATTGTTGTGTACTATAGAGTGAGAACTGACCCATAGCTGACCCGCCAGCGGGGTTTTCAGAGGCAGTTAATCACATGGGAGGAGATTGCCCATCCTTCTCACACAGAGGACCTGGTGGCCTCAAACCATGTGCTTTCGGGATTGCAGCACAGCCTCTTAACACTATGCCACCAGAGCTCCCTACACTGGTAAATAGGCAGGGTAAATAGAGGCAAAGAGGAAAACAAAAACATTCACAACTTGGAGGCTGACTTGAGAAGATATGATGAAAGAAGGGATGCAGAAGTGGAAATGCATTTTGGAAAAACAAAAGTATCATCAAGATTCCTAGGCATGAGGGTGAGATCGACTTTTGGGAATACGGTGGTGCGTGGGCTTCCATTTTTCATATGGGTAATTTGTCCTAAATGACGATGTCTTATACATATCCATATATAGAACCTTCTGGAAGTTTATTAAAAAACATCAGCATGGGATTCTGGATAAATCCTTGGGATAAAATTTATTTAAAATTAGTAATTCTTGATCAGTACTGGTTGGTCTAGTGAGTATAGAGTTGTGTTGTCAACCCAAAAGCAAGTCAATTGAATCTATCAGTTACAAGGGACACACCCTTCCCATGTAATTTAGAGCCTCTGAAAATCCACTGGAGGGCCGGCTAAGAGTTGGTTCCCACTCAACGGCACATGACAATGATCAGGACTCAATTGGCATACACCATTTGCACCATGGAGAAAAGACCTGGTTATCTGCTTCTGTGACAATTACAGTCCAGGGACCCTGTGGGGTCATTTACTCTGTAACCCACATTCACCGTATGTCAGGATTCACTCTCTGGAAACAGGTTTGGATTTTTTTTTCATTTGCTTAATTTCTGATAATATTCTTTGAGCTGTTAAAATTATACACACTAGAATAATCTGGCATTCTCTCACCCAATTTAAAATAATTATGCAAAATATACTTCCAAATTCTTTCTGTCTGAGTCTGGCACTTGGGTGCTTTTGTATAGCTTCTCATTTTATTTGTAAACAACACAAACCAAACAAATGCAAAACATTAACTTTTTTCTTATTGATTTGTATTTCTTTAATAACATTTTTTATTTTATACCGGTTTACTTACAAAGTTTGTATATATTGTTTTTCACATCAGATCTTTCTCCTTTTCTTTACTCATTCTCCCTCCACTCAACAAATTGTTCAATTTGTTTTTTTTTAAAATATAGTATTTACCAAATGCTGGCGAGGTTGCAGAGAAACCAGAACATTTATTCACTGTTGGTGGCAGTGTAAAATTGTGCAACCATTATAGAAGGCTGTATGGTGCTTTTTCAAAAAGTTGCCAATAGAAATACTATTTGACCCAGCAATTCCTCTACTGGGAATACACCCTAAAAAACAACCCATAACTGCCACTCAGGCAGATATATGCACACCCATATTTATTGTGGCTTTGTTCACAATAGCAAAGAGCAGAAAACAACCTAAGTGCCCATCAACAAACAAATGGATAGAGAAGCTTGGTATAGTCACACAATGGAATACTATGCAACATTGAAAAACAAGGAACTCATGCAATATTATTCAAAATGGATGATCCTGGAGGACATTATGCTGAGGTAAATATCTCAGTCACAAAAGGACAAACACTGCATAGTGCCACTGTTATAGAATGGGACTGACATCAGGGTTGGGGTGAGACTGAGAAAAAGAGGATAATGTATGCTGCATTGAAACAGATGAGGGAGGGAACAGTTTAAAAGTGATATATGCCAAACAACTATGAGATATCATCTAACCCCAGTAAGAATAGCAAAATTTAACAGAACAGCAAGCAACAAATGCTGGCAAGATTGTGGAGAAACTGGAACCCTTATTCACTGTTGGTGGCAGTGTAAAAATGGTGCAAACACTGTGGAAGGCGGTATGGTGCTTTCTCAAAAAGTTGCAAATAGAGATACCATTTGACGCAGCAATTCCACTTCTGGGAATAAACCCCAAAGAGACCATAACTGACATCCAAGGAGATATATGCACACCCATGTTTATCATGGCTTTGTTCATAATAGCAAGGAGTTGGAAACAACCTAAGTGCCCATTTACAAACAAATGGATAGAGAAGCTGTGTTAGATTCACACAATGGACTACTATGCTACATTGAAAAACAAGGAACTCATGCAATATTATTAAAAATGGATGACCCTGGAGGACATTATGCTGAGTGAAGTATCTCAGTCACGAAAAGGACAAATACTGCATGGTGCCACAGTTGTAAAACAGGACTGACCTTGGGGTTGGGGGGAGACTGAGAAAGATGGGTTCAATAATGTATACTGCATTGAAACAGATGAGGGAGAAAACTGTTTAAGAGGGATATGTGATTAGGAATTTTTGTCATGACAGGAGTCCAGACCAAAGGCTGTTTAGTGGAGTGGACCTGGGTGGAGGGATTGTAAAACAATGCCATAATTTTTCTTTTCCTTTCCAAAGAGCGTAGTGTACTAGGGGGGAGGTTTGGTAGGGGAGAAAAGTGCAACAATGAATGAATGGAAATCCAAAGTCTCTGTAAATTTCCATTGAAATTAATGATAAATTTTAAAAAAGGGGAAGGGAAGTGATATATGATTGGGTATTATGGTTACGCCAAGAGTCCAGAATGGAGGTTGCATAGTGTAGTGTACTTGGGGTGGGGAAAGGGATTGTATAGCAATGAAGGAATTTTCATTAACTTTTCAAAGAGAAGAGCGAACTGGGGGTGAGAGGTGGCCTAGAGAAAAATGCAACAATGAATGAACAGAAATCCAAAATCTCTGTAAATGTTCATTACAAGTAATAAAATAAAAAAAGAAATCTTCACACACACAAATATATTATTTAGGTTTAGAGTTAAAATTCTTGTATTTCAAATAATTATTATAATAAAACAAACACTAAATTCCTGTTTTATTAAATATTAAGCTTGGGATCCACATGACTAATGTTGCTCTAGGGTGACTGGTGACTTAGGAATTGCAAAACCAGAAGAGACTCAATTTTCCTGCTCTTTTGTTCAGTTATGGTTTCTCTGCAATGATAAAATATAATATGTATTATACTATTAATGAATTAATTTCAACTGTGCCAGTTAAAAGGATACTGATAAAAACATTGAAAGAGATAAAACCAATTAGAACACATCTTAGACTCCATATTTAGTCTAAATGTTTCTGTTTGCTTCTCTTTCTTTTACCTTTAAGATTTCACACCATAGTACTTGTTTCCAAGAGGTTGTGAGGAAAGATGCAATTCAGAATTACTGTTTTCCTGGATTCTAGTTTCTAATCTGTGAATGATTGGCGCCATAACCAAGGAAAAGATCTGATTTTATGTGTTCTGGCTTATGAACCTCAGTTGAGAAGGCTCATAGCTTTATGAAGCTCAAATGAGATATTTATGCCCTGCCGATCTGTCCGTGTGATATTGTGATGTTGAGTAATTTTTTTTCCCCTCCAATGTTTCTGTCAGGGCCAGAAACTTGAGCGCTGTCTTATTTTATATTTTGTTTTACATAAGGTTTGGCCTAATTGATGAACGTTGTCCTAAAAGTGACAGCCAAATATAGGTTTCTGTGTTACCAGATTTTGAATTGAAGGAATAGATTTATAGTTAATTTTCAAGTCTAGTCGTGGTTGCTTTTTAATGTTTTGGGAGGTTAAATCTAAGTGAGTGTGTTAATCATGATTTTACGGTTTAAAAAAATGTAAAAATAATAGTGAAGTAAGTTCATGGAAAAAATCCCAGAGCCCCACTTTTCTTCTTGCGCCTAAATATCATGAAAGCTAGGCAAGTTTCTTAGTCTCTGTGTTGTTATGTGCTGTCCCCATAGTGATCCTGTGAGCAATGGGTCTGAACCTTGCCCTATCCTGAGCCTCACCATCTCTGACACACCTGACTCAATATCCATCTCATTCAGGGTCTTCCTTTCCTGAATTTATACTTGTGGATATTGCTTACAAGATGATAGGTAAATTTTGAAGAATATTAAACTTTCTAAAAACAAGCAAAACCCAAACCTACCAAAATAAAAACCAGAGTTATCATAATATCCTTTGAGTGACATCTAGTCACTTTATCTAATCTTTTCATAAATCTGATAAAGATTTAGCAAAGATAAAGGTCTTATTCAGTATTTGTCCTTTTGTGACTGAGATATTTCACTCAGCATAATGTCCTCTAGGGTCACCCATTTTGTATAATATGTTATGAATGCCTTGTTTTTCGATGCTGCATAGCATTCTATTATGTAAATGTAACATAGCTTCTCTATGCATTCATTTGTTGATTGGCACTTGGGTGGTTCCATCACTCTGCCATTGTGAACAATGCAGCCATAAACATGGATAAGCATATGTCTATTTGGATAGCAGTTTTCGTTTCTATAGGTTATATTTCCAGTAGTGTAATCACTGGGTCAAATGGTATTTTATTTCCAACTTTTTGAGAAAGTGCCCTAATGGGGGGGGCGGGGGGGAGAGCAGTGGGTAGGGAGGAAAATGTGCAACAATGAATGATTGGAAATCCAAGCTTTCTGTAAACTTTCATTAAAATCACAATTAAAAAAAACACAAAATAAGGTAAAGATCTCTACTGACAACCTGGACTGTTAACCTGTTCAGAAATTTTAAAATATTTTTTTAAAAGCGCAAGTAGAAAGAAAATTGAAGGATCTCTTTCTTATATAGTATATTAAGCAGATAGTAGTCTAGAGGCTATGAGAATGTTTTAGGGTGTCCAGAGGTAGCCTAAGATTGTATATTTTATTTTCACAAGAGAATGCACACTTGCAGATTTCAAATCCTCAAATAACAGTATTAAATGGGCAAAACAGAAGAAAAGATAATTTTCCTCAGATTAAAGAAGTAATTATTTTAAAGTAATAGCTAAATTTGGTTGGTAACTATTTGAGATAATTAAAAATACTTTCTTTCATTTAGCTTAAGAGTTATTTTTCCAGTAATATGCTTATAAGAAGAGTAGGTATAATTACATTTTTCATATAATTCCATAGTTTTCTACATTTTATGTCTTTTGATAGTTTTGTTAAAGTGCTGTCGCGTCAGCTATTACTCATGGTGATCCTATAAATCCTACCCTAAACTATGGCCGTCTCACAAGATCTCTACCATGTTCAAGCCCACTGGTATAGTGTATTATAGCTTTAGCACATATGTATTGTGGTATATATTAACACATTTAAACAGTCAAAAAGCAAAAGATGCAACTATTTATCTATAATACAGGAAATAATACACTATAATAACGTAACAATATTTTTTAAAAACTTCTTACTTTGCTTTGGGTGGAAATTTACAGAGCAAGTTAGTTTTCTATCCAACAATTCCACTATCTTTTGTTTCGTGGCAATTTACACTTTCCGCTTCCCCACTGGGTTCCCTATTCCCGTTCATTCATCCTATTTTCTTTCCCCTTCCTGCCTTCTGAACTTTGATTTTGGGGGAAATTCTGCCTTCGTAATCATATGGTTGGTTTGTACTGAGAAGTACATTCGTCCCTGATTATTCTTCACGTTCTGGGTCTATTATTGAAGTCATTGCTGGGTTCAGTTCTAGGATTACATGGTGTTGCAAGGCTGTGGTTTTCAGGTATTATCAAGTCATAGAGACTCTATGAACAGCAGATCTAAATCTGGTTCTGTTCTTTGCCTTCCTTACAATCTCTGGTGTGTTCAAGCTCATTGTTAAGCCACTGTACCAATACATCTTGTTGAAGGTCTTCCTCTCTTCTCTGACCCCCCACTTTTCCCAGCCTGTCTTCTTCTAAGAAGTGGTCCTTCTTGGTAACATGTCTGAGGTATAAGTGACAAAGTTTCCCCATCCTTGCCTCTAAGAGGCACTTTGAGTGCAAATGTGATTTGCTTGTTCTCTTGACACTTTGAAGGGCCATAGTTTCAGGAATTTCACCTGCATTCCTCAGACTATTAAGTTTGGTCCTTTTTGGTGATGTTCAATTGTTTTTCTCCCACTCTATTCAAAACCTTATATTGTGACCCCTATCACAGGTGGTAGCAAGATCTGTTTGTGTAGTTCATTATATTATTAGTTCTACAGGATTATACAACACAGTCCTACTACTAGTAACATTGATCAAACCCACCAGCTGCTACTTGGCAATGGGAATAGGCCTTAGATAGTCCTTCTGGTCTCAGGTTACTGGGTGCTGTGCTCAACAGAATTGTTTTCAGACTGTGCAACAGGCTTGGAAGAGAGACTTGGTTATTTATTTCTTACATCATCCAATTAAAATCTTGTGGTTCACAGAGGTCTAATTTAGGATCAATCACATCTTAGGAATGATCCAGAAATGGGCATCATTTTGTTCTTTAGTGTTTGAAATTGGTGATTCCAGTGCTTCTAACAATATATAAATAGCTAAAAATAATACTAGTAGTCTTCATCACCGTCATCACCATCATCAGATGGTATTTCTAATATTCTTGGACAACAAATATGCCAAGTAATGTAATATTATTTTTTTAGTAAAGATCTTGCAATTGAAAATGCTTAATGAATTGCACTGTAAATTATTTTGGTGTTGATTTTGTTGGTTTTTTGAAAATGATAACCTCCCACACAGTGGATTCTTTCAAATGATTATAAATTTCAGGTATTCATTGTATAGTTTTTAGGCTTATATGATATTAAGTCAGAGTCTTTCTGCATATATTACTCCCCAGGGAGTAGCTTGCACATAGGGAGAATCTACTTCAATATATTCTTAATTATAAAATGATCTAATTCTAAAGGAAATGAAAATAGAGGTAATTTGCCCCCTGGGGTTTGAGAAGATGTTTTTGAAAGCCACAAAGGTTATCTCACATAACTTTTGAAACACAAATGGGATAAGAATGATTCGATAGAACATCTGCATATTTATACATATTTATAATCTTAGCTCAACGTGTAATCCTGGAGAACTATAAACATTTCAGCAGCGTTTTTTAAAGACAAAGGAGGCATTTAAAGGTATATGCATGTTGCTCTGTTCTACTGCAATAGAACAGACCATCTGAGGCTGATTGTAGCAGAAGATAAATTTAAACAGTTCAAAGAACTAATTTGCTTCTTTTTCTTTCATTTAAAATAGACTTTCTGAGCTACAACTTTTTAGTCCATACTATGTATTTCATAAAGCACATTTCCAAGACAGAATATTTCAGACAACAGATGATGATGTGATGAAGATAACGGATTACATTATTACTGGCCAGACCTTCATGGAACTGTCTCACAGTGAATACGGGTCTAGGTGTATGCTATTTACCCAGGTTTCAGACTGAAGTTCTAGGGAAGACTGTGGGAACTTGGACTCCAGTATGACTGAAGGTATTTTAAAAAGAGAATTGACTTTTGTGTGTTTCCCTGACTCATGGATCAAGTCAACAACAGCATTCAAGGAAGTAAAAATTAGAGGTGTATTCGAATTTTAAATAAAGGACATGTTGCAAGGAGAGACAGGTCTTTGGAGAGGGACATCATGCTGGGTAGAGTAGAGGGACAGTGCAGGAGGGGAAGACCCTCTATGAGGTGGATTGATTCAGTGACTGGGGTAATTGGGATGGGTGGGTTAGAGGCAATGCGATTGGCACAGGATAGAGCAGGATAGAGCAGGGTTTAGGGCTGTTGCTATGAGTCGCAAATGACTCGACGGCACATAACAACAATAACAACAGTATAATTTAAAAAAAAAAGAGGAAAAAAGAAAGAAACGCCATGACAAATATCCTGTGATGTGCTCTCCTATACATTCCTCTTCTACAGGCAATCACTTATGGAGACTACAGTTAATTATTTTAACTTTTAAGTATTTTCTGTGTACAAAAACAATGTAATATTGGCTGGTCTTCTCAGAAATATTATTCTCACAGTGTCAAAGAATGTCAAGAATAAATTTAAAACAGTTACTTCTTTCAAGTTTATTTTAGAACAATTAGCTGGCACAACCTGTTCAACAAGTATGAATAATCAAAATTTGCCTCCTCTTTCTTGGTACTCTCTAACTACTTTCTTTTCTCTCTCTTCCACCATCCTCTCTTAAGGAATTCCTGAACTTCTTTCTTGATTCGAGTCTCTTGTCATAACATCCCACCATGTCACCACATTTGCAATTCTTTCAGTTTATGAAAGTGCACAGAATTTTAGTTGTGCTTCCTCAGAAACCCAGTAGTGACAGCAGGTGTCAAGGTCAGAGAAACTAATCCATGCTAATGAGTTAATAAGAAAATGTACTCCACTGATCCCATAAAGTTCCTTAATTCTTAAAAACACCATCAAGAATGATAGTGATAATGGATATTTCAGAAATTTCCTGGTTAGAGGAAACTTTCTTACCTTGTATAATTTTGCTGCTTTAGACAGCAGCCTTTCAACTCTTACAAATTTAACCAGTCATTTTTAGATTTGGGGCCCATTAATTGCATTGAGAACAGAGATGTTGTTGTTATGTGTCGTCGAGTCGCTTGCGACTCCTAGCGACCCTATGTACAACAGCCCTAAACTCTGCTCTGTCCTGTACTAATTGCACTGTCTCTGATACACCCATCCCGATTACCCCAGCCACTGAATCAATCCACCTCATAGAGGGCCTTCCCCTCCTGCGCTGTCCCTCTACCTTCCCAAGCATGATGTCCCTCTCTAAGGACCAGTCCCTCCTTACAACATGTCTAAAGTATGTCAGACGAAGCCTCAGAATCCTTGCCTCCAAGGATCAGCCCAGTGAGGTAATATATCTTTTTCTAGTTTTCTGCAGAGCTCAGTGTTGTTGTTAGGTGTTGTCTGCTTGATTCTGACTATAGTACATCTATGTACAAGAGAACAACACCCTGACCATTCTGTGTAAGATATACAGTCCCTGCTGTGCTCGAGCCCATTGTTTGAGCCGACAGAGGATTTTAATGGCTGCCAAGTAATGGGTCTAATTTTTTTCTTTAAATCTTTCAGTACATCTCAGCTCATTGCCAGTGATTTGGAACCAGCTCACAGTTGACCCACCAGTAAATTCTCAGAGGCTGTAAATTTCACAGGAGGAGATTGCTCATCTTTCTCACATGATTGTTTGCATGGATTTTAACCATTAGCCTTTGTGTTGGTAGCACTAATCCTTTTGCACTAGGGTCACCAGAGTTCCCTTCTTTAGGACAGCCAGCAAATTTGATACAGCGTCATCTACAAAAATTAGGGGATACATATTTTAGATAAGGCCCCTGGGTGAATCTAATATGTTACAAATGTTCTGTCCACGAAATGCCCCTCAAAAGAATAATCCACACATTTGTAAATACAAATAAGCACTTTATTCCAGAGATCCACATGTGGAGACTTTCTCCCTCAGTAGGAAAGTGGTGAGGGAAAAAGCCCCGAGTCCCCCACACCCCATAATTGCTTTGGTTTTTCTGGGTGCCCCTATCTGGGTGGGGAGATTGAGATCTGGGGATCAGTCATGTGGGTCGGCTTTTGATGGGCTGGCTACTTTGCCCGCCTTTACTCTTTTTGTGTCACGTAGACACTATTTAATTCTTTACTTTGCAAGGACAGATAAGACTTTACCTGGGGCATTTGTGTTTGCCTTAAGCTAAGAATTTTTATGGCCCGCTTCTGCTTTTGGTATTAATGGGGGTTTATAAAAAAATGGGGTTTATGCTGTCCCTTCAACAATAAGATTCCCATTGATAAGTAACAAAGGGAATGAAACAAATGAAGATATTTAGGGTATATTCGTCTGTACCACATAAACCACCTGCAAAGGAGAGAAAAATCCAGGGAACAAAGACAGGACAGGTCAGACTGGAAAGCAGTTGTACTTTGGATTGTTATGAATCATTCTACAGCACATAACAACAACAACAACAACAACTCTAGAGACAGCCCTAGTGGCAAGGTGGTTAAGTGAAAGGTCAACAGTTTGAATCTGTCAGTTACTATAAGGGAGAAAGAGGAGGCAGATAGTCCTCTTCCTTAAAAACTCAGCTAGGTGGTTCAACTCTGTCCTGCTGGGCCACTACAAATGGAACTGGCTCGACCCCAGTGGGGTTGCCTGTCAGCTTATCCCCCAGTATTTTACAGTTAAAAGTGGGCAGAACAAGAAAAAAAATTTCTGTCTAAATGGAGTACATTTATTGGAAATGCAGGAATTTCCAATAAAGATAACTATTTTGGTTAAAGAAGAAATTCTTTTGTAGATGGTCTCTCACTGAGATGGTCCAATGGTATCTCACTTACCATTAAAAGATTAAAATTAAAATAGCCCCTATAGTTCTCACCATCTGTGACAAATTGTTTACATGGAGTGATAAGTGTTTTTCTTTTCTATGTCATCTACCCACAAATCTGATGGCCTATAATTAAGGTGGTTCTTTTCATTTTGATATGTCAGTTAATGACCCCAAGGTGGAGGTGAGACTGACATAGCAGGGTTTCGGAGTGTTCTTCAATAATCAAGGTAAGCACGGGCTCACTTGGGCTTCCTTTCAGATCTTGAGTGAACAGCATCACTACGGGTCACTAGTTAAGCATAAATGAGCCCCTATTTACCTTGCTTTCTCTCTACTCTGTCTTAATGAGGCGTTCTCAACTTGAAATGATGCTTTGATTCTATAGGAAAGCTATGTAAGGATGAGAGAGACAGATGCCAGTTATGTCTGGAAGAATTATTGATGTGGCAAAAAAGGTAACATTATCTACTACCATTGAGTAAGTAGGCGTAGTGAGCACATGGTTATGGGTGATCTGTCAGTGCATGAACTGTGGGGAAAAAAAGAAGTGTTCATTTCCTCTGGGTTGTAATAAAAAAAGATCCTTGCTATCAAATCAGATGAGTATATCTCACTAGGGTAAGCAGCATCTTAGTCCTTCATCGTATGGAAGTGCCACTGAATCCTGTCCAGCAGCATGCAAACCTCCAGTGATGGATAGTAAGAACCTAAGAGCTACCAGTTATTTGTTTACAGAGAATGGCAGGAGAGTGGAATCCATGGGATCAAATCCACATTTATAGGAACTTGATTTTTTATTTTCCATAAATGTTAACTTGAGGTCAGAAAACTGAAGTAGTCAGGATAAATATTTTGCACTGGTCAGAAATCACACCTGTGTCTTCCACATGGAGCTGAGAACTCTCTCACTAAGCGTCAGTGCATGAATCCCCTTTAAACAGTGTAGTTTGTAACGCATCAGGCTATTAATCAAAAGGTCATCAGTCTGAGTCCACAGCTTTCTGTATGGGAGAAAGAATGACACTCTCTCCCAGTAAAGATTTACAGCCTTGGAAACACAGTGGAAGGTTGGAATGGACGTGATGGCAGTGTGCTTTACTCCTATGCATCTATTTATCAGCACCTAGAATTTTCTTTCATTCTCCGATTCTTCTCTATAACATTCCAAAGGGGAGAACTGTGATAGACAATTCATAGACATATTTTAAATGATGAAAAGAGAACATTTTCTTTACATTGTTGTAATTCCCCAAATGAGCTATGATTGGAAGTTGTTGTTGTTATGTGCCGTCGAGTCGCTTGCGACTCATAGCGACCCCATGTACAACAGCCCTAAGCTCAGCTCTGTCCTGTGCTAATTGCACCATCTCCGATACATCCGTCCCGATTACCCCAGTCACTGAATCAATCCACCTCATAGAGGGCCTTCCCCTCCTGCACTGTTCCTCCACCCTACCAAGCCTGATGTCCCTCTCCAAGGACTGGTCCCTCCTTACAACATGTCCAAAGTATATTAGACAGAGCCTCAGAATCCTTGTCTCCAAGGAGTCGCACAGTTTGACCCTTTCCAGGATGAATCTGTTTATTTTCCTAGTAGGCCATGGTACTCTCAATACTCTTCTCCAGTACCACAGCTCAAAAGCATCAATCCTCCGTCTATCCTCCCTAGTCATTGTCCAACTCTCTGATGCATAACAAGTGATTGCAAAGACCATGGCCTGTAGTTAGTGTAAGAAAAAAAATGCTATCATTACAGAAGGACAAAATCATGATATTTCAAAGACATAATTTGTAGAATTTCCATGAAGGAAGTTGATTCGTCTTTTACACATGAACATTTACCCTGGCAGGGTGATTGGCTTACTCTGACTCCCTAAAGAACTGGAACAAAAGAGAATGAGACCAACAAATAATGATGATAGTAATAAGTAATTAATAGCAACTACTGAACATCCCACAGACTGCCAAAAGAACAGATATATCTTGGAGAAAGTGCATCCCTTTGGATGCAAAGATGATGAAGTTTCACCTCTTACACTTTGGACATGTTGCTAGGAAAGGCTATTCCTTGGAAAGGGGCTTGAAAGATGGAGGGTCAGTGAAGGAAAGGGAGAACTCCAATGAGAAAGATTGACACAGTGACCACAATAAGGGGCTCTGAGCGTGCCAGAGACGGTGAGGATGGCACAGGATAGAGTACAGCTCAGGCCTGTTGTTGATAAGATCACTATGAATTATGTTCAACTCGATGGCATCTCACAACAACAAAAACATCAAACTAGCAATGAATTAATGAGCAGAATGGCAGAGAGGAAACATTCTGGGCCTGTAACTCAGAGGCCAATGGATTGACACTGTCCTCTGATGCCTGTTTAGGGGAGCTCTGGTGGTCTGATGATAAAGAGTTGCACTCGCAACTTGAAGGCATGTGATTTGAATCAACCAGCTGCTCTGCAGGAGAAAGATGGGCAATCTCCTCCAGGGTGATTTACAGCCTCTGAAAACTCAAACTCACTGAAGGACTGGCTATGAGTTATATCTGACCCTACAATACATTACAAGAACAGGTAATGAGTTCAATCTCCCTCTTGTAAGCAAACAAATCATATTCACAAGTTATAGTGGTTTTAAACTTTAAATGATTAATTTATATCCATTAAATGCATCTCGCCTTGGTTCAAATTATAATGAACTAGTGTGTGTCTATGGAGAGCACTAGTGGCTTCGTAAGCTTTTATGCTGCCAACCCCAGGCATGCATTTCAAATCCACTGGTTGCTTTGCAGGAGAAATAAAATTTCTTCCCATGTGATTTACTGCCTCTTAAACGAACCCTCACTGGAGGCTGAGCTATGTGTTGGTTCTGACTCACCAGTACATGACAGTATAACAATGTGCATGTATATAGAGAGAAGTACAACACTGATTTTTCCCCCCTGATTTTTAAAACGTATAATTTTCTCTTCTGTTCTAACCACTGTTTCCTCGTCTTTATATAGGTTTTGAATAAGCACATTTATGTGTTCTGGGATTCCAGTTCTTCTCAATATCAATCATAATTTGTTATGATCCACAGTCAAATGCTTTTACATAGTTAATAAAACATAAGTTAACATCTTTCTGGCATTCTTTGCTTTCAGCCCTGACCCACATGACATCAGCGATGATATACTTTAAAATAGGGATTGAAGGAACACTCCTCAACAATCTGTTTCATGCAGATGATACAGCCTTGCTTACAGAAAGTGAAGAAAACTGAAGCACTAACTACAGAAAATGAAAGACTATTGCTTTCAATATACATTGTATCTCAATATCAAGGAAACAAAAGTGCTCACCATGGGACCAGTAGGTTACATCGTGATAGAAAAAAGACTGATGTTACCAATGATTTAATTTTACTTTTATCCACAATTAACATCTATAAGTAGGAGAAGTCCAGAACTCAAAAGATGTGTTGTGTTGGGGAAAAAAAAAATATCTTCTATGAGGGACCTCTCCAGAGGCTAAAAGGCAAAGATACCAGTTTAAAGACTAAAGTGTGTTTCCTATGCATTTGAAAATTGGACAAAGAATAGGCTTCCAGAAGGAGAAAAGTTTCTGTTGAATTGTGGTGTTGGAGAAGAGTATTGCCATGTACTATCCACAGAACAAACTACCCTTTATTGTAAGAAGTGCAACCAAGGTGCTCCTCAGAGAAAAGCATGGGGAAACTATCTCACGCACTTTGGGCATATTGTCAGGAAAGGCTAGTCCTTGGAAGTAAACATGCTGAGAAACGTAGAGAGTCAGTGCATGAGAGGAAGATAATTTGACACAAAGACTGTCACAATGAGCTCGAGCGTATTGAGATCTTGAGGATGGTGCGGGATAGGGCAAGGTTCAGATCTGGGGTTCATAGTGTCCTTAGCAAGGCTGATTCATGGCACCTAACAATGATGTATGTATGATGGTGGTGGTTAATGTCGTCTGTGATCTTGTAAAGTGTGTTCTGTAGACCTGATCCATGTGTGGAGGCACTGCCTAGCAGCATATTAAAAATGCAGACTTATTATGCCTCACATAAAACTAATTGACTCACAATTTGTTTTTCAATATGACCTTGGACAATTAAATTTGAGAAGAAGGTTTTATGATGTTCAGGTATTCACAACTGTTGCTACTATGAGAGCCGTAGTTACTCTGGGATGGGATTTTTATTTTCCTGATGCTAATATAAAAACCCTGCACAGAATTCAGGAAAAACAGCTCCTGCTATTGGTCTTGCAATTACTTGTTATGCATCAGAGAGCTGGACAATGACTAAGGATGACAGAAGAAGAACTGATGCTTTTGAGTTATGGTCTTGGAGAAGAGTCTTGAACATACAGCCAAGGAAACAAATAGGTCTGTCTTGGAGGGGGTGAAACCAAGTTTATCCTTAGAGGCTTGAATTTTAAAACTCTGTCTCACATACTTTGGGCACGTGGTCAGGAGGGACCTCTCCTTGGAGATGGACATCATGGTTAGAAGGGTGGAGGGACAGTTCAGGAGAGAAAAGCCTTAGAAAAGATGGATTGATATAGTAACTAGGGCAATGGAGGTAGGTGTGTTGGAACTAGTGAGACTGGCTCAGGACAGGGCAGGGTTCAGAGCTGCTGTACATAGGGCCACTTTGGGTTGCAGGCAATTTGAGGACACACAACAACAACAACAACAGCAACATAGTTAGTGCGTTAGTGCAATTGAATTGCACAAAACTTTCTTCTCTTTTGTTCAAGAGGCAGTAGGACCATTCAAGTGTCAGTAGCAAAAACTCTGGCCATTAAAAGACAAAACAGAAGAAAGGGAAGTCACTTTATTCTCAGAAAATTCATCCATTACTGTAATTAATATCCAGTATACTAGGTTCAAAATTGGGAAGGGTCTTTGCCAGGGATGAGTCCTATCTCCATAGCTTTTCAACCTGAAGGCAGAGCAGATTATTCGAGAGGCTGGGCTCTATGAGGAGAAGTGTGGCGTCAGGATTGGTGGAAGATCTATTAACAATCTGCATTATGCAGATGACACAACCCTGCTTGCTGAAACTGAGGAGGACCTCATACACTTGCTGCAAAGGGTCAAGGACTGCAGCCTTCAGTATGGACTGAGGCTCAATGTCAAAAAGACAAAGATTCTCACCACTGAACCAATTGGCAGCATCAGGATGGATGGCGAAGAGATTGAGATTGTTCACAGCTTCAGTTTGCTCGGCTCCACAGTCAACACTCTTGACACCAGCAGTCAGGAAATCAAAAAGTGTATCGCGATGGGAAAGTCTGCTGTTAGGGACCTCTCTAAATTACTAAGGAGCAACGGTGTCTCTCTGGAGACTAAGGTGCGCCTGATACAGGCCATGGTCTTTGCAATCACTTGTTATGCATCAGAGAGTTGGACAATGACTAGGGAGGACAGAAGGAGAGTGGATGCCTTTGAGCTGTGGTGCTGGAGAAGAGTACTGAATGTACCATGGACTGCCAGGAAAACAAACAGATTCATCTTGGAGAGGATTAAACCAAGCTACTCCTTGGAGGCAAGGATTCTGGGGCTTCTTCTGATATACTTTGGACATGTTGCCAGGAGGGACGGGTCCTTGGAGAGGGACATCATGCTTGGGAGGGTGGAGGGGCAGCGCAGGAGGGGAAGACCCTTTATGAGATGGATTGATTTGGTGACTGGGGTAATCGGGATGGGTGTGTCAGAGGCGGTGCGGTTGGTGCAGGATAGAGCAGGGTTTAGGGCTGTTGTGCATAGGGTCGCTATGACTCTCAAACGACTCGATGGCACATAACAACAACAACAACAACATACTAGGTTCAAGGGAGCTCTGACAACATAGTGCATTTTCGTGCTAGGTTACTAATCACTGGCATTTCAATTGTTAACCAACCCTCTGGACACTTAGCTCAAAATGAGGGAGTTTTTCTTTTGCTTTTCAAGGAGAGGAGCAAACGGGGGGGAAGGGGGGAGGGGTTTGTGCCGGGAGAAGGGTGCAACAATGAATGAATGGAATTCCAAAATCTCTGTAGATGTTCATTGAAATGAAAAATAAACAAACTAAATTAAAAAAATAAATATGAGAGACTGAGAGTAAGAAACAAAAAAAAAAATCTTCCCTTTTGAAGACTGAAATAAAAGGAAACTTTCTAACAATGGAATTGCACAAACTTCCTTCTTTTGGTAAAGGTAGAGATAGCATTTTTTTAAAAACTGAGAAATAAACAAAATGTATTCTATTTGAGAGTCAAAGTACCCAGTTATTTAAAAAAATGAAAAGAGCAAATATTTTGCTTGAGTGGACTGGACAAAACGTCTATCTCCTAAGTGTCTTCATTTTTCTCCAATCTTTCAGCTCCTTCCTCTATTTTCCTCTATTTGAAACTTTCTGTGGGGATGTCATGGCCTTACCACCTTCAATGAAGGGCAGGAGAGATAGAAGAACTCCACAAGTAGGTCCCACCTTGAGTGTGATCACAAGTGAGTAATTCTCTAAAGAACTCATAGCCAGGTGGTTTCCCCTGGTCTTTCTATCTCTTCAGACCAAGGAATCTCACCCAGGATCCCCCTTAATAAAGCTGCTTTAAGCTTTAAAAAATTTAAAAAAAAATTAAAAAGAACTCATAGTCAATCACTCATTGGATTTTTGAGGCATGGGAGGAAGTTGCCCATCTTTGTCCTGCGAGCCTCTGGTGGACAGGAGTCACCACGTTTGGATTAGCATTGCAACTCCCTATGGACTATTCCATGAGAGGTTATTTCTTTAATAAAAATGAGAAGAAAGAAAAAGCAAAAATATTTTTTTTTGGGAAGGTGAAAAAAACACAGCTTTAACATGTTAAAATAAAATGACACAATTTCATGTGATGGAGGCAAGGAAGGCTCATGTGGACCAGCCTAACAATGGCAAGGAAGGAGCACTTTTAAAAACAATCCAGTTAAATGCAGCAACTATTGTTTGCTTTGAACAAACAAACAAATCCTGCTGCTGTTGCTGTCAAGTTGATTCTGACTCATTGTTGTCCTACATAGGTGTGGAAGGCTCTAAATCTTAACAGGAGTAAGCTGTCTTGTTCTTTCGTGGAACAACTGGTGAATTCAGACTTTTTTTTGTTACTAATCTGGCATATTATATGCTAGGCCACCAGAGCCCCTTCCTTTACAACAATCAAAACTAAGTTCCAGTCTTCAGAATGGATACTTTGACATTTCAGGGACAGATAATAAAATTACCATAGGACTGTGATGACCGTTAAATGAGCATGGAAGGAGAAGGTGCTAATTTTAATTTTGGGAAATTAGGATGGTTTGGTGGATGAGATGGATTTCAGCTGAATCTTGCAAACTAAGCAGAGCTTTAAGTAGTAAATATGCATAGATAACACACACTTAAGATAAATGGTTAAAGACAAAAAAAGAAAAACCTAATTATGGGAGAGAAAATTTCAAACTTGTAGTACTTGACTTTGGAAACATTGCTAATCAGGTTAAGGTAAAAGTAAGCTGTAGTGGAATCTTTCAGAAAGAACACAAGGGTATGTAGCCACTCTTCATGTGTTAGGTTGCACCACATGAAACTGCTATTTTTCATTGAACAAAAGCGGTCAGAATTGGTGATTTCATTTGCCTCAACGTATCATCATTGTTACTTTACTGTAAAGCACAGTGGTTGGTACAATTTCCATCGAGATTGCTTGATAATCATAAAAAATTAAAGTGAGTAAGTTAAATTATGTGAAGTTAGATGATTCAAAATTTGGAACACTAGTTAAAATACACACACACACCCCTCAAGTGATTGAAGTTTGGAGTGGAAAGCCAACAATCCTATTACTCATTCTCTTCATTGATAACCATTGAGGTTATTCTTGACATCCTCAGTTCCTGTTTAGCTATTTTCAAAATAAAAAGCAATACTTCTTTTGTCTTTCAGTTGATGAGAAACAAAGACTAGATTTCTTGAAATATTAAAAAAGAAAAGTCAGGATTTCAGGGGAAACAGTGAGGACAGATTGTTTTAAAAATACTATCATCTGTATCCAATTTTCAATGCTTTTCAATAAATTTTAAATTTATTCATGAAAAAGACACCTCATGAGATTAAAGTGGTAGGTGTTGCACTTCTCCCGAGAGATTTAGGTGGACAGTTGCCTCACATTATGATGAAGTCCATGCAAGATTAGGGTGTGAGTACTGGATTAGCACATTTCTTTCACGTCAAGCAATAACCTTAACTAGCCCCTTACTAACTCTCTTTTTCAAATAAATAATTCAAACAATATCCTGCTCAAATGATTAAAGGATAGAAGTATTAGTTGTAACTTTTTAATTTTTACAATTACTTTTTTTTTAAAAAAGGTTAACTTGCTCATCACTAATTGAAAGGTTGTCAGTTTGAACCTACTTAGAGTTGCTGTTGGAAGTAAAGCTTTACAACCTTCATCAGAAAAACCAGCCATGAAAAGTTCTCTGGAGCAAATTCTCCCTATTCTGACCCTGCTGGTATTGTTATGAGTTTTGGTAGCCACTGATGTAGTAAATAATTATAAAGAACTATAGGACGGTGTCACTTTAGAGACTAAAGTGAGCCTGATATGGGCCATGGTCTTTACAATCACTTGTTATGCATTAGAGATCTGAACAATGACTAGGGAGAATAGAAGAGAAATTGATGCCTTTGAGCTGTGGTGCTGGAAAAGAGTATTGAATGGATTGTTAGGAGAACAAATAAGTTTGTCCTGGAAAGGGTGAGAACAGGCTGCTCTTTGGAGGCAAGGATTCTGAAGCTTCATCTGGCATACTTTGGACACGTTGTAAGGAGGGACCAGTCCTTGGAGAGGGACATAATGCTTGGGAGGGGTGGAGGGACAGCGCAGGAGAGGAAGACCCTCTATAAGATGGATTGATTCAGTGACTGGGCTAACGGGGGTAGGTGTGTCAGAGACAGTGAGGTTGGCACAGGACAGAGCAGGGTTTAGGGCTGTTGTACATAGAGTTGTTATGAGTCACAGGCGACTCGATGGCACATTACAACAACAACAATAGGACGTAAGGGAGCTCTACTGGCATGGTCCATAGGTTTGAGTCCACTAGCTTCTCCACAGGAGAAAGCTGGACAATCTCCTCTCATGTGATTTATAGCCTTACAAACCTGTGGGAGAGTTAGCTATCAGTAAATGGCAAAGAGTAGTGTATAGGGCATAAGGAGCCCTGATGGTATAGTATTGTATTGGGTGACGCTAACCAGAAAGTGGGCAGAATCCTTGAGGAGCTCCATGGGGGAAAGATTGGGGGCCTCAGAAACCGATGGAGCCTTAGGTTATAAGAGATAGACCGAAGATTTTGTAGTGCAGTGATTAAAATGAGAGGCTGCTAACGTAAAGGTCTGTTCAAAATCCCCAGCAGCGCCTCTGAAAACAGTTGTGGCAGCTTCCGTCTATGAGGATTTACAGTTTTGGAAGCCTTTTAGGGCAGTTCTACTCTAGCCTGTAGGTTGCAATTGACTCAAATACAGTTAGGTTTTGGATACAGGTAGGATATTTGCATGCAATTAAAAAATATGTGTTTGAGTGGATGTGTATTTGAGAGACAGAAATTGAGAAAAAAAGAGTAAGAACTATCAGAAATCCCAAAGACATCTTTTGCCATGAGAGGCTTGTCCAGTTCTGGAAGCATTTGAAAGAATAAACAGTCCTGTAGGACATTTACGAGTTTCCAGGTATGACAGACACCCTGAATGGTTGGTTAATGACACCAGAGATCTTTCCATGAGAACTCATACCTTAGAAATTCATTCTTCAATTATCTGGGAAAAAAAATTCTGAATTTCTTTTAGCAGAGATATAAACTAATTATATAGTACACTGCCAGTTTCTGCATTGAACATTGATTGCATTGTGTTGTTATCTATATTTTTGTAAATTAGTAATTTAGCCTCCAGTGCATCAAGCATGTATTGATACAAAATACCATATAGAATTGCCTCGTGTGATCTTAAGTCTAACTTCAGCTTTAGAGAGATGAGTGAGTTTTGAGGTCAGAAAAAGGCTTGTTTGGGTTTAGAGACTCTCTACACATCTTTTTTAAAAGGACACAATGTTCTCATGTGTAAACAGCACAAGAAATTATTTTCAGGGTAAGAGTGATAATTTAGCAGCCCTCTCTAGAATCTCTCTGTTATCATTTCACCCTGTGCTGAATGTCACAATGTGTGACTGGAGCAAAGGCTTAGCTCCCAACAAATATCGAATTATTGTTATGTAGTTTCCTCAAAGACGGAAGTGCCTGTTTTGCTGATACTGCACACTTTCCCTAAAGAGATTAGCAGTGTAATCCTAAATATTATGGGAGCCGAGCTATCTTATTTTTGAGCTCATCAGATCCAACATGGTGCGTGTAATCCTTGACAGCTTTATTCATGTTTATGTAAGCTGGCGAGGGAATTGTATGGACTGTGGTGACCACCCCTTCTGGTGTCAAGACCGTGCCACTATCTCTGGAGACAAAAAAAGTTGTAAGTGTAGATAGTCTTGAGTTTCAAATTCCATTTTAACACGTTTCCTCATCTTGAACTGCTTTTTTTTCTGAGGGCAGAATGTTCCTAATCATTGTCTGACTGATTATTATTACGTCTGAATGGATATGGTTATGGCTATCACAATTGTTAGCTGTTTCTTATATATTCATTCGTTCCAAGAACATTTTGTGCCTCCAGATAAATTGAATTGGTAGGGAGGGAAAAGCTTTCTCTGTTCACTTGTTGTTAAGTTTGGATTGTTTCTAAATAGCAGAGATACTGCGAGGGAGAAGTATCAGAGGAATAAAACATAGATGAAGAGTAAAACGTGTGATCTACAATATTAAGTATTCTATTGGAGCACTTGAAATAAAGCCTCAGTTTTAATTTAAAACAGTTTTTTAATTCTATTAAAGTTTAAGAGAAAAACAGAAGTGTTTGATTCTCCTTGAAAAATGTAAATGCACAGGGTTTCATATAATTAATTTAAAAAACTTAAATTGTGTGTTTGTGTGTGTATGTGCAAAACCTCCCTAAAATAAAACATGCTTTACACAATTTTACAACAGAAGGAAACTGAGTATTTTCTTTCTTTGAAACACCAAATCACAGAAGAATGAAATATTTCTGTTCACCTGTAAGAATGTTTACTAATAGTGATTCAGAACTAAAGAGGATTAAATACATAGACATTAATACATCTATTGTTATTAATTTTGAAACAACAGCAGCAACAATATCCGGAATAAATCTGTTGGTAGGAAGGATACATAGTTGTATAAACTCCATTGATGTCAGAACTGCAATCTGCTTTCAATGGCTTATTTTATCAATAAAGTCTATAAGCACACAGTACGTTGAAACAGGCTAATAATTGTACGGAAATGATAACTATCCTTCTGTAAAAACATAAGCACCAGGGAGCTCTAAGCACTATGGAAAATATAATTCTGATTTAACATAATATTTGAAGGAGTTTCAGTTTGATTAGTAACTTTGTAAACTATTGCTAGCTTAATTTATTGAAAGCTAAAACAATGACAGAAATTTGCATTTTATAACTTCCAGTATTAATCCTTGCTCTTAAGCAATAAAATGATAAAAATCGTATACCATTATACCTTGAAATGTTTGTTAAAAACCAAAACCACCAGCAAAGAACCTGCCTCACCTCATAGACACTGTGTTTAAGGAATGATGCCACTAATTTTTTGTTTTTTCCAAAGAGAAAAGTGAACTGAGGCAGGAGTTGGGCAAGAAGAACAATATGCAACAATGAATGAATGGAAATCCAAGTTCTCTATAAACTTTCATTAAAACCTCAATTTAAAAAAGTGGTATAAAGAATGCTTTAGAAAAACTGAAGTATAATCATTTCATTGTTAATAATTATTTGATCAAACAGACTTTTTTGAGGGTTTAGGGAAGAAATATATTTCTTAATGTGAGAGGATATCTACTCTATTTTACTAATAAAATTGGCTTTTTAAAAATTAGAAAAGTAAAGATGATTAAAACCACAGCAAAGCCAGTGACTGAAATCCCAGCTACAAAACGACAGCAAAGATGTTCATATTAACAGTACGCCAGTGTGGCTGGGGGTTGCCTTTGTTCAAATTCAAAATTTTTGCATTTGGTTATTCATCTGAGGATACACCAATATTTATGCTTAAATATGTTTTCCAGTGTAAAATTAAGCCTAAGTGGCTTATTTCATATGCAGGTCCCCAAGTCAGAAAAGATTTCATTGTCCCCACACTTGGCCATCAACTTACTTCACTGAGCGTTTATAAACATGTACCATCTGGCCTGGAGGGTGGCTGATACGGCTAAAATCCAGAAGGGAGAAGAAAATGTAAAACTCACCGGTGGCGTCAGCTTTGGCTTTGAGCTGGTTCTCACACATTTTGATGTAGCGATTAAAAAGTCCTAACTGAAAAACCTGATTCTTTTCCCTAGAGGACTGACGACTGGCCCTATGTCATCCCACAACGAGAATCCCAACAGACTGCATTAATGAGATTAAATGAAAGAGGAGTTAAAGGCATCAACTGTTCCATTTCATTAAGTAAGGGTGAAAGGCTGCTCGGGCAAAGAAGCGGGAGGAAGCTCTCTTTTTGATATTACTTATTCACTAAACAGCGCAGCATTTGCTAAATGACAGTGAATTGTTTAAAATGTCACCTTTTCTCATTTAATTGTGTATGTGCTGCACCTAAATTCCCTCCCTTTAGGGAGAAAAAAAGATCTACTATTTGTATATCACGTTATAGTAGTCACCCCCGTGGTCAGAAAAGTACAGCATAATTTTCCTTCAAAATTTGTGTTTCTCCAATTATTTTGGACCCTGGGCAACAAGGGGCTCAAGTATGGCAGAGAGGATGAGGATTACAGAGGATAGGGCAGAGCTTGGATCTGTTGTTCATAGGGTCCCTATGAGCTATACTTTACTCGACAGCACTTAACAAGAACAATACTAATATCTAAGGCAGTCCTGGTGGTGCTGTGTTGAAGAAATTAGCTGAAACGCAGGCAGTTTAGGCCCACAAGCCTCTCCAGGGTAGAAAGAAAAGGCAGTCAGCTTCAGGGAAGATTACAGGCTAAGAGACCCTTGTTGTTGTTTTTAACTGCCATCAAGTCGCAGGCGACTCATAGCGACCCTACGAAAGAAAGTCCTGGACACTAGCGTGACTTTCATCCTTTCTCCAGGTTCACAGGGTTTCCGGAGGCAAGCTATTTATGGAAGTAGATGCTACTCCTGCTTCCAAGCTTGTTTTAGCCAGGGAGTGCAAATGAGCCAACTCTGCGCTGTATGGTTCCTGTGAATTGTAGTTGACTTGACAACAATTGAGTTTTTGTGGTTTTCTAGTATTTAGGTCTAGTGATGAAGGACTATTCTCATTCTCTCAAATAAGGTAATTAATAAAGTCCACGTGCACAGTATAGAGTTGAAGAAAGCAGTCAGGTATTAATAGTGTCTGCAGCAAAGAAGCCCCGGAACAGCTCAGGGCTTTAACATGAGCTGGGTTTTCTGATCTCAAGCCTGAATGAAGTCCATGTTCCTACTGTAAAGAAATGACGAAGACACAGAAATTTATCACTAATAGGAAGGACAAATGTATGAATACATACAGTAAACGTTTAAACAAAAATCCCAGCATACAGTAGGAAACCTATCTACTGTAAATTACAGCATGAGGAGTAAAGAGCCAATCAAGTCCACACTCCTTACTTCATTACTTTGACATTACAGAGCATTATTTTAGCCAAATTAATGACTAAGCAGTGAAAAGGATTTTGTCAGTTATCAAAACATTTTGTTCTGCAAAAACTAAATTTGCGAACTAAAATGACATTTATGAACTATATTTTGTTAAGATTAAGGGTATAATTTAATCAAAACTAGTCATTGCCCAGAAGGTCAAAAGAATGAGTTAGGATCTTTGAAGCTTTTACAGTTTTACAAATATTATTTCTAAATTATTATGTATCATCAATCAACAAAATTTAGCATCTTAATGTTGGTGCAGTGCAGAGATTACTGCTTTAATCAGTAGCTAAATTATCCTGATAACCAAGTATCTCAGATTTAATGCTGCTATAATAGAAACAGTGAGCTCTGGTGGCCTGGTGGTAAGAAGCTGTGCTGCAATCCTGAAGACACCTGGTTTGAGGCCACCAGCTGCTCTGCAGAAGGATGGCAATCTCCTCCCATGCAATTAACTGCCTCTGAAAACCTACCTGAGGGTCTGCTATGGGTCTATTTGGACTAGACGGTAGACGATGACTATAGGAGAAATACCACAGTGTATATTTAATAAAGACATATTTAGTTTCTCACTGGATGGGAGGCCAGGAATCTGAATTTACGGTGCCTGCTTTGGGATTTCCCCCCACAATCTCTGTGGTAAGAATATGTTCTTCTGATGTTGAGATGCAACCCGTTCCAAAGACTGCATTCCTTGACCTTCTGCAACAAGTGCTTCAAGTCCTTCTCGCTTTTAGCAAGAAAGGTTATGTCATCTGCATAACATAGGTTATTGATTAGTCTCTCTCCAATTGTCTTACCAAATCACATCCTTCTTACATGTAAAACACGCATACAGTCCAGCACATCATCTCAAAAATCTTAAGAGTCAAGAACAAAACATCATCTTCTGAATTATCTAAATAAATGTGGATGACACATTTAGGCATATTCTATCCTAGTGCAGAATTCCTCTTCATTTATGAACCTGTGGAATCTAGAGTAGCAGTTAACTGTTTCCAAAGTAAAATTATGGGAAAGGCATAATACATCTATTACAAAGGAAAGAAATTGGAGGGAAAGAAGGGATAAGAAGCATTGGCTAAGTACCAAACTTCGCTAAACAAATTGCATTAGCTTTCAAGATTTGAACTAATCCTCTGTTCTCTGAGGCCATTTAGTTAATGACCCTGCCCTGTAGACTCTCAGTGTTGGTCATGTTCTTTGAATTTTAAGTAGAGACCCCTGAGCCCTGTACTTTCCAGGTCAACAGGGACAGCAACTCAGCTCCCTAGGCCTTGGGTAGCTCATCCACTTAGCCCACCTGAGTAGTGACTACTCTTTCTTTGTCCCAGATGGGTTTATTTTTTCGTCCTTAAGAAGCTCCACTCTCCCACTTTTTGGCAGCAGCCTCAAGCTCTTGGCCAGACAGATTAGCAATCCAGACTAGGGAACTTAGTTGAAATGTAGGAGGCTATAACTCTACCCTTTACTACTGCAGAGGCTGTTGACATACCCTTTAAAATCCCAAAGATTGAGATTGAGAGAGTTATGTGGAAGAATCGTCAACAACCTGCATTATGCAGATGACACAACCCTGCTGGCTGAAACTAAGGAGGACCTGAAGCGCTTGCTGCAGAAGGTCAAGGACTGCAGCCTTCAATATGGATTGAGACTCAATATCAAGAAAACAAAGATTCTCACCCTTGGGCCAATTGGCAGCATGGATTGTGAAGAGATTGAGTTTTAGTTTACTTGGCTCCATAGTCAACACTCTTGGTAATAGCAGCCAGGAAATCAGGAGACGAATTTCATTGGGAAAGTCAGCTGTGAGGGACCTCTCAAGAGTACTGAAGTGCAACGACGTCAGGCTGGAGACTAAGGTGCCCTGATCCAGGCTATAGTCTTTGCAATTACATGCCATGCATCAGAGAGTTGGACAGTGAATAGGGATGATAGAAAGAGAATTGATGCCTTTGAGTTGTGGTGCTGGAGAAGAGTGTTGATTATACCATGGACTACTAGGAGAACAAACAGGTTTGTCCTGGAGAGGGTGAAGCCAGAATGTTCCCTCGAGTCAAGGATTCTGAAGCTTCATCTGACATACTTTGGGCATGTTGCAAGGAGGGATCAGTGCTTTGAGAGGGACATCATGTTTGGGAGAGTGGAGGGATGGCACAGGAGAGGAAGACTCTCGATGAGATGGATCGATTCTGTGAGTGGAGTGGTGGGAATGAATGTGTTTGAGACAGCAAGGTTGACATAGGATAGAATGGCGTTTAGGGCTCTTGTACATAGGGTCACTATGAGTCACAAACGACTCGATGGCATGTAACAACAACAACAACAACAACAATGCTGCCCAAGCTTCTTCCAAGTCTGCTGAACTCGGAACTGTTCCAGGACTGATTCTTTTCTTTTCTTTATGGACAACAGATGCAACTTCTTTGGCCTGTTTCATACCAGTGGAGTTCCAAGAGACCAACTGAATTCTGTCCTGTAATTCTGTCTCTATCTCCTTTAGTCTAAGCTGATGATGGGTTTTCTGCTATGCTAATTGGTTAGATCAATCACTTAAAGCTTAATCTCTTTGACAAAAGGCTGTGTTGTCATATCTTTGGAGAAAATTCTAGGGCACATCCCCTTAGTCTGCAGAACATAATTTTCCAAATCTTTAAGTTTTATTTTCATTTTGCACAGTTTATTTTTAAGTCCATCTCTTTCTTCTCTCATCTTATTTGGCAAGGAGAAACTATGCAGATCTTGCTTAGAAATCCTAAGTAAAATATCTAAGTTTATCTGTTACATATACCTTTCACTACACATTTGAACAGAATTCAGACATTTCTTTGCCACTGCCTACAAAACACCACTCTTTTTCTATTGTCCAATTACATATTTATAATTTTATATATTAAGTCCTCACCAGAAGTATATTTAATGCTTACATTTCTAGCAACATTCTGTAGCTGAAACCATCTGTATTTACTATGATGGAGACTTTCTATATGGCTCTCTTCACTTCCCTGAGCCTTCAACAGAATGGTCTTTGACGTTCAAAACTGGACCAACAGTTTCTTTAAAATAAGTTGAACTTTTAGCATTGTTGTTGTTGTGTATGGTAGAGTTAGGGCTAACCCATCACTGACCCTCCCGCAGGTGTTCAGAGGCAGTTAATAGCCCATCCTTCTCCTGTGGAGCAGCTGGTGACCTTGAACTGTGTGCCTTCAGGATTTCAGCTCAGCTCTTTGCCACTAGGCCACCAGAGCTCCTTTTAGCATTACCAATTAAAAAACCAAACCAACAGCTGTCAAATCATGTCAGACTGCCATCGGATTTCTAAGATTATAAATCTTCAGTGGGGGAGCCTGTCCATCTTTCTCTTGAGGAATTGCTAGTAGATTTGAACTGCTGATCTTGTGGTTAACAACTGACCTTGGAGTAGCGTATAACACACTGCACATTGGGGTTTGTAGCATTAAACAGTCACATTAAAACTCTTCTAGCCTCTACTCAATATTTAACTACAAAACTCTTTCCAAAATGTAAGTATTTGTTAGAGCCGCATCCTACTCCCAATACCGAATTCTACTTTCATTAATCTGAACCATTACATTGGAACTCTGTCCTATCTTACTCCTTCCTATCATCCTTTAGTGTTGCTATAGTAGAAATATCACAAATTGGTGGCCTTAACAAATAACTCTCTATTTTCTCACATTTTAAAAGTCCAGAACTCATCCTGAAAAATCTACAACCAGGAGAAGGTAAAATAGGTGAATGGGACCTTCTAAGAATCAAATCCCTATGCACATCCAAAAACTTCTCCAACAGGGTAAAAAGGGAAGCCATGGACTGGGAAAAAGTATTTGGAAATGATATGTCAGATAACGGGCTTATATGTAGAATTTATAAAATACTTGAGCACCACAACAAGATAAAGGTAAATAATCCAATTGAAAAATGGACACAGGATATGAACAGAAACTTCACCAGAGAAGACATTCAGATGGCCAGCAAACACATGAAAAAATGTTCAAAATTCCTAGAGAGATGCAAATCAAAACAAGTATGAGATATCATCTCACCCCAGTCAGAATAGCAAAATTTAACAGAACAGCAAGCAACAAATGCTGGCGAGGTTGTGAAGAAACTGGAACCCTTATTCACTGTTGGTGGAAATGTAAAATTGTGTAACACAGTGTGGCACTTTCTCAAAAAGTTGCATATAGAGATAGCATTTGACCCAGCAATTCCACTACTGGGAACATACCCCAAAGAGACCATAACTGACATCCAAGCAGATATATGCACACCCATTGTTTATTGCAGCTTTGTGCACAATAGCAAGGAGTTGGAAACAACAAATGAATGGATAAAGACACTGTGGTATATTCACACAATGGAATACTACGCTTCATTGAAAAATAAGGAACTCATGCAATATTATTAAAAATGGGTGACCCTGGAGGATATTATGCTGAGTGAAATATCTGTCATGAAAGGACAAATACTACATGGTGCCACTGTTGTAGAATGGGACTGACGTCAGGGTTGGGGTAAGACTGAGAAAAACTGCATAAATTATATATACTGCATTGAAACATATGAGTGAGACAACAGTTTGAAAATGATATATGATAGGGTATTATGGTTATCACAAGAGTCCAGAATTAAAGTTGCATAGTGGAGTGTACTTGGGGAGGGGGAGGTTTGTATAGCAATGAAGAAATTTTTCTTTTACTTTTACTTAAATCTTACTTTTCAAAGAGAGGAGCAAACTGGGGGAGGGGTGGACAGGGAGAAAAGTGCAACAAGGAATGAATGGAAATCCAAAATCTCTGTAAATGTTCATTAAAATTAATTAAAAAAATAAAAACAAACAAACAGTCCAGAATTCTGGATTCATGTGACAGCTCTAGGGGCCACTTCCTCCCTCTATTGGTGTAGCAGCAACGTCCTTGCTGTTGGAGCGTCTTCTGTTCTTGAGTGATTTTCATGTGGCTTGGCATCTCTGTTCCCCCACGTCTGTTTATTTTGCTTTCTTGTCTAATTACTTCTATGTCTCAGAAGAATTGACATATTCTGTCAATTCAATCCAGTCTCATTAACATAACAAAGAAAAGCCATTCCCCAAGGAGATTATAACCACAGGCACAAAAGATAGGATTGGCACACATATTGTTGGGGAGCGGGATTCAATCCATAATTCTGAGTTTATAAATATTGCCTTTGCTTCAAACCCATACAAAAACCATTCACATTTCCGAGCAGTTTTTCTTCAGTTCTGCAGTGCTTTTCTCTCAAGGAAAGTTCTACAGAAAAGCCAATGGACAAAAAGGAAATAAGTAACGCACTCTCTGGAGGTTCCTAGTAAGAGAACCCAAGATTCACTCAGAAGAGCTCTCGAGCTTCGATTGCTTATTTACTAACACATAGCTCAGCTTCCTTCTAATATTTAAGAAAATGTAGAGGAATAAACCTAAAGTGTTAGAGAACGTGTTCCTACTATATAACGTCCATGCCAGCTCATGGCAAGCCTCCTTCGCGTTTTTGAAGTTTTAGTCTTTAGAGAGAAGACTGCCCAGCTTTCTCTCAAAGAGCAGCTGGTTAGCCGTGCAGCACACAACACACCACATACCATCATATAGACAAAATATGTAAGGTAGCTTTTTAGGCATAAATCCTTTTTATTTGCATGAAAAGTCCGCTGGGTTCTTTATATATGAAATAATCTCTAGTGCAACAATAGAAACTCAAATCTTTTAGGATAAAGATGATAGTTTAGAAGTGACTGAAATGGAACCACTTACGAAATTTAGACATTTATTCTTTTACTTATCAAACACATGTTTACCAAATGCACACACTATTCCAGAAACTGAGTTATGCACCTTCTCTGAAGGAACTTTCCATATGTTAACTTACTATGCCACAAGCCTTGCTGAAGTACAAACACCATGTCTTATCAATACAGTAAATCTTATAAAAAGACTGAGACTAATTTGTCAGAACTTAACTTCTACTAGTCTAAGAAGACCTCCAGGTTTGCTACTCTACCTAGGACTCTAGTTAGCAATTTGTCCTAGTGTCTTACTCTTGAATAATTAAAATATGTGAATATATTTTATGTAAATTATCTTTCTCTGATTGCATTTAATTATGGACATTTCACTTCTTTCTAAACTTTGGGAAGCTTTTCCAGGAATCTCAAAAATTTCCATCAAAGAAGAAAAATATGTGACACCTTTCAATATAACTGTCTGAAGACTTGAACGTACTCTCATGCAAGCCGCACTCTCCCATGATCCTTTCTTCAGAGGGAAGCTTCAAATACATCTTAATGACTCTTAATTAACCCTTTACCAGTCTGAGAGTCTTTCTCCCAAGTGAAGGAAATGTCAGTCTTAAAAATATGCAAAGAAATAGATGTCATATGCGTTTTTCTCAGAGTTTCTAACTTGGAAGTTAACCCATAAAAATTGCCCCAAACCTTGCATATGATGAAAGCTATTAGCTATTATACTGTGAGGTGGAGATGGTAGTAATTTTGCATGTTGCTGTCAGAGGATATTTTGATTGTTCTGGATCAAAATTTTGATGGCTTCTTGACTCGAGGAGTCAAGATTGTAAGATGTAATTCCTGGAATCCATATTATGATGCCCTTTTATAGAATCATCTATACAGGCTCTGATTTATCTAGGAAAAAATTCTTACTTCCCAAGAGTCTCAACATTGTCCACTGAGGTCATCACATAAAAAGAATAGTCTCTTCCTTTTTTAAAGATCAGTGATTTTTAACCCTTGGTTTCAATATATTGTTCATATATTTCTTAGATTCTCTTCTAACTTTTTAAATTTTCTGCACAAAGGTATGAACAATTTATCCTTCTTTATATGAAAATCATGCCATCCTGTCAGAAAGAATTCATTAGTGTTAAACCTTTGCTTTGCTTCCAAACCAACACAGTAGCTGAATTTCTCATCTTGTATCTTCTAAGGAACTTATCCCCCCAAAGGCAAATTAACAACTAGACACAGTAAATTTACTTAAAATGCAGGAAAATCCAAGAATGGAAGATTATCTGTGTGCAACTCAGGATTGCACAAGCAGGAAAAAAGTTTATCCCTGAAGTATCTTACAAGGTAGAATTGTATACGGTTCTATTCCCTCACTCATCTCGGGACATATTATAGCAATGTTAGCCAACCAAGCTCTTGAATATTTTACTGAACAGAATGAGAGAAAAAGGAAAAATGGTAAACTACATAAACAAGTTGAATGCTGCCAAACTAAATGTAAATTTAGCTTCCTTGCAGAACAAGATCTTTATTTCTAACTCAAAGAGAAAAATGGGAAAAATGGGCTAAATTCTGAGCTTTAGTTAAAAGCATAAAGTCCTGAAAACCTACCACAGGCAAACCTAGCAAGCCATTCACTACCCAGTTGCCCCTTTTGGAAGCCTCCAGAGTCCATAAAGGAAACTGTAATAACAACTAGAATGGGCTGGGAATTTAGTGTATGCCAGAGACTGTAATTCCTTCCAAGTAAGATGAAGTTGACAGTTTCGATTCTTTCTCTGTCCATCATGATGTTGCCTATTGGTCCAGTGGTGAGGATATTTGTTTTCTTGATGTTGAGATGCAATCTATATTGAAGAGAGCAGTGTATAAACATTCTGAAGCAAGTGCTTCAAGTCCCCCTCACTTTCAGCAAGTGCTGCTTCACCTTATTTGGTTCCACAATCAAAACCCTGGTAACAGCAGTCGGATCAGGAGACATATTGCACTGGAAAATTTTGCAGTGAGGCACTTCTCCAAATTATTGATGAGTAATGATGTTTGTTTGAGGAAAAGGGTGTACCTGATTCAGGCCATGGTCATTTCAGTCACTTGTCATACATCTGAGAGCCGAACAATGACTATGGATGATAGAAGAATTGATACCTTTGAACTGTGGTGTTGGATAAGAGGGCTGAAGATCCCATGGACTACTAAAAGAACAAACAGATGTGCCTTGGGCATGTAGCCAGAATGCTCCTTGGAGGCAAAGATGATGAAACTTCATCTCAGATACTCTGGGCATGTTGTTAGTAGAGATTATTTCTTGGAAAGGGACCTCAAGCTTAGAAAGGGAGGGGTGGCAAAAGAGAGGAAGACCCTTAACCAGGTCGGTTGACATGGTGACTGTGGCAATAGACTTGAATGTGTCAGTCATTGTGGGGACGGCGTGGGGTAGGACAGTGTGCAGATCAGTTGTTCCTAGGGTCTCTACGAGTTGTACTTGCCTGGATGTTACCTACCAACAACATCTTTCTCTCATCATATCACCCTGTGGGATAAAAGTCAGTACTTTTAGAAATTGGTAAAGAAACTTAAAAAAAAAAACACCCTAAAAAAAAAAAGAAACTGAGGCAAAGGAGAGTTATGAAATAGGACCTTAGAATAGTGATTCTCAAGTTGTAGCCCCCAAATTGCCACTAGTATTACTCCCCACTCCTCTATGCATTCAAGGGAGATCCGGTGGCTTAGTGGTAGGGTTGTACTGTCAACCCAAAGGTACGCTGTTCAAATCCACCAGCTTCTCCAAGGGAGGAAGATGAGCGATCTCCTCTGCCTGTGGGATTGACTGCCTCTAAAAACGCACTGTAGGGTCAGATATGAGTCAGATCCAACTCGATGGTACACAACAACAGCCTCTGTGCCTGATAGAAATGCAAACATTGGAACTCATTCTAGACCAACTGAATTAGAAACTCTTGGGATGAACGAATTATTGTTATTGTTGGCTTCAACACACTGTGGCCCCATATACAACAGAAAATAAAAATTCAACTCATTACACCATCCTCACAATTTGCCCTGATTAAGCTCATTTTTGCAGTCACTGTGTCAACCCATCTCACTGAAGGTCTTCTCTTTTATTGACATTATAGTTTCCATGGGAAAATATACTTTTCCAATGGCTGATTTCTCCTAATAACACCTCCAAAAACATGAGATGAAGTTTCATCATCCTTTATTCTAAGGAATACTCTGGCTGCATGCTTTCCAAGAGTGAATTCTTTGGGGCTTTTTTTTTTTTTAAATTTCTTTTTCTTTTATACTAATTTGCATACACAATTCATATACATTGTATTTCATTCATGTACACTGTTCCACACATTCTTTCACTCACATTGTGTTTCATATGATCATTATAAGACACTATGTCTTATAGAATTAAACATCACTGATTTGTGCCCATAATTACCCCATCTTTTCACATTTCCACTGGATTTTTCCTAATTCCTTCACTCACTCCCTCCCTCCCTCCCTCTGTCCCTTATCCACCAAACTCTGTGACTCCATCATTCTCCCATTTCCCCACTCTCAGATTCCTTCCACCCTCCCTTTCCCTCTTTGGACATTTTTACACATCTTACTAGTTATCCTTTTATTTTTACATCTTACTAGTTATCCTTTTATTTTTACATTAATAGGTTTAAGCAATATTTGTCCTTATGAAACTGAGTTAGTTCACTCAGCATAATGTTCTCTAGCCTCTTCAAAGTTATGTAGAATTTTTAAAAATCATTGCTCCTGAGCGTTGAGAGAATATTTCATTGTGTGAATCTACCACACTTTCTCAATCCACTTTTCTGTTGATGGCCCTTTGTAAATAACACCGCTATGAACATCAGTATACAAATCTCCATTTGCGTCTCAGTTCTTTTTCCTAGGGGTACAGTCCTAAAAATGTAATATCTGGGTCCTATGGAATTTCTATGTTCAGATTTTTGAGGATATGCCAAATTGCCTTCCAAAGTAATTGTACCATTTTACCACCAACACTGTATGAGAGTTCCAATCTCTCCACATCCTTTCCAACATTTATTGCTTGCTGTCCTATTAAACTTTGACACTGCTACTTGGGTAAGGTGATTCTGAATATACCAAGAAGAACATTGTTGTTGTTGTTGTTATGTGCCGTCGAGTCACTTGTGCCTCATAGCGGCCCTATGCACAACAGCCCTAAACTCTGCTCTGTCCTGTGCCAATCACACTGTCTCTGACACTCCCATCCCGATTATCCCAGTCACTGAATCAACCCACCTCATAGAGGGCCTTCGCCTCCTGCACTGTCCCTCCACCCTCCCAAGCATGATGTCCGTCTCCAAGGACCGGTCTCTCCTCACAACATGTCCAAAATATGTTAGAAGAAGTCTCAGAATCCTTGCCTCCAAGGAGCCACCATGTACAAAGAAGAACATAGTATATTCAATATTCTTTGTCAGCATTACTATTCAAAGACATCAATTCTCCTCTGGTCTTCATTATTGTGAACTTTCATAGGCATATAAAACAATGGAAAAGGCCATGGCTTGGACTAAGTACACCTTAATCTTTCAATATGATATTCTTGCTCTTAATGCATTTTAAAAGTGGTCTTTGACTATAGATTTGCTCAATGCAAAACATCTCATTTCTAGATGGCTGCTTCTGTGAGTGTTGATTATGGACCCAGGTGTTATCTTTGGCTGCTTATCTTTTCCCCACTTATCATGCCTATTGGTTTATTGGTCATATCTATTGGTCATATCATATCTATTGGTCAAATTGTGAGGGCTTTTGTTTTGTTTTGTGTGGGTTAAAGTGCAATGCACACTGACAGTGGTAGTGTTTGATCTTAGTAAGTGCTCCAAGTTCCTTTCATTATGTTCTCGTTAGGGGCTGTTGAGTAGAGTCCAACTCCTAGACTTCTATGAGTTGGAAGGATGGATCTGAACTCTGGCCTTTCCTGTGCCATCCTCATCATTTCTGACACACTTGAACCCATTTTTGCAGTCACTGTGTCAATCTATATTGCTGAGGGGGCTTCCTTTCTTTTACTGACCCTCCGCCCTTCCAGGCATGATGTACCTCTCAAAAAAATAGCCTCTCCTAGAAACATTCCCAAATCATGTGAGAAGCAGCTTTGTAATCTTTACCTCCAAGGGACACTGTAGCTGTACTTTCTTCAAGACATATCTGTTTTTCCACATTCTGTTATCATACTTTGCTTTGTCTTCTCGAGCTGCCTTTCCAAATCTTCTGTTCATCTTTTTTTTACTTCTGTTTCTTACTCTGTTTTGTCTTCTCAATGCTCCAGTGCAATTGTCAGAGTTTCCTCTGTCATCCACTTTTGTCTTTTCTCCTTCCTCCTCTTTTTTGGAAATAACATTTTGCTCTTTTCATGGACCATATCTTTGCTGCCTTCAATCATTATTATACAATGCCTCAATCTTTTTCTAGAGATAATTTTAAATCTGACAGGAATAGAATCAAGGTCGTATTTTAGAGGACTGTTTTAATTTCTTGAACTTGCACATGTGGGTAAGGAGCTGCGCAGCCCATCCTAAGGCACCTGGTTTGAAGCCACCAATTAGTGGCTCCACAGCAGAAGGAAGGTCAATCTTCTGTATGATTTACAGCCTCTGAAACCTGCTGAAATGGTCAGCTGTGACTCAACAGAAATGAGTTAGTTGACTTTTTCTCTGGAGTTGAATACAAAAGCAATCTGTATTTAAGAAACTCTGCAACTAATTGTAAGAAAGTCTGATTAAGTAGGTTTTGTAACACAAAATATAATGGCAGATTCATGTCTGTTTTGTCCTTGAAATGCATGTTCTTAACTGCATATACAATGTATAGATTTGTTCACAAAGGTGAGCCATAGTTAGGATTGCTTTACGATATGCTTAAGGTTTTTGTTTGTTTGTTTAAATAGTAAATATTGGTTTTGTTTTGTTTTTTTTTTTAAATTCTCTGACATATCCTATTTTCTACATGCATAATTTTAGCTACATGATCCCCGAGAGCAATGATATTACAGTGGTGGAATTTCCCTCTCATGTAGGAGCCCCAGGTTTGATGCCTGGCAAATGCACCTCCTGGATAAGCACCACCAGTTTGCTGGAAAGAAAGGCAGCTCTGGTGACCTACTGAGTAAGAAGTTGTACTGCCAACCCAAGAGAAGGCGGTTTGAGTCCCCCAGATAGTCTCAAGGAGAAAGGTGGGCAATTCCCTCTGATGTGATTTTGAGCCTCTGAAAATTCGCTGGCGTGTCAGCTATATTTTTGGATAGATTTCAGTGGAATTTCTGGTCTAAGCTAGATAAGAAAGATAGGTCTCCTGACATATTTCTGCAAATTAGTTAATGATACTCCTGGAGAACACAATCTGGTCAGTAATTGATCTTGGGAGTGGTGCAAGACTGGGAAGTGTTTCTTTCTGCTGTGAATGGGACTGATTGGACAGCAGTTAACAAGAAGCAAAGGATCTCTGAAACCAAAGAAAAACTAGCATTTGTTCACACCTTTCCCTCTTTAAATCTAAGGAGCACAAAGACAATGGGTTAGCTCCTTCCTTCCTTCCTCTCTCCCTCCCTCCCTCCCTCCTTCCTTCCTTCCTTCCTTCCTTCCTTCCTTCCTACCCTCCTTCTTTCCTTCCTTCCTTCCTTCCATCATGATTTTAATGAAAGTTTACAGAAAAATTGTGTTTTCCTTCATTCATTTTTGCGTATTTTCCTCCCCATCCCCAGTTCACTTAAAAAAAAAAGTCATTCATTGTTGCACAGCTGTCCCCTGAGTTCACTTTGGGATGCACCTCTTATTCTGGACTTTCATCATACAAATACTATCTAATCATAGTTCCTTTAAAAAAGTTCTTTCCTTGATCTGTTCCAATGAAGTATTCATTATTTATCCCCTCTTTTCTTACTTTCTCCCCAACCCCCTTGTCAGTCCTGTTTTATAACAGTGGTGTTATGCAGTATTTGTCCTTTTGTGACTGAGATATTTCAATCAGCATAATGTCCTCTAGGGTCATCCATATTGTGTAATATTTTATGAGTTCTTTGTTTTTCAATGCTGTGTAGTATTCCATTATGTGAATGAACCATAATTTTTTCCATCATGCCAGTAACAATAGCAAAGTTCAGCAAAGGAGAAAACAAAAAATGCTGGCAAGGTTGTGGAGAGATTGGAACCCGTATTCACTGCTGGTGAGAGTGTAAAGTGATGCAACCACTTTGGAAGGTGGTAAGGCACTTTCTCACAAAGTTGGAAAGAGAAAAACCATTTGACCCAGCAATTCCACTACCAGGAATATATCCTAAAGAAACCAGAGTTGCCACCCAAACAGGTACATGCACACCAATGTTTATTGTTGCATTATTTACAATAGCAAAGAGATGGAAGCAACCCAAGTGTCTGTCATCTTTCTAGAGGCAATGTGGTGACCATAATGGTGGACAGACTGTCTAGTGTGTAGAAAATAAAGTACATCACTATTGTTGAGGCTAAAGTTCTTAGGTTAGCATTCATAAGAATGTTCCTTTTGGGGACCCTTATAATTTATTAGAGGTTATTGACAAAGAAGACTATGCTTTTTCATTTTCAAAGGCCATACACTATCTCCTAACCGTTGTGATACCTGAAGACTAGTCATATCTCCTGATGAAAAAAGAATAGTCACTGATTTTCTCTTTCCTCCTTTTAATCAGGAACGCCAGACTGGGTTGGCATTTTCATTATTACTATTTTTATTTATCATGATGAATACGTTTGTTATACTTCCTGCTGAATGTAACTTTAGGATTGAATGAAAAGTTGAAACTCTTTTGTCTCTCTGAAGAAGAAGGAGGGAACAAAGGGAAATGAACTTCATGCTGATTTCGCTTCCTTAATTCTTAGGATTAAAGGGTTACTATATAAAACTGCAAGTCTTTACCCAGTTTTGTCTGCACAAAGGGTGGAAAACTGAATGTCCAATTTAGTAAGTGTAGTAGCAGCTGCACTTCCATTATATTTATACTTTGTTTCTTATTCTTAATACTTATTAGGTGTTCAAGTCGCTGTTCTAAGCACTATTAAGTGGCAAATTAAGACTATTTTCAAACTGCTTGAAAAGCATTATCAAAATATAGCAGCTTTGGGGGTCAACAAAGCCTGGGGAATTGTCAGTGATAAATGTCATATCATAGACTTAAAAGACTTCTTTTCCTACCCGATTTAAGCTTGTTTTCCCCTGCACTGAGATAAAATCGCCAAGTAGAAATAATTGCTATTTAATGCCACTGCATATACTAGTAAATAATTAGCTTATTTGAAGAAGTGAATGTTAAATTATTGACTTATTGTTGAAAATTAAAAACTGTATCCCATAAACTAAAGAATGTTGCAGATGAGCAAGGCACGAATGTTGTGGAAACATTTCAATAAATAATGGGCCATACACATCTTTGACTCAGAGACAAAAATGCCCATGGAGTGAATAACCCAATTTGCCCATGCCCTTGCAACTAATGGGTCCAACAATAGTTAATGCTAGGAATCTAAAAATTATCTTTTGTTTGCTAAAGGCAGTAGATGGGTGATGTGTTGGTTGTTGCTGCCTTAGGTACATTTCAGCAAAGTGCTTATTCTGATTTTCTGAAGAGAGGCTATAACCAGCCTCACTGGTGAGTTGATATAGCTGAGGGTCTGGGGGGAAAAAGTTACACTCCATTAAAATGAGCAGTGGAAGAAAAGAGTATTTTCTTAAAAATGAAATCAACATGAGGATTAAGACAGAGCTAACCTCTGGTGGTCTCGTCAATGGGGAGCTGCCAAGTGAAAGGCAGGTCCACGACTGCGTCTCACGGGGGAAAGATGGACAATCCCCTCCCTGTCACTCAAGCCTCTGACAATCCACTGGAGGGTCAGCTATGGATCAGTTCCAACTCAACAGCAATGAGGGGATGAGGGGTTTTCGTGGTGGTTGTTGGTTGGTTGTTTTGTTTTTTTAAGTCATCATAATTGGGGCCTTGTTGAGATTCTAGATCATTTACAAAAAAAATAATAATAAAGTCTTTTCTTTAGGATGTTATTCAATGTCAATTATAGTAATCAAAGAAAAAGAATATCACTTTTTGGGCATAAGCTTTTTCCATGTACAGGAAAATAATATCAACATGCTCAGTTCTTTTCACATGTAGAAGTATAAACTCCTTTTTCTGCTTGCATTTTAACACAACCGTTAAGGTAGTGGTAGTCAAACATTAAGGAGCCTGCATTATGGTGCACTTATCTGTTGTCTGTGAATTGCAAGGTTAGTGGTCTGAACTCACCCACTGCTCGAGAAAGATGTGCCAATCTGCTTCAAAGCCTTATGAAGTCGGTATGACTTGGATTTAACTGGGTGACAAATAGATGCAAACCTTACATCCTTGGTTGGTGCAAATGATTAATACTTTCAGTTCTTATTGGAGGCTGGAGACCCTCCAGAGGGTCTTCACAAGAAAAGGTTGGCGATCTATTTTAGAAGAATCAGACAATGAAAATCCTCTGGTGCATAGTTTTCTGTTGACATACATATTCTTGAGAGAGCGCTGGTTGTCTGTCTAATGAGTAAGGAGTTGAGCTCCCAACCCAAAAGCACGTTCCTCAAATACACCGCCTGCTCTGAGGAAAAATGATAGGTAATCTCTTCTGGTGTAGTTTGCAGCACATATGAGGTTTCTACAAATAAAATAGACTTGAGGCTAACTGATATGTAAACGTTTTTACATTATTATGTAAGGAAAAGACTACCCAGTTCTCCCACCCGCCCCACTCATTTTCACTTTCTGGTTGTTGTTGTTATGTACCATCAAATTTCCTCTAACTCATAGTGACCCCATGTACATTAGCTCTGAAACCTGCCCTATCCTGAGCCAATCTCATCATGTCCAACAATACTTAATCCCTTATGTCCAGTCATTGATCAGTCCATCTTATCCTGGGTCTTCCTCTCCTACTCTGTCCCTTCATCCTCCCAAGCATGATGTCCCTCTCCAAGGACTGGTCCCTCCTGGCAATGTACCCAAAGTATGTGAGATGGGGCCTCAAAATCTTTGCTTCTTGGGAGCCTGGTTCCACTTTCTCCAGGACAGACCTGTTTATTCTCCGGCAGTCCATCGAATATTAAACACTCTTCTCCAGCACCACAACCCAAAAGCATCGATCCTTCTTCTATTATCCTTAATTCTTGTCCAGCTCTTGGAAGCATAAGATCATAGCCTGGACAAGGAGCACCTTAGTATCCAGACTGTCATTGTTGCTCTTCAGTAATCTGGAAAGGTCTCTGACAGCAGATTTTTCTAATATAATTTGTGTTTTGATTTTCTGACTTATAGTGCCAAGAGTGTTGATTGTAGAACCATGAAAACTGAAGTTATCAACAATTTTAATATCTTCCCTGTCCATCATGAAGCTGCCAATAGGCCCAGTGGTGAACATCTTTGTTTTCTTGATGTTGAGATGTAGTCCATATTGAAGACTACAGTCCTTGGCCTACTGCAGCAAATGCCTCATGTCCTCTTCAATTTCAGCAAGCAAGTTTGTGTGTGTAACGCAGGATGATATTGATGAGTCTTCCTCCAATCCTGATGCCACATTCCTCCCTTAAAGCCAAGCCTCTCGAATGATCTGTTCTGCATATAGATTGAAAAAGTATGGAAATAGGATGCATCTCTGACACATACCTTTCCTAATCCCAAACCATGCAGTATATTCCTGCTCTGTTCTGACTACTGGTCCCTGGTCCAATTATAGGTTTCACATGAGCACAATTAAGTGTTCTAGGATCCCCATTCTTTTCAATGTTAGCCACAATTTGTTGTGATACAATTTATTGTTAAATGTCTTTGCACAGTCAATGGAACACAGATAGCATTCCTCTGGTACTCCCTGCTTTCAGCCAAGATCCATCTAACAATGTTGGCTATAATTTCCCTAGTGTGAGAGCCTCTTCAAACCCAGCTCGCACATCTGGCAGTTATCTGCTGATGTATTGTCTGTTCCACTCGTTTCTGGATAATCTTCAGCAAGATCTTGCTTGTGTGTGATATTAGTGATGTTATTGTTATTGTTGTTGTTTATCGTAGAGTTGGCACCATTCCATAGCTGATTATCCAATGGGTTTTGAGTGGCAATCCATTGCGTGGGAGGAGATTGTGTCCCACGGAGCATCTGGTGGATTTGAATCTTGTGCCTTTGGGATTGCCGCACAGCTTCTTGACATTAGGACACCTGAGCCTCACACTTTGATGGGTCAACTTTTCTTTTAGATTCCTAAATGTCTGTTTACACATATATGTTAACCAAATAATTGCCATCAAGTCAGAACAGATTCATAGCCAACCCTTCATTCAGTTCCACAGGATATAAATCCCATGGAAGGAGATTGCTTATATTTCCCCCCACAGAATCAAAAGGGGATTCAATCCACCAGAGAGGAATGGCCTTTAGATTTTCAATGCAGCTCCTTACGGGTTAAAACTATGTCTCCAGAGCTCCCATATGTAAATCAACAACGTTAAAATACAATGTGGTGGCCTTAATTCATGATAGAGGAATTAATTAGAGCTGTTTGTAAAAAAAGGTGATAACATTAATTTTAGTTGTGAATATCAATATTTTAATAACTTCTAATAATAAACTAAGGAACTCTGGTGGTTGTGCTGTCAATTCAAAGGCAGTTGGTTCAAATCCACCAGCTATTACACAGGAGAAATATGAATAATTTCTTCCCATGTAATTTACAACCTCTGAAAATAGGTCAGCTATGAGTTGGTTCTGACTTGCAGCACATAATAACTACAACAATACTCTAAGTAAATTACTAGTGAATTGGGTTTTAGTCTTACATAAAAATGAAGCTGTATAGTTTTCATATACCTACTTGAAATGCTGAAACATGGATTTAGAGATCAATATTGTTAAAGTTAATCTGGAGTGACCCATGACCCTCTCTGCTGATTGAGAGCCACACTTTGAGAATCAATAGTTTGGAGCAAGATCTTTAGACCTAATCCATTCAGGAGATGCTTTTTTTTTAAAAGTAGCCGAGCTTTCTGTATCTAAATTTTCCCATATATCAAATTGGTATGATAATCTCAACTCATAGTGTTGCTAGAAGATTAAAATGAAAAGTGAGCAGGCTGAGCATGGGACATAGGAAGAAGTGAACGTGTGTTCATAAAAAGTCATGGAACTTCAATGCCGTAAACATATTTCATCCAGTTTTACGGCATTGAAGTCTATGGGGGAGAGAATAGTCTAAAAGTATTATATTTTAGGGCATTAT
>NW_006399858.1:10373843-10403764 GCF_000299155.1 Elephantulus edwardii
AAAAAAAAAAGTCATGGAACAGCCAGCCTCATAGTTGAGCTCACTGTAACTGAACCAGAAAAGAGAGTCATCTCTGGGGACTTAGATTTTTTGGGGTTGAAATCTCGAAACTCTGCTAATTTAGGGACTCATGCATCAAGAAGGGCTGTCCCAGGGACAATCTGCTGGACCGTCCAGAGGGCATCTCATCTCCCAAGCTAATTTTTACTACTGATATCTCCACAATGGGGAAAAATCACACCTATGGATTAATTCAGCAATAAATTCTTATCAAATGCATACCAACTGTCTATTTAGTGCTCATTAACACTTGTTAGTTATCCAGTTAACAAGTTGCCTGTTATTTTGGGAGAATATTATAAACATTATCATTCTTGTGCTAATTATAACAGCAATAACAATTATCATAAACAATAATACTTTATGATGTGGAGCACTGTACATTTCTAAAATGGAACATCGTCACTTTTTATAAATGGATTTATAAATCAATTTACATAACGGGGAATTTCTTAACAAAACGGAAGGAAAGGGGTTTAAATAACCAGATAGGGTGGAAAGAATTGCTGAGAGGATACTGGAATTTTGGGGGTGGAGAAGCAGAGAGAGTAGAAGTGTTACGGAATTCATTAATTTTTTTCCTCTTTTGCATTCATGGGTCAGTTGGGAAAAAAATAGCTTGAGGAAAAAAGAGTCGCTAGTCAGGTCAACTGTGACATGTAAACCACACTTGGTCTATATATCGCATATCTTGTGGTCATTCTGGCTTTAAATCAAAAGCACTGGTCCAAAAGTCCTGCTCTTCCCTCTATGCTGTCTTTATTGAACATCGCATGTGGTGTCAGAAATTCATGTGTGTGCCTTTAACAATTTATTTTTTTAGAAAATATGAGATTCATTCACTGAGGTGGGTTTTGGGGAAAAAAATACAGATAGGCCTAGATGTTCAGAACTCTAGACATCTGATGGTCTAGTGGATACAGAGTTGCACTTTCAAGCCAAAGGCAAGGGGTTTGAATTCACCAGCTGGTCTGAGGGAGAAAGATAAGCAGTTTCCTCTCTTGCAATTTATAGCCTCCGAAAATCTACCAGAGGGTCAGCTCAGTTTGTTCCAATCTAATGGCAAAGAGGGGGTTGAGGAGAGATGGCCAGGAAACAACTTACTAAGCAGGCTTTATATTAAGAGATGGTTATCAAAACAACTATGAGATATCATTTCGCCCCAGAAGCAATCACAAAGTTCAATAAGGCAGCAAACAGCAAGTACTGGTGAGGTTGTGGAGAGATTGGAACTGTTATTAACTGCTGGTGGGAGTGTAAAATGGTACAGCCATTATGGTGCAGATCGCTACTGGTGCTTTCTCAAAAAGTTGAAAATAGAAATGCCATTTGACCCAGCAATTCCACTACTGGGAATATACCCTAAAGAAACGAGAGCCACGAGGCAAACGCATGGATACACATCCATGCTTATTGTTTTATTCACAATAGCAAAGAGATGAAAGCAACCCAAGCACCCATCAACAAAGGAATGTATAGAAAAATTATGGTACATTCACACAACAGAATATTGTGCAACATTGGAAAATAATGAATTTGTAAAACATTACACAACATGGGGGAGCCTGGGGAACATTATGCTGAGTGAAATATCTCAGTCACAAAAGGACAAACACGGCATAACACCGCTGTTATAAAATAGGACATACATGGGGGTGTTGGGGAGAGAATGGGAAAAGAGTGGATAGATAATGAACACTGCAATAGAAAAGATGAGGGGAAGAACTGTCCGAAAGGAATATATGATTAGGCATTCTATGTATGACAACAATCTGCAACAAGGAGTGCATTGCAGGATGGGTTAGGGGAGGGGAATGGGAGAGAGAAAACGTTCAACAATGAAAGAAAAAAAACCCACCCAAAAAGAATGAAGTGCACCTGACCCAAGCCGTAACATGTTGCAATTGCTTTGTATGGATGAGAGTGTTGACAATGAATAAATAAAATGGAAGAGTTAATGTCTTTCAGTTGTGGTGTTGGCAGAGTACTGAATATCCAAAAGAAAAAGAAGTCTATCTTGGAAGTAGTACAACTGGTATGCTTCTCAGAGGTGAGGATAATGAAACTTTGTCTCACATACTTTGGGTTTGCTGTCAGGAGGCACCAGTTCTTGGAAAAAGACATAATTCTAGGTAAAAGTAGAGGATCAGCAAACAAGAGGACAACCCTCAATAACATGGGTTGGCACAGTGACCGAAAAAATGCATATATATAGCAGAGATTGTGAAATATCATAGGATCCTGCAGGCTTCCTTCTGTTGTACTCAGGGTTCCTATAAGTTGGAGCCAAGTTCAGAAACAATAACAACAACAACAACAACAACCTGAGTGAAAAATACAGTGTTGCTGTGTACTGTTGACTCAGAACCAATGCACAGCTGACCCACCAATGGGTTTTCAGAGGCAGATGATCCCATGGGATGAGATTGTCCATCTATCTTTCTTCCCAAGGAACAGCTGGTGGATTCAAATCATGTGCCTTTGGGACTGCAGTGCAGACGCTTACCTTTAGGCCATCAGAGCTCCTTAATCTCATTTATCATTTTAGAGATGATGAATAAAAAAATTGCCAAAATGATTGCCACCCAGATGACCAAGGTGTGATAAAAGCTTTATATTGAATACATTTTGTAACATTACAATCCTACACGTGTTATAGTTGTTGTTGTTGTTGTTAGGTGCCATCAAGTTGAGTATGACTTGTAGTGACCCTATGAACAAAAGGTCTGAACCCTGCTCTATCCTGCACCATCCTCACACTTCTTTTCACGCAAGAGCTCATTGTAGCAGTCACCGAGTCAATTCATCTGGTTGAAGGTCTTCTTCTCCTTTGCCAACCCGTCTACTCTTCCTAACATTATGTCTTTCTCCAAGGAATATCCTCACTTAGCAGCATGCTCAAACTATGTGAGCAAAGCCTCATCATTCTTGCTGCCAAAGAGCGCACTGGCTGCACCTTATCCAAGACATACTCGTTTGTTCTTCTGGCCAATGATGGGATGTTTGGTGCTCTTCTTCAATTCGACAGCTCAAAGGTATCTTCTTCTGCCATCCTTATTAATTGTCCAGCTCTCCGATGTATAGCAAATAATTGGAAAGAACATGGCCTGAATCAGATACATATTAGTCTTCAAACTGATATCATTATTCCTCAATAACTTGGAGAGGTACCTAACTGCAGATTTTCCCAGTGCAATGTGTCTCTTTATTTCCTGACTCCTGGTACCAAAGATATTAATTGTGGATCCAAGCAAGATGAGGCTGCTGGCAGTTTCAATCTTCTCTCCAAACACCATGATGCTGCCTATTGATCCAGGGGTAAGAACCTTTGTTTTCTTGACATTGAGATGCAATCCATAAAAAAAGCTGCATTCTTTGATTTTCTGCAACCAGTGTTTCAAGTCCTCTTCACTGTCAGATAGCAAGATTGTGTCATCTGCATATTGCAAGATATTGATGCGTCTCCCTTCAAACCTGACACCACACTCCTCTGCATAGAGTGCAGCTTCTCAGATAATTTTCTCAGCATAGGGTCGCTATGAGTCACAGGCGACTTGATGGCACATAACAACAACATACAGATTGATTAGGTTTGGAGAGATAATAAAACCCTCATGCACTCCCTTCTCAATTTTATACCATGTAGTGCTCCCTTGCTCTGTTCGCACAACAGCCTCCTGGTCCAGGTACAGGATCCTCATGAACACAATTAAGTGTTCTGGGATTCCAATCCTTCTTAATGTTAGCCACAACTTGTTATGATTTACACAGTCAAATGCCCTTGCATAGTCAATTAAGCACAAATGGACATTTTTCTGTTATTCTTTACTTTCAGCCAGGATCCAGCTGACATTAGCAATGATATCCCTGGTGACAAGGGCTCTTCTAAATACTGTTTGGGCATTTTTTATTTTGTTAATATTCAAGTATAAGCTGATTGGCCGTTTCTGATTTTGTTAGTAATCAGCTGTGGGCTGGAAGCTTCTTGTTGAAGCAATCAAGACCTTGTGGGCAGGCCTTTGTATTTAAAAGTCAATTGGGTTGAAGGGATGATGATAATTGCCTTTGGAGAGAACATTGTTCTTACTGGGATAGCACCTATCTGTCAGTTTGCTGTACACAGATAATTTGAGGTTGCAGTGATATTGAAATCTGTGCCATTGGTGTGTCAAAAGCCATAAGGGTTACTTGTGGTCAAGGGTTACTTGTGGTCAACCGCTTTTGGTGGATTTCCCTGAGTAACACAGACTAGGAATTAGGATGGGCCATCTACTTCCTAAATAACAGGCCTTTGAAAACCGTATGAAATAGTTGTTGTTAGGTTCTGTCAAATCAGCTCCAACGAATAGTCACTTTGCACACAATAGAAGAAATGCTGCCCAATCCTGTGCCATCCTCAAAGTCTCTGCTATGCTTAGTCCACTGTTGCACTGTACATGTATTATTCAAATAAATTTATGCAAAATAAAACATTTCCTTTCTTACCAAATTAATTGTCAATTTACAGTAAAAATAAGAGTTGTTAAAATATTCTTAGTGATGTTACAGCTTGAATTGTCAAAATGTCAAACTAAGTGCTTTAAATTCCATTATTCTTATTATTAAAAAATAAACTCTTTAAACTCACTGACATCGAGCTGGAACCATCTCATAACTGACCTTTCAGTGAGTTTTCTGAGGCATGAGAAAAGATCACCTGTGAAGTGATTGCCCATCTTTCTCTGTCAGAATCACTGGTGGATTTGAACTACCAGTGGCACCCCTTTGGGTTAGCTGTGTAACTTCCTATGGAGTACATCACTAGAGCAACATAAATTCTGTTATACCCATAGATTAGCCTCATTCTGGACTAGAATTTTCTTTGTTATGTGAAATAGAACTTTCAGTAGGATTTATTTCGAGTCAATCGTTCTTGAGGTACACATTAGGTGGACTAAGCAAGGAAGAGAAACAGAGAAAAGAGAATAGAGATGCCAAACCGCAGGAAGGATGTCCTGGAGCAGAATCTCAGTAGCAGCCTTCCCAGAGCCAGCATTGTGTAGTGGACATCTAGTCTCCTCATTTGTGTGAGAATAAATTCCTGTTTGTTAAAGCCATCCACTGGTGGCATCTCTGTTAGAGAAGCACTACATAAGATGTCAGACACCAAAGCAACTCATTGCGGCAAAGTCAGAACTGGCTCACAGCAGACCTCACGGGAGGAGATTGCTCATCCTTTTCTTGTACAATCGCTGATGAATTTGGACTACCAGAGAGGTGCCCCCTTTCGGTTCACAGAGCAATTCCTTCGGTCTATGCCAAAGGGCATCACTTTAAATGTAAGATATCTTTGTAATATATCTGGTCTGGCTAACTAATGTTGAACATTATACTTTTTTAAAAAGAGTAATTCCTAATGGAAATAGCCTGTTTATTTTGGTGTTAATGATATAACAAGGTAACATATTTTACCCCAGTATTGAACTGCCAGTTAACATTTACATTTGTCTCTTACGTGCTTTGTATCCACAGAATAAAATAATAAGAATAAGATAATAAGTCTAAGAAGGTTATCATGTTAAAGGCAAATCTGCTTTATCCTAAAGAGGAAGAAGTCTTAAATTTCTCACAAATTTGGCAAAATCTTAATTTTTTTTGTTCTTCTTTTTACTGAATGAAGAATTATCAATGCAAAAGACATTATGCTGCTAAAATAAGATTGCATCACAAAAAAAAGTATGTTTCTACCTCTGGAATTAACATTCAAAAACAGTTAATATCTTGATGTCTAAGTCTTCCTCAGTAAGAAGACAACAGTCATGTCAGTACGAACTCCTGAACTCACTTCACTTTATATTGCGTAAACAATCACCATATTTTAGGCCAGCTGTGACTTCAGAGGGATTTGAAGTGGTGGTGAAGAGAGTTATGAGGGGTTATAAGTTGTGTATTAGTGATCCCAGGGACACTCACTTCCCTAAGCCACTTTTAATATGTTGTTATTTTATATCATCAAGTTGAAACCAACCTATAGCTGATCCTCTGGTGGGTTTCCTATAGAGCAGCTGGTGGTTTTGAACTTTCTGCCTTTGGGTTGGCAGTGAATTCCTTATTCACAAGGCTACCAGAAATTCCTAATAACCTTTACATAGAGAAAGAAAATAGTTATTGCTATCATTTGATTAAAGCCTTCACTGAAATTATGAACATATTTCTAGTGTTCTTGGCATCTGAAATGTTTCCATCAATTATTATTTTTTTTTTCAGAAAGTCACTGTCTCAGAGGAAGTACTCTTAAGAGGAAAACACCTCCATGGGAGGCACCGCTATCATGAATGTGAATTTGTTCCAGAGCTCAGCAAAGCTGTAAGTGAAGGAGACATAAGACAAGAAGTGTTAGTTTTGTTTGTTTTTAATCTCAGTGAAGGCTTACAAATTGAGTTGATTTTTCATACAATCATTCATACACTTTTTGTTTTCTATAATTAATTACCATCTATTAATGTGACTAATTTATTATAATGTCTAATCAACCCCTTATTATGTGTTGCCTTTTCTTCCACTCTACTTATTAATTTTTGCTCCAATCTTCTTCTCTTCCCATGCCTAATAAATTTCCAAGATTACACCTGTCTGTGCATAAACCTTTTCTTAGCTTTTTATAATGGTACTCTTGTACCATAATTATCCTTTTGTGTCTGACATATGCTACCCATCATAATTTGTTCTAGATTCATTGATGTTGTGCAGTATTTCATGGATTCTTGATTGTTTTCCAGGGATGCATACTATTTTATTATGTGAATGTTAGAAAGTTTCTTAGCCATTCTTCAATGAGGATCACTGGAGTTGTTTCCAGCTCTTGGTTGCTGCAAATAATACTGCAATAAACACGGGTGTGTGCATGTTGCAAGTAAGGTATGATAGACCTTATTTCTCTGCGATATTTACCTAGTAGTGGGATTGCTCATACTTGACTTGACGACAACTAAAAACAACAGTGGGATTGCTGGATCAAATGGTGCTTCTATTTCCAGCTTCCAAAGAAGTGCCAGATTGCTGGGTGAGTATGCTTTGTGGAGGAGGAAGAGAGAGGGATGTATCCAGAGAGCTGACTCTGTATAACTCATACAGAGTTATAGTCTTTATAAAGCCATAACAGTGTTGGTAACACTGGGAGAAAGATGCTAGCATAAGAAAAGAAGTTAGACATTTGCCAAAGAAACATCTTAATCTCTCCATAGTTTGTCTAGGGCTGGTTACTGCCAAGTTTCTTCTTAATTGGTTCTAGCCAGCTCCACACATATTTAGTCTCTAAATATGTTGTGTTTCTGAGATGTTTAAAGTTTATCCCACACTCTGGTTTACTTGTGATGATGGATGGTTGATTAAGTATTTGAATATTAAACAAAAGGTCATCAGTTAGAACTCACTATGGGAGAAACACCTCGTAGCCTGTTACCAGTAAGATTACAACCGTGGAAACCTAGCAGAGCAGTGTGATGAGCAGTGTGACGAGCGGGTTTTTGGTTTTGACTGTTGTTGGTATCTTAGAGTTGATTCTAATTCATAGTAAGCCCACGTGTGCAGAGTAGAAGTATGCTCTTCCTGGAAGCAGATTGGCAGATCTTTCTTTAGAATGCATCTCAGGGATTCCAACAGCCAAAGTGCAGGTCAGTAGTGAAAAGCTTAACTATTTGAGTTACCCAGCAACTCCTTAGAGACAGCTGGTAGGACCCTTGACTAAAATCAGGTATGGTATCATCAACACACCATGGAACAGGAACAGGAACAGGAACAGGGACAGTAACAGACCAATAGACCAATGAAACATAATTGAGAACCCAGAAATTAATCCATATGATCAACTGATCTTTGAAAAGGGGATGAAATAAATTAATTGGGGTAACTACATTCTTTTTAACAAATGCGACTGGATAAATTGGGCATCTATCGGCACAAAGCTCAAACAAAATCCACACCTCACACCATAAATAAAAACCAACTCAAAGTCAATCAGCGACTTAGGATTAATATCCAAAACTGTAATGATCATTAGAAAAAAAAAGAAACAAATATAGAAGCCTTAATCTATGTCATGAATAGATTTTAAAACACAATAAAAAATCCACAACCAGGAAAAGATAAAATAGATGAATGAAACCTTCTAAAAATCAAATACTTGTATGGATTTTAAAAAACCTTTCCCAATAGGGTAAAAAGGAAGCCCACAGACTAAGAAAACTATGTGGCAAGACATATATGATAAGTGATTCATATCTAAAATTTATAGAATACTCAAGTACCTCAATGAGAAAAAGATAATCAAAATAAATAAAGAAGCCATTCAGATGGCAAATCAACACATGAAGAAATGCTTAAGATTGTTCTTGTTGTTGACTGCCCTCAAGTCGAGCACGACTCATAGTGACACTATAAACAAAAGGCTTGAAGCCTCTCTACAAATATTGACATTTATCAAAGTTCATAGAGTTTCTGGAGGCATGCTGTTTAGGAAGTGGATGCCACTCCTGTGTCCAAACAAATACAACAAATATTATTTATATAAGCAAATATTTATATCTATATCTATATATAGATAGTTATGTGCCATTGAGTCGTCTACAACCCATAGTGATCTTATATACAGCAGCTCTGAAGCCTGCCCTATCCTGTGCCAGTCGCACTGACTCCAACTCACCTACCTCCATTGCCAAACTGTCTCAACCCATCTCATCAGAGGTCTTCCTCTCCTGTGCTGTCCCGCCACCTTTCCGAGCACAACATCCTTTTCCAAGGACTGGTCCCGCCTGGCCACATGTCCAAAGTATGTATATAAATAAAATAATGCAAGGGCCAGAAATTGAAACAATAAGCTACCACCACTCTGGTGGTTCAAAGCCACCAGCAGCTCCATGGTAGAAATGGGCAATCTCTTCTTATATGATTTACAGCCTCTGAAAACCCACCGAAGGGTCAGCTATGCACCAGTTCAAACTAAATGGCAGTGAAAGATCCTTGTGTATGTTTCTTTTTGGTGGAGGATGGAAATCAAAACAACAATGAGATATTATCTCACCTCAGCAACAATAGTAAAGTTTAATGGGACAGCAACCACAACTGGTGGCAAGGATGTGAAGAAATCGGAACTCTGAAGGTAGGAATAAAAAAAATGGTACAACCACTATGAAAGGTAGTCTGATGCTTCCTCAAAATGTTGAAAATAGAAATACCATTTGGCTCAGCTATGCTACAACTGGGAATGTATACTAAAGAAATCAGAACTGACAAACACAGATAAATGCATGACAAACACAGACCCACGGTTATTGCGACATTATTCACAATAACAAAGAGATGGAAACAGCCCAAGTACGTATCGACAAATGAATGGATAGAGAAAATGAGGTTCATTCACACAATGGAGTAGTATGCTGTACACTGCACAACGTGGTTGGGTCTGGAAAACATAAGGTTGAGTGAAATATCTGTCACAAAAAGACAAATCCTATATAAGACCTCTGTTATAAAAATAGGTTGGTTGATTGGTTGGTTGGTTGGGGGTTGGAGAAAAGGAGAACAGGAATATATGAAAAGAATGACTAGATAATTTCTGTACTGGAATTGATAAGGGGAAGTTCAATCTGAAATGAACAATTAGATGACATGTATATTACAATTAAACATCTGGAAAAAGATGTTCACTCTGGATTAAACAGAATTGGAGAGAGAGAAGAAAAGAGAAGAGAAAAAAATCCCAGAGAAGGTGGGCGAAGGTTTTCAGTAAGGGTTTGCTTTAACATTGTAAAATGCTGGTTGTAATAATCAATGATAATTAATGTCTGTGACTGATTCATGAAAAAATTGAATATAATTTGTAAACTTTCACCTTTTATGCAAATTAAAAATAAAATTCAGATATGGAGCAGGCAAGAGGCAGAGGAAGGACTTACAACACAGCAATATTAAATGAAATGTTTTATAAATGCTTAAAGGTATTTAAAAAAAATCACAAATATACAATAGGTAATATTGTTAATGTTAGTATTATGATAAAGAATTGTGGGGGACTTTGTCATCTTAGTGAGCAGCAGAGGGAACGAGATGGAAAGTAGCATTCATGGTGTCACACCCAGGCGGCTGGTTGGGATTTCATTTGGACATGGTTAAAGTGAATTCTCTATGTTGAACTTTTGAGGCTAGGAATAATAACTAGCATTTCTATTTGTGTTATTTCTGTGTATAGTGAGAATAATGTTTGGATTTGAGAGTCTATATGGTATAAAAAGGGGGGGAGTCCATTTAATTTTCACTTAGTTATGTAAGAATGCTTAGAGTTAAGACTCTCTTGTGTTTACCAAAAAAGCCATTTCATTTCCATTTAGTTATGTAAGAACATGCTTTTGAAGTACAGTCCAGTTAGAAAAGTATATGTTGTTAGTATGTTAGCCTAACATGTCGTCTATTAAGACTTAAAGATACGTAATCACCTTATCTCTTTGGACTGCTGCAGTCCTCTCTCTCTGAACTGTTGAACATAAAGAGGGAGCTGCCATTACCTTGGGAGGGGACTAAATAGTTTGCTCAACAACATTTGTTGCCCTGGATGTGCTCACCAAGTTGTGCCAAGAAATCTGGAGAACAACCACTTGGCCAACTGACTGGAAGAGATCTATATTTGTTCCCATTCCAAAGAAAGGTGACCCAACTGAGTGTGGAAACTACAGAACAGTGTCATTGATTTCACATGCAAGCAAGATTCTACTGAAGATCATCCAAAAACGATTAGAACAGCACATCAGCAGAGAACTGCCGGAAGTCCAGGCTGGGTTTAGAAGGGGTCGTGGTACTAGGGATATCGTTGCTGATGTTAGATGGATCTTGGCTGAAAGCAGGGAATACCAGAAGAATGTCTATCTGTGTTTCATTGATTATGCAAAGGCATTTGACTGTGTGGATCATAACAAACTGTGGCTGACTCTGAGAAGAATGGGAATCCCAGAACATTTAATTGTGCTAATACAAAACCTATACTTGAACCAAGAGGCAGTAGTCAGAACAGAGCAGGGTAACACTACATGGTTCAAAATAGAGAAGGGTGTACCCCAGGGATGCATCCTGTCTCCATACCTTTTCAACATGTATGCAGAGCAGATTATTCGAGAGGCTGGGCTCTATGAGGAGAATTGTGGCATCAGGATTGGTGGAAGATCCATTAACAATCTCCGTTATGCAGATGACACAACCTTGCTTGCTGAAACTGAGGAGGACCTCATGCACTTGCTGCGAAGGGTCAAGGACTGCAGCCTTCAGTATGGACTAAGGCTCAACGTCAAGAAGACAAAGATTCTCGCCACTGGACCAATTGGCAGCGTCAGGATGGATGACGAAGAGATTGAGAGTGTTCACAGCTTCACTTTGCTCGGCTCCACAGTCAACACTCTTGGCACCAGCAGTCAGGAAATCAAAAAGCGTATTGCGATGGGAAAGTCTGCTGTTAGGGACCTCTCAAAGGTACTCAGGAGCAACAGTGTCTCTCTGGAGACTAAGGTGTGCCTGATACAGGTTATGGCATTTGCAATCGCTTGTTATGCATCAGAGAGTTGGACAATGACTAGGGAGGACAGAAGGAGAGTGGATGCTTTTGAGCTGTGGTGCTGGAGAAGGGTACTGAATGTACCCTGGACTGCCAGGAAAACAAACAGATTCATCTTGGAGAGGATTAAACCAAGCTACTCCTTGGAGGCAAGGATTCTGGGGCTTCGTCTGACATACTTTGCACATGTTGTCAGGAGGGACGGGTCCTTGGAGAGGGACATCATGCTTGGGAGGGTGGAGGGACAGCGCAGGAGGGGAAGACCCTCTATGAGATGGATTGATTCGGTGACTGGGGTAATCGGGATGGGTGTGTCAGAGGCGGTGTGGTTGGCGCAGGATAGAGCAGGGTTTAGAGCTATTGTGCATAGGGTCGCTATGAGTCGGAAACGTCTCGACGGCACATAACAACAACAACAACATTTGGAGAAATCATGGTCAACTCGAAGGTATTGTGTAGATTTTCAACTGTGAGATCTTACAGACCACTAGACCACAACTTCTCCCCTTCAGCAAGACCTTAATGGATTTGTGGACAAATTGATAAGCCAACAGAATGAGGCTTCATGTCCAGTAGGAATATAATGCAGGGCCCATAATAATTTAATCCCCTGCCCCCCCGGTAGCCATAGGGGGAAAGTTAAAGCGAACAGGTGAAAATAATTTTAAGAATATACTGTCTTCAGTACAATAGTAGCACACACCAAGGTTATCGTTGTTGCTGTTGATTGCTTTCAAGTCGAGCATGACTCATAGCGACCCTATGAACAAAAGGTCTGAAGCCCCTCTACAACTATAGGCTTTTATCAAAGTTCATAGAGTTTCCAGAGAGATGTTGTTTAGGAACTGGATGCTACTTACAGCATGTAATAAACCCAAAATAAATAATACAGCCTTCCCCTACCCCAAATCATTGAAACTGGATAAGTATTTTACATTTAGACCTCCTTCTAGTCTGTTAACTGTTAGGTTGTTTTTATACTCAAATTCAAATTAGAATTAATTAAAATGAAATAATAATAAAAATGCAGTTCCTCAAGGTTCATATTTCACGTGCTCTCTAGTCACCTATAGGTGGTGCCTACAGCACTAGATTGAAGATTCGAGGGTTGAAATGTGTAACCAGAAGCTAGTGTTAGGAGCACTGATGGAATAGTACCTAACATGAGGCTGCTAGCCAGGAATCAGCAGTTCAAATCCAGCTCCTCTACGGGAGGAAAAGATAAGACGCTCTCCTCTCATAGCTACGCCATCAGATAACGGAGGGTCACCACCAGGAGGAACCAATTTGCTTGTAGTGAGTTTGGCTTGACTTTTGCCCATAACCTGACACTCATTGTACTTAAGGTATTTGATAAATGTTTGACTGAGGGGATGACCAACACCTGGGCTTTTAAATGTGAGTCAGCTATATTCTGTATATCAGCTGTCTTCCTAGTTTTACTTTCTGTCCATCAGCGGTTCTCAAAATGTGGTGCCTGGACTCGCATGGTTATCATTACCTCAGAGAACATTAGAAAATGTCAATCTTTAGGACTCCATCCCAAAACACCTGGCTCAGAAATTGGGATTGTGAAGCCAGTCATCTGCATTTTTATGGGTCCTTCAGAAGATACTGATGTAGACATGGATTTGAGAACTATTTGTTGCAGGTATAAGAAGAATCCTAGGTTCTCTGGGTTTTATCTTGGTGTGGGAAGATGACATGACAATGAATTTAATTCTTTTACTTCAATCTGAAGTTGAACCTAAAAACACCCAATTCAAATCCACTATTGGTTCCTTGAAAGAAAGACAAACAAACACATCCTGTGTAATTGACAAGCTCTAAAAATCTGCTAGAGTCAGCTAGAGTTAACTCAAACTTGATGGCGATGAGTGAGAATTCTAGAAAAACTAAAACCAGTTGCCATCTAGTCACTTTAATCAGCTTATGCCTTTAAATTGACATGGTGGTTCATGGCTAGCTAGCGTAACTCTCTTACAAACAGGCAGGGGACATGTGGAGTTTGGCAGTTGTGGGGATCATTGCTGCAGGCCTGGAGTGAGTTTGGGGTTAATGTTGAGGCAGAGGCTGCAGTCAATGGCAAGTATTCTTCCAGGCGCCTCTCAGAACAGAGAAGAGAAGGATTCACAGAGCCTGTGCGTTCTAAGCCCAGGATTAGGGTAATAAAACAACCTGGATCCCACAGGCTGATCAAATTCATGGACTCACTTTGCCAGGTCAGAAGTAGACCCATGAAGTCTGACAAGGAGGCCATGACACACAATAATCATATTTTGCAATTAGCAATTGCTCTTGGCTTCCTTTTGCCTCTGCGTTATCAGGGCTGGCAGTCTTTTAATTTTCTAATGGGACTGACTATCTGCCTTTGCTTATGGTGTCTTTTTTTTTTTTTTTAAATCATTTTTCTCTTTTCTAAAAAATGCTTTCTGGGGCTGACAAATATCTCTACTTTTGTCCTGCGCCCTTTCTCCCGCCACGGTTCTTGGACAATTACTATGATTTCCTGCCCTTCCAAAGTATAGACGTTTTCCATAATGACACAGAAAAAGAAAATGACTGGGTTTCAAGGTACGAGATGGAAAGACCTCAGCGCCACAGCTCTTATTACTTAAAATAAGATTGAATAAGAAGGAAAGTGACTTGCATTTTTTTTCTTTCTTTTTTGTTTTTTTTTTTGTTCAGGTCATCCTACCTTACTCAAGCCAACTCAAAGCCTGAGCTTCCTGGGGCATGAATCATATTAATCATGCAATTGAAGTGGTCTCTATGGAGCAGAGATGGGCTTTCTGATGAAATGCACTTGACAAAACAGACAGCACAGTTGTGTGGGACCACTGGGCAGCCCATCATGACATGCTTGAGAAAGTAAGAGTGACCCCAAATTACCCTCATTTCTAAGCCTGATTCTCATCCACTGACCCCGTCCTATAAAGAGGCCAGTTAGCTTGTGTTTGGTTGTAAACTCTGTGATACATGGCAGCTAAGTAATTTTTACTTGAAAATGGTGCCAACAAAGCAGCACATCAGGTGCAAAAGATATGACATAAACTGGAAAATCAACCACATGATGCTACCTTTGACATAAAGGAAAGTGCTACAAGGCTTCTGCTTTCAATGTGTCCACCAGAAATCTTCCTGAACAACATTCCCTCTTCAGCTCATCGATCTAATGCTTTAATTGACAGACAGTAAAGTCTGATGGGGAAATAATGGCTCTTAAATACCTGAGAATGAAAAGCAAATTAAGTTAGCACAGAGTAAAAAGGCAAGTAATTACATAATGTCAATCCCGTTTTATGTAGTTTAGTCTTAAACAGCATACAAAGAAAGGACATGTTTAGGAGGGGAATAAATGTGCATAACTACTTCTTCAGGTGACTTATGCCCTGTTTCCTTCAGTGAGGCATGAGATTCAGACAAATCTCTCAAACAAGGGTCAGCCTATACTATACCTCCAGGTGGCCTCGTTCATAAGGATTTATGCTGCTAACCAGAGGCTTTCTCAGGTGGTTTGAATTCAGCAGTGGCTCCACAAGAGAAAGATGAGCAATCTCTTACCATGCAATTTATAGATATGAAAACCCACTAGCAGGTCCGCTATGAGTCACTTCTGACTTGAAAGCAAAGAGTTGAGAGACCTAATATGCACCGATTAGTGGTAAATTGAGAAAAGACTGGGGAGGGTCAACTATGAGTTATTATTTCTGACTCCACAGCAATATGCTGAAGTATTTAATGAAAAATAGAGACTACAGTGAAGTTGTTAAGAATTTAATTTTCTTTGGATTTCCAATCAACATCCGTGGAAAGAGCAGCCAAGAATTTAAAAGATGGAGAAATTTGTTACTGAGGATCCCATGAAAGCTCTAAAGACCAAGGATGTCAGTTTAAAGACAAAAGTGTGCTTGACTCAAGCCATAGTATTTCAGTTGCTATGGATGCATGTGAAAGTTGGACAATGGATAACAAAGATTGAGGCGTATTTGGTGCCATTGAGTTGGGATGTTAGTGAAGAGTAGTGAATATCCCAAAGATTATCAAAAGAACAATTACATCTGTCTTAAAGGAAGAGCAGCCAGAGTGTTTTTTAAAGGCAAGGATGGTGGAACTTCATATCACATACTTGGGGCATGAGAACAGAAGAGTCAGTTCCTGGAAAAAAGACATCATGATTGGAAAGTAGAGGTTCAGCAAAAAAGAAGAATCATAATGAGATGAACTGACCCAGTGACTGCAACCTTGGGGTTAAGCACAGTGGCGGGTTTGAGGATTGCACAAGATTGGGCAGGGTTTCCTTCTTTTGTGTGTAGAATCACTATGAGCCAGGACTCAGGGTGAGGTGACTTTCATTTCGAGCCAAGAATTGTTTATGATTCAGAAATGTGTTTCTGAAACAGAAGATAACCCTACAGTATCATAGAAGACAAAATTTAGAGAGAATATTACGTTGCCAGAAGAGTGACCCAAATGGTGGAGAGTCTCCTCTCTTCATTTATCATTGTGTCTTCTGGGATATTTTTATTCTTACTGTGTGAGTTTCATCACCCACTGAAAAATGGACAGCCTCATTCAAGATTCAACTATTAATTGCTCTTCACGTGGAGCAAAAGAGAAAGAAGGAGACTTGATTGCCAAAAAAAAAAAAAAGATTGCCAAAGAAGGAGTTCAACTACTCAACCCATGTTCTCCATGAACAATGACTTTTTTCACCTGAGACTGGATGGGATCTGACTACCTTTGCCAAATATTCTATCAGGGTAACCGCAGATATATCCTGACAAAATACTCAAACAATCTATACTTACTGGACCTCAAAGCTCGGGCGGCCTAGTGGCAAGGAGCTGCACTTGGTTCAGCCACCACCAGCTGCTAAGCAGGAGGACGATGTAAAAACTCCTCCTGCGCAGTTAACTGCTTCTGAAAACCTGTGGCAGGGTCAGCTAGGGGTCAGTTCTGACCCTACCATAAACAACACAAACAGAATTTGTAAAATTCCCGAGACAGTGGCCCTGAGGCCTTGAAAGGAAGTTACTCCCTAAAGTCATTTTTTAACTAAACTAAATGGTGGTTGTTATTGTATGCTGTCAAATCAGAATCAACCCATAGACGACCCTCCAGTAGGTTTTCAGATACAGTTAATTGTATGGGAGGTGCTTCCCCTTCTTCTCCCATGGAATATCTATCTGATGGATTCAAACCACATGCCTTCAGGATTACAGCACAGCTTCTTACCAGTAGGTCATCAGAGCTCTTTTATTGGAATGGTTATTAGTGATTAAAGGAAAGAATGTCAACTTAGAATATTGTGTTCTTTAAAAAAAAATCCCTATGTGCCCTGCAAACCCGAAGGAATGTGGTTTGTGGTTCGAGACCACCAGCTGCTCTGTGGAAGAACGATGGACAGTCTCCTCCCATGTAATTGCCTGCTTCTGAAACCCCCTTGGAGGGTCAGCTGTGGTTCAGTTCCGGCTCTATGGTACATGGTACAAGATGAGACCAATGAGCTCTGGTGGTCTAGACCATAGACAGTTGTACTGTTAACTCAAAAGTGATGCCCTAGTGAACCAAATCCAACAGTGGCTCCATGACAGAAATATGTGCAGTCTCTTTTAGTGCAATTACAGCCTCTGAGAACCCACTAAAGGCTCAGTTGTGGGTCAGTTCTGACCCAATGACATTGAGTGTGATATAAAACTAAATGGACAATAACTCTAAAGCATGGTGGGAAGGTGGGGGTGGGCGGAATGGGCAATTAAAATAGGTTACTGAGAAAGAAACCACTAAAAATTAATGTGAAGGTTGACACAATGCCAAGACTGAAACAAACATCACTGAACATTATACGCAGAAATTGTTGAATGAGAATCTGTTTTGTGTAAAGGCTTTCAGCAAAAATATAATGAAAGACTTCCTTAAAGAGAAACTTTTTCACCACCACATTACAGAGAATGATCAACAGCCATGGCAGGGTAGTCCTTTATGAAAAAAGATGGAAAATTCTAGCCTGGAGAAGATTGAAGAGAAAGAGCAAGCTGCTGTAGATTGAATTGAGTCCCTCTTAATAAAGGTTGCAAATCCTATTCCTCTGTGTTGTTGTTGAGCTAACCCATAGCTGACTCTCAAGAGGGTTTTCGGAGGCAGTAAATCACATGGGAGGAGATTGTTGTCTTCCTATGTTAATAACACTGAGTTAGTGAAGGGTATGTCTGAAATAAATTTCTTCTAAGAAACAGACGAGATCAAATTGAAACTAGCAAGCATAGTTGGAGTAAGATAAATGCCAACACACACACAGATCTCCAAGGAACCTGGAAACAAGCAAAAAAACAAAAAAACCCACACAAACCAACACCCTCAAAACCAAGGATATTCCTCTAGGAAGGCCAAGATAGAAAATCTTCTAGAAGAGCTGAAACTCTGACTTTGAACATCCAGCCTCCTTAGCTGTGAGAATTGAATGTCAGTTACAGCTCTTCAGCTGTGGTATTTCTGTTACAGCAGCACTACATAACTAAGCCTCAGCTGGAAACCAAATGTATTCACCTTAAATTCTTTACATCAAAGGGATTTGGGTGGATAGTTTAAGTACATTTCACTTATTAATATACAAGAAATATAAGAGATTCTAACTTCTGTCTTTAACCAAGTATGCCAGCCAAATGACTAACAGTCCCTTTAACTGTCCGTATGCCAGTCACTGCCATGGTGATGGAAACAACTCAGAGCCCACCCACTAGCAGGTTTCCACAGCTGTAAGAAGCACTGGAGGAGACTGCCCTTCTTTCTCCCTTGGAGCCACTTGGATGGATTTGAACTACCTTTTAGTTAGTAGTGCAAGTCCCTGTGGTCTGTGCCACCACCACGCCAGAGCTCTAAGGTAATGGGTAAAGGCAATTTCTTAACTATCAAAATCTGGACCATGGTAGATAATAGTCCACTTGTTTAGTTTTCAACCATAACACACACACACACACACACACACGACACACTGATAAAACAAATAAATCATTATCCCGCATACATACACATAACCATATACCATCTCTGAATAGCACTCTAAGCATTAGAGAACAATGAGAAACCTTTTTGTTTAAAGATAGGACTTGGGATCTCTTCTGTTTGCTGTATATTAACAAATGAAATGTATTTAATCTATCTGTTAAAATCCCCATGATGTAAACAATTTGCTGTTAATACATTTGGTTTCCAGCTGTCAGTGAATTTATGTAAATCCAGCTTTGAGGAAAGCATGCTTCATGTAAAAAAACAATTTAAAATCGATGAAAGCACCTCTTTATTATCTCATTTATACTGAACTGCAGTTGTTGTGTGTTGCCATGTTGTTAACCCCTACTCATAGCTCTGTCCTGTACCATCCTCACAATCTCTGCCATGTTCAAGCCCATCGTTACAGTCACTGGACTGAACTAGATCAGTAAAATGAATAAACAAGCAATTTACCAGAATTCTATGATCTATGCCCACTTAATATTTGCTATCCATGTTAAGTGTGAATGTATACAGGTTTGTTTTACATATTTGTTGCCGTAGTTCTGTGCCATCGAGTCAACTGTGGCTCATAAAAACGCTATGAACAATAGCTCAGAACCATGCCCTATTCTGACCTAATCTCACTTTCCCTGACACACCTGCTTCCATTGCCACAGCTACTGTGTCAATTCATCTCATCCAGGATCTTCCTCTCCTGTGCCCACCCTCTTCTAAGCATGATGTCCTTCTCCAAGGACTGGTTCCTCCTGGAAGCATGCCCAAAGTTTGTGAAATGGGGCTTCAAAATCTTTGCCTCCAAGGAGCAACCTGGTTTCACCCTTTCCAGGACACACCTGTTTGTTCTCTTGGCAGTCAATGGTATGTTCAATACTCTTCTCCAGCACCACAACTCAAAGGCATCAATTCTTCTTCTGCCTTCCTTAGTCATAGTTCAGCTCTCTGAGGCATAACAAGTAATTGAGAGGATCATGGCTTAGATCAAGTGCACCTTAGTCTCTAGACTGGACATTGTTGATCTTTACCACTCTGATACAGTCCCTGGCAGCAGACTTTCTCAAAGCAACTTGTCTTTTGATTTCCTGACTGCTGGTGCCAAGAAAGTTGATTGTGGACACAAGCACGATAAAATTGTTAACAACCTCAGTCTCTTTTTATCTATCTTGATGCTTCCAATGATTGACTGAACGTGCAACCAAGATTCATTAATAATAATTGGTGACTGAAATGGAAAAGTTGAGAACAAGGAAGAAGGATCAGTAGTCAGAGAATAAGGAATTGGTGACAGGAATGAGGCTGGAAGCAGAATGATAGAATTTTGTATAATCAATGATTTATTAATTGCAAACACTTTTACAAAAAAAAACACCAACAGTGCAGTGACTATACACTTGGACCTCACCTGATGGTATATATAGGAATATGATTGATTACATCTATGGAAAGACTTGCTGGAGAAGCTCAATATAAGCTGTGAAAACTGGGCCAGGTACTGACTGTGGAACAGATTACTCATGTGCAAGTTCAAACTGAAGTAAAAGAAAATGAAAAAACAAATTCGTAAGAACCAAAATAAGACTTTGAGTTTATCTCACTAAATGGAAAAACCATCTCAAGAATGAGTTTGAGATCTTGAACATTAGTGAATTAATGAATAAAATGTACATATTAGTTGCTTAATATCTTTTAATTTATAAAAATTACTTAGTATTACTTGCTGTTGTTTTACTGACTTAATTGCCATATGTTTAGAGTTTTCTTTTCCTTATAAGTTCTGTGGTTCTCTAAACGATTTTTAAACATAAAGGACATAATTTGCAAGAGGAAAGAAATATGGTGTCTTTCATGCTGAGTAGACTTTGACAGAGTAGAAAGCAGTTCATTCATAAACATTGGATATCTTGGTCCCAATTCTAGATTAGGTCAATTTTTAAAAGACATTATAAAGTGAGTTAGAATTTAGAATTTACATCTACATAAAAGGTCATTTGACAAGATTTCAATTTTCCTAGAAATTTAACTATGTTCAGTTGTTGGAGACCAGGGAGATGTGTAGCCTTGGGAAAGTTTGCTGTTAGAGATCTCTCCAAAGTCCTGAAAAGCAAAGATGTCAGTCTGAATACTAAAATACATTGATTCAGGACACAATCTTTGCTATCACTTGCTATGTATCTGAGAGATTGACACTGAATAAGAATGAGAGAAGAATTGTGCATTTGAGCTGCGGTGTTAAAGAAGAGTGCAGACTATCTGACTGCCAAAATAACAAGCAGATGGAGAAACTGCAACCAGATTTCCCTTGGTGGCAAAGTAGGTGGTTTCATATTACATATTTTGGACAAATTGTTGTTGTTATGTGCCGTTGAGTCACCTGTGACTCACAGCAAACCTACGCACAATAGCTATGAACCCTGTACCATCCTGAGCCAATCTCACAATCTGACACTCCTACATCTATTATCCCAGTTACTGTCTCCATCTCGTCTCCTGGGTCTTCCTCTCCTACACTGTTAGTCCAGCCTTCCAAGCATGATGTCCTTCTCCAAGGACTGATCCCTTCTAGCAACATGCCCAAAGTGTATGAGACAGAGCTTCAAAATCCTTATCTCCAAGAAACAACTTGGTTTCATTCCCTCCCAGACAAACCTGTTTGTTCTCCTGGCAGTCCATGGTATGTGCTCAATGTTCTTCTCTAACCCCACAACTGAAAGGCCTCAATTCTTCTTCTGTCATCCTTAGTCATGATAAGATCTCTGATGTGTAGCAAGTAATTGAGAAGACCATGGCTTGGATCAGATATACCTGACATCATTGCTCTTTAGCCTTCTGGAAAGGTCCCTGACAACAGATTTACCTAGTACAATTAATCTTTTGATTTCCTGACTGCTGGTACCAAGAATTTTTATTGTAGAGCTGAGCAAGTTGCACTTGTTAACCATCTCAATCTTTTCTCCATCTATCATGGTGCTGCCAAGTGGCCCAGTGGTGAGAATCTTTGTCTTCTTGATGTTGAGCTTCAAACCATATGGAAGATTGCAGTCCTTGATTTAGTGCAGCAAACACTTTAGGTTCTACTCAGTTCAACGAGTGAGGTTGTGTCATCTGTATAACACAGGTTATTGATGAGTCTTCCTCCAATCCTGATGCCACATTCCTCCTCATAAAGCCTAGCCTCCCGAATGATCTGTTCTGCAAAGAGATTCAAAAGATGTGGAAAGAGGATGTATCCCTGACACACTTCTTTCCTGATTTTGAACCATGAACTATTTTCTTGTTCTGTTCTGATGACTGATTACTGGTTCAGGTATAGGTTTTGCATGAGCACAATAGGTGTTCTCGGATTGCCATTCTTCTCAATGTTAGACACACTTTGTGGCGACCCAAACAATTAGGAGAAAGTATTCCTTAGACAGCAGTCTTGGAAAAGTGGAGAGTCAGTGAAGGAGAGGAAGACCCTCAATGAGATATATTGATGCAGTGTCTGTAGCAACAGACACAGCTGTGTTGGAGATGATAAGGATGGCACAGGGTAGGGCAGAGTTCAGATCTATTAATAGTTCATGGGGTCACTATGAGTCATACTTGACTCAAGGGAAGGTCTTCATTCTTCTCTCCTTTCACTGCTACTCAGCCAGGCCTGAAATGTCTTCAGAAGTAGCCCAAATTCCTCTGTTTAGGAAGCTTTTCAAGTGATAATACAAATAACTCCTAAAGGTCAAAACTGACTCCTACAAAATATCCTTTGGTGTCTTGTAAGGAGCAAAACTTGTGTCACCCAATCTGATGGTAAAAGGAAGAATTTATTATGGTCAAGTTTCCCATTTTATAGCCAAGGAAAATGATAATTATAGAGGTCGGGTAAATTTCCCAAAATCATATATGTCATAGAATCACTATTATGTAATAGTGAACTTAAACTGAGTAGAGTCCAGTTTTCAATCACAACAACTCCAAGATTGTAATTCAGCCTACCAACCACAGTAAGTAAAACTATTAATTGTAACTGATTAATCCATTAAGGGAACTCTGGTGGCCTAATTGATAAGGAGTTACACTGCCTACCCAAAGGAAGAAGGTTTGAATGCATCAGCTACTCTGACGTAAAAAGGTGGGCAATCTCCTCCTGCCATGTGATTTATAGCCTCTGAAAAAAACCACTGGACGACCAGCTATGAGTGAGTTCTGATTCCAGGGCACATCACGATATCAACATAGCATTATTAATTCATTAATAATTTCATGTACAGGTAAGTTGAGTGAGGGAAAGACAATATACAATAAGGATTTTGTTTCTTAACGAATACCGGTTGAATGACTTCAATCTTTCCTCCATCTATCATGATGTTGCCTACTGTTTCAATGATGAGGACTTTGTTTTCTATACTCAAGGGTGGTCTTTGATTTTCTTTAGTGAGTGCTTTAAGTAACATTCACATTCTGCAAGCACAGTTGTGTCATCTGTATAACCCAGTTTGTTGATATATTCTCTCTTCCTGATGCCACATTTTTCATATAGTCCAGCTTTTCTAATTATTTGCTCAGCATGCATGTTCAATAGTTATGGAGAAAAGATACAATAGTGACACACCTATCTCTTGTTTGTTTGTCAATGTACAGGTTTTATATGAGCACAATTGAGTATTCTGGGACTCCTATTCTCAATGTTACCCAGCATTTTACTATGACCCACACAATTTAATGACTTTGCAAGTAAATAAAACAGAATCAAGTATCTTTCTAGTATTCTCTGCTTTCAGCCAATATTCATCTAGTTTCAGTAATGATATCACTCATTACATGACCTCTTCTGAATCTAGCTTGAGTTTCTGGCAGTTCCTTGTTTATGTACTTGCTCAGATAATTTTTTAATAATCTTCAGCATGATTTTATTCATGTGATATTAATGATATTATTCAACAATTTCTCCATTCTGTTGGATCATCTGTGGTTTTTTTTTAAATGTTAATAATTTTGGATCTTTTCCAGTCAATTTGTCAGGTCTTTCAAATTTCTTGGCGTAGACTAATGAGCTGCATCTGTTTGTTGGAATATCTCGCTGGTATTCTCTTAATTCCTGAGCCTTATTTTTTACTGATTCTGTTTAGTTTACACTTCTTCCTTCAAGACCACTGATTCTTGATTATTGAATATTATTGGCTGTTTCCTGAAATTCTTTTGCCTACTGTTTTGTTTTTTGTTTTACATTTTCAACCAATATTTTTTGTTGTGGTAATTCTGTGTTTCTTCTATCTTCTTTTAATATTGTCCTGCTTTGTTCAATATTCTATCCTTATAATTCTTTGGTATTGAAATCCCATGCTTGATTTTTTATTTTTTCTTCATTTCTTTCAGTTTGACAAAAGATACGTTTGTTCTTCTGCTCTTCTTTCTTTTTTCTTTTTTTTATCTGCTCTTCTTTCTAATTCCAAGTCTTTAAAAATTGTGTTATATTTTCTTTTGTCTTTTTTAGCTTCACTTTAAAATCTCCTGTTCATCTTTCATATTTTCTCCTTTCCTCCTTTTGATTTAGCTTTATTACTTACTTATTACTTATTATTATTGTTATTTATTCAAGAGGAAGTCTGAGAGTTTCTTTTAGCATCCATTTTAGTCTTTTTCTGACATCCATTTTGACATCTGGGAACAAACTCAACTCAACTCAATTCATTACTAAGGAGGTGAAACGAACTCATAGGTGACTCTCCCGTGCGCTTTCAGAGGCTGTAAATGCCAAGGGAGGAGAATGTCCATCTTTTTTGGACTACCTGGTAAATTAAAAATGCCAGAGAGACATGGTCTTTGGGTTATCAGGGGAACTTTCTATGAGCTAAGCCATAAGGGTGCCCTTCTGGGGACATAGTGGTAAACAAAAGAATTGCTGTAAACACTAACAACAATAACTACTATCACCACCACTACTACTGTTGCTGCTGCTGCTTCTACTATTTTTTAAAGCTAACCATGTGCCAAGTATAATTTTAATCTTTTGTACTGATTGCCTCGCTGAAGTAGGTAAAATTGTCATTCTTATGTCAAAGATGAGGGAACTGAGGCACAGAGATATTAAGTAATGTGACCAAGATCACACAGGTACTATGTGGAGGAGTTGCATATTGCTGTTGGCATTCTGATTCCATAGTCCATGCTCCTCTTCTTTATGAAGGCAATGATTATAATGAAGTGATTTATCACAAATCAGAACGTGTGATGTTTAACTGGAGAGTAAAATCTGATCTTGAGTCTATACCACCTGATTGAAAAATCACTTTAAGAATAGATTTGAAGCGTTGAACACCAATGATCAAAGACCAGGTAACTTGTGGGATGACTTCAAATATATAATACATGAAGAGTGCAAAACATCATTGCAAAGAAAGAGGAGAAAGAAAAACTGAAATGGATGTCAGAAGAGCCTCTGAAAATGGCACTAGAACATCAAGAAGTCAAAACAAAGGGGAAACATCCTAAAGTAAAAGAACTGAACAGAATATTTCAAAGACAAAATAAAGTATTATACTGGGATGTGGAGAGAGTAGAAACTGTAGAATAAAAGGGGGAAATTCGCTTGACATTTCTCAAGCGGAAAGAACTGAAAAATATACTTGAGCTTCTAGTTGCAATATTGAAGGAAGCTGCACTGCAATTCTAAAGGCATGAAGTTTGAATCCATCGGCTGCTCCATGAAAAGAGGATGGACAATCTGCTCCTGTGTGATGTATGTCTCTTAAAACTCATTGGAGGGTCAGCTATATATCAGTTCCAGTTCAACGGCACACAACAACAACATCATGGACAGTAGGTTGGATGATCCAGGAAATATCAAAAGAAAGAGGAGAAAATACTCAGATTCACTGTACCAGAAAGAATTGACTGACACTGAAACATTTCAGGATGTACCATATGAACAAGAGCCAATGGTAACGAAGGGAGAAGGTAAAGCTACACTGAAGGCATTGGCAAAAAATAAGGCCCCAGGAATCTATGGGATATCAATTGACATGTTTCAACTAATAGACACTGTCCTGCACGTGCGCATCAGTTTATGCCAAGAAATTTAGAGGACAGCGTCTGGCTGACATTACAAGAGATTTCTATTTGTTCCCATTTCCAAGAAAGATGATGCAACAGAATGTGGAAATAATTGATCAATATCATTAAATAGTACAGGGTGCGGATCTGTTGTTCATGGGCTTGCTATGGGTTGTACTTGACGCAATGGCGCCTGACAACAACAACAACTGGAGAGTTAACAATCTGTGGTTCAAAAGCACTGCTCTGAGGAAGACAGGATGCTTATTCGCCATTTGGGGAGGAGGGTATAGTGGACTAGTTCAGCAAGTCTCTGAGGCAGAAGAGAGAAAGATTTGTGTGAGTGTATGAAAGGTACCCTTTGTGATGGATGCTCTCTCAGAATTTCTCTTCTTTTCTTTTAGAATTTGGTTTTCATAAATATGGATATGAAAAAGAAAAGCTCAAGAGAAACATTTGAATTCTTTCATGATACCGAATCTTTCCCACCGTCTTAATTCGATTTTCTGTCCTTCCCATCTAATTGAAAAATTACTGAATTCTTAGCTAGGTTTTGACTGTGATAAAATTATTCCAAGGAATATTCTGATCTTAAACATGAACAATTAAAAAAAAAAAGATGTCTTTTTGTGTTCTATAATTGGATGCCCAATGTACTACCTGTACTGTTCTGGAAATGTTCATACAATGTTTCATTTAAGGGCAGTTATGATCACAATGAATCTTTTCCCAAGCACATATGTAAAGCCTTTACTTGTTTCAGAGATTCTTGTTTAGGGGGAAAAAAATCATCTAGTGGTTAGAGCCAAGTCTAGAGGAAAACAAAAAGAAATCAGAAACGTTAACAGCAAAAGCAGGCCAGAGAAATATATAACTGTTTTCCTCAGAGGATTAAAAGATACCTTGCTTTGATTCACTTTGTACCCATACAACAAGGTAATACATGTGCTTTAGCTTACTAAACAAGATTCCACTGATAGCTTAAAAGCTCTGGTTCTTATGTAATGAATATACTATTTCATGTACTAATGGCCCAAAAAGAATGAGAAATGTGGGTTGGTTGGTGTTTTTTGTTTTTTTTAATCTTCTGAAGAAAAGTTAATGGAATGGTATGTGAAGAACATAGAATACTTTTGTTCTAAACTAAAGAACACTCATCCACAATGAATGAAAATCTATAATAATATTACCTTGTATATAATGGTGTTTAGTAGGAGAGGTACACTCATTTCTATCAATACTTTTGGTTCTCAAAAGTATTATTTTATGTGGAAATTCTTTTAAAAATATGCATTAATTTCTTTAGTGGAAAATATCAAAGTTTATTGACCTGAATTTGGCAAGGTTAACATTTTCCTTATTGGGCATTACAAACATTTGTTTGCTGAACCACAAATCAATTTGTGTACCAGTATACATATTCTGCATCTCTTGTACTTACACAATATTGTAGTCAACAGAGTTTTACCCCAAATACCTTATTTTCTGAGTAAGAAAGTGAAATCTAACTGAAAGTGAAGGACTTACCCTGTTTACACTGCTTGCTCTACCTCAAGGGAGTGGAAAAGCATGCATGATAGATCTAGTTTAGTATTCTTGCTGCATTATCCTCTTGATTATCTTAGGTATTTAGTGGTATTTTTATGTGCTGTAGAGTCAGAAAAAATTATAGCTGATTCTTCAGCAGGTTTTCGGAGATTGTAAACCACATGGGAGGAGATTGTCCATTTAACTCCTACAGAGTCGTTGATAGATTTGAACCATTTACCTTTGGGTTGACAACACAACTCCTTTCCCCTCAGATCACCAGAACTCCTAGATATTTAGTACTTTAATAAATCTAAAGAATTCTTCTTTTAATTCATGTGAGCAACATAGAATCCTGGAACCTAGCAGTTAGTTAATTATGAGAGAGCAGAAAGAATCAGAATCTAAAGACCAAGGTGTGTCTGATTCAAGTCATGGTTTTCCAGTCCCTTGCTATGCATTTGAGAGCTGAACAAGTTAGGACAAAAGAAGAAATGATGTCTTTGAATTGTGGTGTTGAGATTACTGAATATTCCATGGATGGCCAAAAGAATAAACAGCTATGTCTTAGAGAAAGTGAAGCTAGAGTGTTCCTTACTGGCACCAAGTACAGTGAAGCTTTGTCTCATACACTTTGAGTATGTTGTTAGGAAGAGCAGTTCACTGGAAAGAAACATCATTCTTGGAAATGTGAAGGATAAGTGAAAAAGAGGAGGACTATAAATGAGATAGATTGACATAGTGACTGTAGCTGTGGGCCACAGCATGCCAGAGAAGATGAGGATGGCACAAGATGGGATAGAGTACAGATCTGTTGTTCACTGGGTTGTTATGAGTCATACTCAAGTCAACGGCACCTAATAGTTACATGTCATGTGTAATTAGTGGCAAGAAGCTGCACTTCAATCCCGAAGGCACACAGTTTGAATCCATCAGCTGCTCCACAGGAGAACGATGGGCAATCTCCTCCCATGTGATTAACTGTCTCTGAAAACCTGCCACAGGGTCAGCTATGGGTCAGTTCTGACTCGAAAGTACACAACAACGACAATTTTCACTCAGTGAAACACCAAAAAAAGAAGGTCCAAAACCATGTTGTGGTAATTGGTCTGGTAAATTATTATAGTGAAAGTCTTTGATTTTTCATGTCTCCCTGTGTCACACTCTTAGACTGTCCCTTCCCATTGATTCTAGATTTAGCTACATAACTTGCTTTAGTTAAATGAACAGCAGTAAGCTTGCGAGATACAGAGACTTGATATGTACAAATATTATGGGGCTTACTCTCCCTTGCTCTTTGTAAACCTGAGATCTCAAATGAAGGACCTTAGGCCTGACTACTGAAGGGTAAGTCATCCTAGTTGAGGTACCCTTGACAAGTTATCCTACTACCCATCATACATATGAGTTAAGAACATTTTGATCCGTTCATCCCAGGTGACCTAAGGGGTTCTGACTTGTCAGCCTACACTGACTTTGACCAGAAGAACTACCTAGGTAAGCCACAGAATCCTGATAAAAATATATGTTTTATTTGTTGTTGAGTCCCTAATTTCTGAGTTTGTTAGGCCATAAGTACAACTGATATACTTGGCCATACATTATGCTGGAATTAAAATACATGACTGAAAAATACAGAAAGAGCAAGACATAAAATGGGCAAGAGAACAATTCCAAATCCACCCATGGACATCTAGAAATTCTTAAATCACCAAAAAAGAATATACATTCTCTCATTTTCAGAAATGACTTAAGTTCTCCATACATTGGGGCTTTTTAGATACAATTTGGTAATTGCCATTGGAAGGTGTTTAGAAAAGAGATTGTCTTAGCTGTACCAGTTTGGGCACCGAATGCCAAATAAATCTGGACCTAAAAGTTTAAAGCACTGTGGATCAATCTAGGCTGATCTCCTCTAACTATTTAATCTTTCTTGATCTGTATGTCTTCCTGTTGTTACCTTTAGTGGGAAAATTAAAATCCAGAGCTAAACAATATGCCTTGTAAACGGCCGTACCAGCTAACATCTGTACCAAGAGACTGGGCAAATTGGTCACGAACTCATGGCCATCAGTTAGAATTTTTAATACTGAGTATAAGGCAAGGAAGCAAAGTAATACTTCCCTATTGATTTTGATTGGAGAAGGCTATATCGCTAATTGGTAAGCTAAAAATTTTGTTCACTCTTATCAAGCTTTTGAGGGGATTAACACATATTACTAATGCTGCTCTTACAAACCCTTTCCTACTCTAAATCCAAACGCATTGTCAAAGCACAAACAAAAATATATGTTGTTGTTGTTATGTGCCGTCGAGTCGCTTGCGCCTCATAGCACAACAGCCCTAAACTCTGCTCTGTCCTACGCCAATCGCACTGTCTCTGACACACCCATCCCGATTACCCCAGTCACTGAATCAATCCACCTCATAGAGGGCCTTCGCCTCCTGCGCTGTCCCTCCACCTTCCCAAGCATGATGTCCTTCTCCAAGGACCTGTTTCTCCTCACAACATGTCCAAATTATGTTAGACGGAGCCTCAGACTCCTTGCTTCCAAGGATCCTCACGGGTTAACCCTTTCCAGGATGAATCTGTTTGTTTTCCTAGCAGTCCATGGTATTCTCAATACTCTTCTCCAGCACCACAGCTCAAAGGCATCAATTCCCCTTCTATCCCCCTTGGTCATTGTCCAACTCTCAGATGCATAACAAGTGATTG
>NW_006399858.1:10403864-10413580 GCF_000299155.1 Elephantulus edwardii
ATGAATCTGTTTGTTTTCCTAGCAGTCCATGGTATTCTCAATACTCTTCTCCAGCACCACAGCTCAAAGGCATCAATTCTCCTTCTATCCTCCTTAGTAATTGTCTAACTCTCTGATGCATAACAAGTGATAGCAAAAATATATACTAGATTAAAAAAAAATTCTACTGTAGTCCATGTCAAATTGTATAAAACAGAAGCATGGACAAGAATTCCTAAAGTAAAATACTTTGAAAACATATGCATGTGTATGTGCATATTTTACTTTTATGTGTTCTCAAAGAATAATAATACATATAAAAATAAATTCGATGTCTTTATCTACATATAAGTTACTAGTTCTAGATTGTTATATTCAATTGACATATAGAATCAGCAAGGAATTCTGGTGGTATAGCTGCACTTCTAACCCAAAGGTGGTTAGAAGTAATTTTTAGATAATCTTCAGCAGGATTTTGCTTGTATGTGGTATCAGTGATATTGTTTTAATGGGAACAAATATGGATTTATATATATTTTTTGTTATTGTTGTTACATATAATTTAGTCATAACTAACCGATAGCTGATTCTCCAACTGGTTTTCAGAGACAATAAATAATTGCATGAGAGGAGATTTCCCTCTTTCTCCCATGGAGTAGCTGGTGGATTTGAACCCTGTACCTTCAAGTTGGTAGCGCAGCTCCTTACCACTAGACTTTCAGACAGCTATGAGTTGGTTCCAAATCCATGACAGTAAGTTGTGAGTGGCACATATATGAGTTGACTGACTGTTGTTAGTTTTGGGTTCTGATTGGATAATTACATGAGTTGTTGCTATATACTGTCAAGTCAGGACCAACCCATAGCTGACCCTCCAGCAGGTTTTCAGAGGCAGTTAATTGCATGGGAGGAGATTGCCCATCTTTACTGGGGAGCAGCTGGTGGCATCAAACCTAATGCCTTTGGGTCTGCAGTGCAACTTCTTACCACTAGGTCACCAGGATTCCCTAATGACATGAGTGCTAATATAAAAAAAGGAGAATGGAGACCAAATAAACCAGAGCCCAAGGTTTATTCTCAGTTTCAACACACTTCATAACAAGCTCAACAAACCACTTTCATATTCCTTGAGAGCCAGTGCAATGGTAGCAGTCTCTGTTGGCATTCACTAGAGATTTCACTCTGAAGGCAGCCCTCCAATACTCATTCTGCTCCTGTGCCTTCTTTTTCTACAGCTCCATTCAGGTGAGGACGTGTGACAGTGGCCACTGAAGACAGAACTAAAACTGTAGCAGACCATCTGTCTCCATTACCAATGAACATTGGCCTTAAGTAGAATAAACTAATGTCCAGTTGAGCGCATTTGTAATGGCTTTCTGCCTTCTACAATACTAAGCTAATGTGAAGCACAGTAGACTCTTGACCATGTGAATCAAAAGATTACCTCTATGATGTAGTGAAAGTTCCAGATGGCTCTTTAAGGACAAAACCACCACAGTTCCAAGAAAGGGAATAAGACTTACATTTAAATGAGTTCTTACTATATGAAAAGCATTATAGTAAGCTTGTTTCATGAACTATCTCAATGAATTCTTAGAATAAACCTCTAAGTAGCCATAACATAATGCCCGTTTTGCATTAGGAAACTAAGGCATAGGTTCTAAACAGTTTGTTCAAGGTCATACAGTCGGTACAATCTCAGACATACTGACTCCAAAGAAAATCTCTTATTCTCTGTCACACTCTCAGCAAAAGCTATTGAAATGGCACACACATATTTTAAAAATAACACACACGCACACAAACAGCCAGAATGCATGCAATTGCTGAGAGTACACAGCAGATGAGAAGTAAAGTCTGTATGATATGCTACCCTGAGTTTACAAGTAATAGCTTATTTTAAAAACGTTAATGCTTTCAATCCTCAGCCTGTCTAGTCAGCATCTCCAGGTGCAGGACTTTTTCATAGCAGTCAAGCTAGATGCTCAGAGGAAGCCTAAGGTGAGTTCTTGGAAGCGTTACCGCACCCCACCTTCAGAAAAGTCTCGTTTTTGTACCAGCTTCACTCAGAGACACCATTTACCTGAACCCGACCAACCCCGACAAAGTTAGGAGCCTCCTTGATAGTGATTACTTGTTTCTGAACTGTATGACTGCTCAATTCCATCTTGAGAAGGAAATGCATCTTTAACTTGTTGATAAGAGCCACTCCTGGGAGACTCCAGAAGTTGAGAAATTTGTTGTTGCTTTTAGGTGTATCGAGTTGGCTCTGAGGTAAGGGGACCTTTTGTATAGAACAAAAGGTTGGTTGGGACCAGGGCTCCAGTACCATCTTCAGGGTGGTTAGTGGGTTTGAACCTGCACTTGTAACTATTGCATATGGAGTGCCTTCTCACCTACTGCATTCTTTCTAGCATTACGGTGGGCCATATTCAGCTAACTTGTCTCCTTAGACGCTATGCTGCAACTATCCCCCAGAACCCTCACACCAACTTGTATCCAAGGATGATTAAAGCTAGTTTGTGATCTTGATTGTTCTTCTGTAAGTGGCAGATCATCAGCCTAAGGGGAACTTTGGGAAGTCAATTTAGTTGAAAATTCTCACCAGACAAAACAATGATGTAACAAATAATCACTTGTAGACTTAGTAACCCAAATATAGGAGATAAAAGAATCATTGAAAATATGACCAATCTTGAAAAGGAAGGAAAAGCTGGGTGCAGAATTCCCGTGACCATGTATTGGGTCGATCCAATGGTTCCACTGACCTGCTGGGTGTCCTGAGATCAGTGGCGCATGTGCAACTTTGAGACTCATTTCCATGGGTGTAGACCAATCTCTTTTTAGTTCAATAGATGCTTCATAAACCTTATACTGAAATAGTAGTACATTGGCAAAGAAGAAACATTTAAATGAGCCCTTGATTCACTTCCAGGAGATGGAGAATGGGTTTGTGTCAGTCCTTGGAATGATAAGCTTGACAGACTTTAGAGAAGAAAGAGTGAGTAAAGAGAGACAGATTTTCATTCCCTTCTCATCTATGTGTGCACACCAGGACCCAGTCCATGTACCTCCCTGCTGCCTTTGGAGTGAGCAGAGTTCTTAGGCTCTATGATCTCAGCTGATGCCTTTCCAAGGACAGTTTGCTGGTACAGGCTCTTGAGTCTTTTCTTGACCATATGACAAAAAAATTACATCACTCTTGAGCTGATTCTTACTCCTGGCCACCCTACATTGGGATTCCTATGCTTTAACTCTCCAGAGGAAAAGACTACCCACCTTTCTCTTATGGAATAACCGGTGGATTCAAACTGCCAACCTTTCAGCCAGCAGTCCAAGGCATAACAGACCATGCCATTGGGGTTCTCAATTTTCCATTTTTCTTTCAGTGCAGACTCTAACACATACTAAAGGAGTGGGTCATTTTTCAAAACAGAATTACCCAGATCCTACAATTTGTATTTGTCCTTCTGAAGCTTAGACAAGGCATAGGAATGATTAAAGGAAGACAAGCCTAAGATGATAGGGAACGGTGGGGACAGAGGTGAGCTAACAGGCCATGCTCTGTCCAGAAGAGGGAGGCTGCGCAGCTGCAGGTGAGTGCTGCTATGGAAGAACGCAGATACATGTGACGACACAGATTTTTACATGACATCGCCAACTTTTCAGTGCTGGCAACAAATTCAAGGGATTTAAAAACACTCACAGGCAAAACAAACCACAAACAAAAACCAAACCACCTCAACAACAACAACAATATTATGGAGAGTATTTGGAATATAAACTGCCACTTTGCAATCTTTATAAGGTTTTCTTCATTTCAATAATTTCTCATATTTTTAACCAATACTGACCATCCTTATCTGCCATTATTATGGCATCAGTTCTAAGCCATCTTTCTAACATTAGTTATGGTTTCCAGTAGTCCACTTTCTCTCTTAACTACCAGTTGTATCCTTAGCAAAAATCAACTGGATACTGATTTCAGAAACAAAGAATAAATTATGCTAGAATAGCTAGGAGGCTCCTAATTTCAACCCTACACTTTGGTCTTATTAGTATCATGGCCTAACCGCCTAAGCAAATTAGTCACAATCCTTTCTCATTCCGCTTAAAGTACAATGTTATTTTGGGTTTCATGTCTTCTGACAGAATTCAATATTTCACCCATGCTGTTAAGCTCAAGAAGAGATATAAATAGATGTTGAATAGATGATAGAATATTTATATTGTCACCACAAATTCAAGGAATCAGATTTTTCTTTGAACTGATTGATATGGGTGAGATTTTTTTTTTATTTCAATCCATGAGTACAGACTTCAAGAACTAAAATAACAATGCTGGGATTTTTATAAAGTATAAAATAACAATCTACACATGTATAAAGTATAGCAGGCTCCTTTGAGTTCCTAAAGCTCTAGAAAAGCAGTGGCATAAAATATATAATCGAACAATCCATCAGAAGAATGCCCTGTGTTCTAATACCTACTGGTAGTCACGAATTTGATTTCAAATGATGTTTGGCTCTCAGAGGGGAATCACTTCATTAAGATAGAATTTCATTGCAGATTTACATAGAGCAGGGCCTTTGAATATATTGATGCAGACACTTGTTGGGCGAATGGAGTACTTAAAAAGGAGGATTTAGGCTCAGGTTTTATGGTTATTGTCCTTTACTCTTTTGCATTTTGGCTTCAGATCTGTGAACTTTATCCTCTCTAGCAAATGGAGAAATTTCCTGTCATTTTGAGGAGGCTCTGTATGGGCAATGCTTTCATTTTTCACAAACACCAGTTGCCAATCGAAGCTTTCCTTTGGTCTTAAATTCCTGGTGATAAGAGATGTAAAAGAAAACAAACCTGGTTTCCTTAGTGAATGATCTCTTCCTCATCTCCCCCCAGAAACTAGTCTTAGTTTTATTAATCAGCTCATGTAGGAGTAGAGCATGTAGAGGGTGTTTGTTTACAGCTCAAGAAAAAAGTCACCCTTCTGGATCCTGTTTCATGGCCTAGTCTTTTATCAGTTTTATATGTCATGGTAACATTTTGGTGCCTGGGACTGTGTGGATGGAGCTTTTCCTCTGGGGCTTTGGAACTTCATAAAGTAGTTTCGAGTTGAGGTTTTCAAGATGCTGATAAATTTTTATGAGGGAAGAAAGAAGCCAGTAAATACATCCTTATTTCAACTTATATAAAAACGAAGTCAAGTTGCTCTAACTCATGGCGACTTCCACATGTTTAAGAATTCAGTTGTGTATGTTCCACGGGGTTTTTCAGTAGTTGATTTTCTTTCCACTCAGAAGTAGACAGGCCTGTGCCTCTGGATGGACTTGATCTACCAACTTCAGCTGGTCCAGCGTGTTAACTACCACTTGAGCATATTGACCACTTGCACAGCCCACGGACTCCTTAGTGCAACTTAAGAGAGAAGACAGATGTTTACTTAGGTCTCTGTTGTTCTGAGCTCCTGAAGGAAGGAATGGGGAATGAGCCTCTAGGATGAATCAGGCTGTTTCTGCATCTGTGTTTTGGTTTCTCCTCACAATTTACAGAGCAAAACTTACCATCTGGAGATTCAATGGAGTATCTAATTCTAAAGGCAGTGTAACTTTCCATGTCTTATTTGTTGCCTTTCTAGAAAAGTTTTCTCCTCTACTACTTTCGCTACTAAAGAAATTCTTATTATGTAGCCAAAGTAACTGAAACATGGTTTACACAAAGACTTCCTCATGGGAAGTGAGAGCATTATAAATCACTGGTAAACAGAATTTCTTTTCACTTTACTGAGCTGATTTCTATCAACAATTTAGGACCAAGAGGTTCCTTGGTCCCCAAAGGAAGTCTCAGCTAGCTGTTTGTGATGATGACCTTAGTCTTTTTCCTGAAAAATGTTTTGGGGTTCTCCCCTTAAATTATTTATAGAATTTTATTTGAGAGTTACATCATCAGATAAGAGATATAACATTCTTTCTCAAATCATTGTTTTTGTTGTTATTTGCCATTGAGTCACCTACAACCCACAGTAACCCTATGTACAGTAGCTCCGAACCCTTCCCTGCCTGAACCAGTCTCACTTAATTCTGACACACCTATCCCCCTTGCCCCAGTTACTGTATCAATCCATCTCATCTGGAATCTTCCTCTCCTGCACTGTCCCTCCACCCTTCTGAGCATGATGCCTTTCTTTCTCCAAAGAATAGTTTCTCCTGCCATGTGCCCAAAGTTTGTGAGATGGAGCTTCAAAATCTTAGTCTCTAAGGAGATACTTGTTTTTACTCTCTTTAAGACAGATCTATTTGTTTTCTTGGCAGTCCATGGTTGTGTTCAAGACTCTTCTCCAGAATCACATTTTGAAGGCATTGATTCTTCTTCTGTCATCCTTAGTCATTGTCCAGCAGCTTTCTGATGCACAGCAAGTAATTGAGAAGAACATGGCCTGGGTCAGGCACACCTTAGTCTCCACTGACATCTCCAATCATTAGTCACCATGAGCTGGTCTACCAGAACCACATCAGTTTTACTTTTATATTCTGGACAATGTTTGATGAGTAATAATTCTTTAAAATATCCTGGAACCCAAATAAGGAGCAATGCCATCAGAGTAATTCTCCTTCCTTGACATTTATGCAAATGTTGATGAGAGATAACAGTGACATCATTAGATGATAGAGCAGAATCTAGATATATTTTGAGTCTGTGTGTATTGTGGAAGTTTATCTTGTTCATGACTTATGGAACAAGTAGTAGCTTGTTGATGACTTGCTCATCTTCCCAATTAGAGCTAACATAGAAATATATTTATTCATGTTCTCTGGGTAAATAATCTATCTGGAGTTTTGCTTCTGATCTAAAGGTGGCACCTCTCTGTCAGTTTGAATCTACCAGCAGCTTCACAGGAGACAGTCTGCTGCGTGATTGATATCTTTAGAAAAACTGCTGGAGGCTCAGCTATAAGTTGATTCTTACCAGACGGCAATGATTTGAAACTTTTGGATTTTTTTTTTTAAAGGGAACACAACTCTATTAACTGACACAGAAGGACCAAGGTTAATTGGCACAAATTGAAGTAAAATGTCATATGCAACTTCTTAGAGTTGGTGCTTTATAAATGACTCCCTTCCAGTGAAGTGAATGCAAGAAACACAGTCTGTGAAGTGCTTCTTAAATTCATCACTGTAATTTACATTCTTCGGCAATGAAAGCTTCATCCCAGTAGTTTTACGTGTCATCTATATTTTAATCTTAATTGTGTCATCTCAGCTTTTTTTGTGTGTGTGCTTTAAATAAGACCTTGCGAAAAGGGAGGAGCTCTGGTGGCGCATGAAGCACTCAATCGCTGACCAGAATGCCCGTAGTGTTAACCTGTCAGGTTCTCTGAGGGAGAAAGACGTAGCAGTCTCTTCCACAAAGATCTATAGCTGTAGAAATCCCATGAAAGGCAATTCTATTTCATCCTACAAGGTCTCAATGAGTCAGAATTGAAATATATGGCAATGGGTTTTTTCAACATTAAAGAAATGTCCTGCCTCGTCATAGCTCTTCATTCCTGCCGTGATATTCAGGGAGGGAGGGCTGGGGATATCTTACAACAAATGTACCTTCTTTAAAATCCTAAAAGGCATAGTTAACAACTTCAAATATATAAACCTAAATAGCAAAAGAAACCTTTAAAAAAATTGTGAAAATACACTCCACATGTGTACATTGTTACGAATATTCAGGTAGATAAGCAAATCATACGTGTGCTATTAATTCAGCGTTTCATCTCTATCTAGTTTTAAGCTCTGTGTCCATATGCCTGATTTGCTGAAAGTCCATTAAGCATCTTTGGTAAAAGCAGGGGGGAAAAGATCATTTAATAAACAAATTATTATCTCTATATAGAATCAACAAAACAGAATAAACATTAGTATAACTTAATAGCCAAATATATTGATATTATAAAAGGAGTGTATACATTGGTTTATTGGAAAGAAGAATTTATCTACTCATATAAAGTCAAACTTAGTGGACTCTCCCTTCACATGCCAACAATCTGTGGTTGGAGAGTTGAAGTAGGGCAGGGTGGGCGTAAGGAAAGGGAGAAGGACATTATTAAAGGCATCAACCACAAAAAAATTGATTGGCAACTGGGCCGGCAATCTCTGAAGGAAAGATACTAGTTGTGCAATTTCAACTAGTGGTGACCTATATGTGTCAGAGTAGAACTGTGCTCCCTTGGCTGTTCGGGACTGAATTTTCTGAGGGAGACCACCAGGTCTTCCTTCAGCATGCCTCTGAATGGATTTGAGTTTCTGCCTTTTCACTTACCATTTGATTATATTAAGTCCTTATACCACTTAGGGACTCCAGGAGAAAGACAGAATCTTAATAGTTGCTTAATGGATTTCACAAGGAAATGGTGTAGAAAAAATTAGTTGCATATGGTATTTACAATGTATCTTTTAAAAATATCTGCTATACTCAAGTGCCCATCAATGAATGAATGAATAGAAAAACTATGATACATCCACACAATGGAATACTATGCAGTACTGAAAAGCAATGAAATAGTAAAACATTACACAGCATGGGGGAGCTTTGAGGACATTAGGCTAAGTGAAACATTCCAGTCACAAAATGATAAATTCTGCCTAACATTGCTGTTATAAAATAGGAAAGATATGGGGGATTGAAGAGGGAATGGAGGAAGAGTGGATAGACATGAACACTACATTAGAAGAAATGAAGTGAAGAACTGTCCAAAAGGAATATAGGATAATACATCATGTGTATGAGAACAATCTAGAACAAGGGGTGTATTGTGAGGCTAGGGGAAGGCAAGAAGAAGGAGAAAATGTACAACAATGAATAAATAAAAGAAAAAATAACAATCTGCTACTTTAAACTACAAAAGAGTTTGTATACAATACTTCATCTTCATTGCACATTCCATTTTAAGAACCCATTAGATTATTTTATATACCACTTTCTTTGAACCCTGGACATGAACATATTTTTGTTGTTGTTGCTCTGTGCTATTGAATCATCTGTGACTCACAGCGACCCCATGTGCATTAGCTCTGAAACCTGTACTCTCTTGAGCTAATCTCATCGTCTCTGACAGACTTAATCCCATTTCTGCTACAGTCACTGAGTCAATCCATTTTATCCTGGGTCTTCCTCTTCTGTGTTGTCCCTCCACCTTTCCAAGTATGATGTCCTTCTCCAAGGTCTGGTCCCTCCAGGAATGTGCCCACAGTATGTGAGATGGAGCCTCAAAACCCTCGCCTCTAGGGAGAAGCCCATTTCACCCTCTCCAGGACAGACCTGTGTGTTCTCCTGGCAGTCCGTGGTATGTTCAACAATCTTCTCCAGTACAACAACTCAAAGACATCAATCCTTCTTCTATCATCCTTAGTTATTGTCCAGCTCTCTGATGCATAACAAGTACTTGCAAAGACTATGGTCTGGATTAGGCACACCTTAGTCTCAAGACTGACATTTTTGCTCTTCAGTACTCTAGAGTAGTTCCTGACAGCAGCCTTTCCCAACATAATTAGTCTTGATTTCCAGACTACTGGCGCTAAGAGTGTTGATTGTGGGACCAAGAAAGCATAAGTTATCATCACTCTCAGTCTATTTTCTGTCCATCATGAAGCTTCTAATTGGCCCAGTGATGAGAATCTTTGTTTTCTTGAAGACTATACAGTCCTTGACCTTCTGCAGCAAATGATTCATGTCTGCTTCAGTTTCAG
>NW_006399858.1:10413785-10426927 GCF_000299155.1 Elephantulus edwardii
AGGTATGGAGATAGCATGCATCCCTGATGCACACCTTCCCTATTCATAAACAATACAGTGTTTCCCTTCTCTGTTCTGATTACTGCTTCCTGGTCTAAGTATAGGTTTTGCATGAGCACAATTAAGCATTCTGGGATCCCCATTCTTCTCAAGGTTAGCCACAATTTATTGTGATCTACACAATCAAATGCCTTTGCATAGTTAAAGAAACACAGACAGACATTCTTCTGACACTGCTTTCAGCCAAAATCCATCTAACATTGGCTATGATGCCCCTAGTGCCATAGCTTCTTCTAAATGCAGCCTGCACATCTGATGAACATATTTTACCAAAGTTAATAATATGGCAAAAGAACTAATCCCTGGAACATGTCAAGATCTTCAGTCATGATTTCTATAAACTTTAACTGCACCTTCTTATAAATGCACCTGATGGTGTATGGTAACCTAGAATTCTCTGACCTTTCCAAGACCCTGTAATTTATTTTATGATAGTGGTAGTAAATTGGAGCCGACTTAAGAATCTAGAATGATTGTTGCTCTTGGCTGACCCCTCCTGGTGTAAAACTGTCAAAGAAAAGCAGCAGCCACAATGAAAAATGTCCCAGAATTCAGTGTGTAGTTCCAATTTTCCCCTTATTACTTCCTAAATATGCCATCTTGAGTAGACTTACTCTCTCAAGGGCCTCAGCTTGTTTTATCTGTTTAGTGGGAAGAAGAAAGAGAAGTTACCTGGATAGGGCAGATCATATTTTGTGGTTCCTTCAGTTTTGCTACCTAAGGGGTTTTTTTATTTATTTGGAGTCTGAGGAGTTTTTTAGCCTTCCCAAGAATGTTCAGGGATCAAGAATGAACATAAACAATATTGCTTGGTACTATGGTAATAATTAATCAACCAACCACTATGTGGCAGACACCATGCAGAGATTCCCATTCAAGTCCCACTGTCTCTTGTCAGAGCTATTCCCTGTGCGGGAATCTGACCATCAATTAGGCCAAAGAGCTAAGTGGAAAGAGAGGTTAAACTGGACTCCTCTACCTTAGTTTTCAAAGCCTCTACTCCACCTCACTTTTGCATCCGGAGCACATGTCTGCCTCAAGTCACTTCCTCCAAGGAATGTCTTGTTCTTATCTTTGGATGCCACGTATCATTGATTGTTGAATGCATCATTTCTCTCAAAGTAAACTACTTTGCCAGTTGACTAACCTTGTCCATCTGAGCCTTCAAGACTTGTGCGGTTCCTTACTTCTTCAAAAGCACATTTGTTGTGAGAAAATAAAAGAAAGCAGATTCCTAAACACAGTCTGGTGGTCATCCTGCCCATAAGCTCTTGATATCTGAAGGCAGTAATACCTTTGGAGACAAAGGAAATGACACAACGTGAATTCTGAAAAGGAAGATAGGACTTATCGACAGAGCTTTTCTGACATTGGTGAAGAATCTAACTCGAATTGACAGAATCTTTTGGATAGAAAGACCCCAAAGAATACAAAGAGAAAGAAGCCAGCAAAACCTTATGGCTTTAGTGGTGAATAAACGAGTTTATGGTATAACTGTCTTCAATCGTAAGTATTCAGCTTTAAGAAGAATATGTACAAATGCATATACATAAGCTTTCTCATGACCTGCATACACTGGAAACTTCTACAGTACTAGCTAAACTAGGTAGATGTAGACTGTGGTCAATGAGCACAGATTCTGTACCCAGACTACATGGGCATAAAAATGGCTTTTCTTGTTATGGATGATGTGACTGTGACAAGTTAAGTGTTGTCTTGGTTGTTAGCTGTCACGAAGTTGATTATCACTGGTAGCAACCCTATGAACAACAACTAGACCCTTGCCCTATCCTTGCCATCATCACATTATTCCTTCAATGAGCCTTCATTTAATGCCTCCGTTTCTCCTTGGGCCCATTCTCAGTATTGGTTAGCATATACAGAACTCTCACTAGTGCCTGGCATGTAGGACAGACTAGTTAAGTGTGAGCTATTATCAAGTTAAGACTGTCCTTAATAAAAGGCTTCTGGAACCCCATCAGCAGGAAACTAAGAAAGAATTCAAAAATAATAGTTTCTTAGCCCACCAATTGCTTCTGCTGGCAGGTTAAAAAAAAGTACAATGATTAAATATTTTCATTTAAAATGAAGCTACACAGACTGATGGATAACTTTGTGAAATGAAATTCAGGTTTCCTTGCTAATCTTTTTGAAAAAATATGTTTGCATTATAATCAAGGTGACATGTACAAGGACAATTCTCTTTTCTCCCTCCTACTGAGCGCTCTTTTGTCCACTGGAAATCTTGGATTCCCTTTAAGTCCTGTTCTTCCTAAGCCTGGCTAATGCTACAGCCTGTCACAGCTCCCCTTGTCCCCACTTCTGTGATGTTTCCTCACTTCAAGGCAGCCAAAGAACAGCTGGTGGACAACTGGGGATTCCTGCGAGGCTCGCCCAGTTAATGGCGATTAGCTGCTGCAGACAGGAGCCAGGACCAGGGCAGAGGATCGCAAACAATGGAGCTGAGCATCCATCCGCAAAGGCTTTTTATCTTGAGAATGGAACCTCTTTGGAGCTATAACCAGAAGTCTCAAGGTAATTGCATTTTACTGGAATCAAACCTAACAAGTATCTTATAATTAAAGATCATGCTGGTTTCTTTTTACCATCACCTGCAACTTAATTTGAAGATTCATACAAATACCAAGGCTGTTTAATATTTATTGAACATCCACGATTACCTCTACATTTCGTTTCTCTTGAGATACATTCCTTTGGTTTGGCTACTTGGGACTTTGAAGAAGTCCTTTATTTCATTAAGAACGGAGACACAGAAATCTTATGTGATAATATTAATCACACCGCTGGGTCACACTTCACAGAACTTTTTCTCTTGAAAAGTGCTTTCACATACATCCTCTCATTTGATCCTCATAACATTCTGGCTGATTTGCCCTTCCTACTTTGTGGAGTATAATATTCCCCATATAGTTCTATAAGAGCTCTTTATCTTTGCCACTGTTGGCTTTCAAACCCTGATTTGGAGATAGAAAACTGAGTGACCCCTCCCTAGCCTTCTGTCAATGAATTGCTTATGAGCTCAGAGAGTCAAATTTTTCTTTTCTAAAACTGGCCTTTTGCAGTGGTTATCCCACTCCTGGTTAAATGTTCGGGCACCTACAGTTGTTTCTGAAGCCTGAGTAGCAAAGGAAAATTACCATTGATACAAATGTCTTGGAGGAAGTGTAATCACTCTGCCGCTTAGAGGCAAGGACTGGGAATCTTTGTCTCATACGTGTTGGGAATGTTACCAAAGAAAGGTCAGTCCTTGGAAAAAGACACCAAGCTGGGAAAAATAGAGGGTCAGTGAAAGAGAGGGAGACCCCCAACAAGACAGACTGACTCAGTGACTATAAAAATTGGGCTAGAGCATGTTGGAAATCCGGAGGCTGGTGCAGGATAGGTCAAAGTTCAGATCTGTTTTTCAAAGGGTCAAAGATTGCGTATAGGTTGTAATTAACTCAAGGGCACATAACAATAACAAGATTGATGGACAGGTTTGTAGCGGTGCCATATATGCACAGGCTTTGATATCAGACTGACTTGGATTCTAATCATCTTGGCTTCACCACTTACTGTGAGATTTAGAAAAGTTGCTCCTCTTCTCTGGTTAAGAGCATAGCAGTACTGAATCACTGCAAACAAACACCCAGTCGAAGTGGACCCTGTAGCTGCTGAACCCACCCAGGATGACCTGTCCTCAGTGGTCCTCTTATCTTCAACCTCCTGCTTCCAAGTTGTGATAATCTTATTGAGAATGCTGGGACCACCATGGTTGCTGAGCCTGACTTTTCCTAACAGAAGGAGAGTAACACATGAAGGAGCTCTAGTGGTGGCTAAAGTGTGCAGCTGCTCACTGAAGGGTTGACAGTTCAAATGCCCTTGGTGTCTTTGCTGGAGAAAGAGCTGACAATCACCTCAGTGACAGTAAAGCCAACAAACAGTGTGAGGCAGCTCTGCTGTCACATGAGGTCCCCAGGAGCCATAGCACCTACCACCATTATTTCCCCTCCTGGTCAACTTTGAAGGGTAGACAAGGTGATTGGGAGTAAAAGCGTAAAGGAGGGAGGCTTGCTGCTGATTTTGCTGGTGTTACTAAGAGACAGGCACACTCTATTTCTTCTGCTTAAGTCCAGGGATTTTTGTGTCTAGAGGCTTTTTTTTTTTTGACAGGGTTCAACCAGGTTTTGCAAGCTGATCTGGAGTCATTTGACTTTCCTGCTGTCACCTCCTTGAGCCCCACACAAGGGTGCTTGGCACTGGTTCGGTGAGGGGGCCTTTCCTCGATGCTCATGCTCCTGTCTGGAGTGTGCTTGACAAAGACTGCGACGCTCCATCTCCTCCCTGTGGTTTACAGTCTCAGCATTCACAGAATTTGGAAGAGTTTTCCCTTTCTTCTTATGTCAAAATTGTATCACTAGCAGCTTAAACTCTTAATAGCATGGTAAGTGTGAGATATTTCTGGTGGTGTTTTCAAGACCCAGTTTTGCATAATAAACTTTCCCCTCAGTTGTTTAGAGCCCCAAAGTTTAGGAATGCTGATGATTTTTGCCATGCTTTGAGTTTGTAATGCTTGACTATTTTATAATAGTCTTGTTGCACTATAATATCAATGATGTTTTACATCTGAAGATTAAACACAAATGCGCGTTATCATTAGAGAACCATTTTGTTTCCATTTTTTAAAAATTTTTTCCATTTTCTTTCATACTACTTCTTTACGCATTTAGCCTTAGCAGTATATTTAAATTTAAGAAAAATATAGTAAGATAAAATGTCTATGTTAGAAGATGAAAGGTAGAAAAAAATTAGACAGGACACACAGCCTTGAAGTATGAAAAAATGACATGAATAACTTAGTAGGGTATTACTCTGTGGCTTTAATGCATAAACTCTCTAAATAAGGTCATAATTTGTACCATCAAGTCAATTACACCTTATGACAACAGAGCAGAACTGACTCCACGAAATTTCTAAGGTCTTAGCTATTGCTCATCCAGAGTTTCTTCTAAAGAAGATATTGTATGAACTTTATGAACTTCGTAAGTAAACCACTATTTTTTTTTACAAAAGAGATGTTGTTGTTATTGTCATGTTCTATCGAGTTGTAACTGATCCATAGAGGCCCCTCCAGGTGGTTTTCAGATACAGTGAGTCACATGGCAGGAAATTGTCCACCTTTCCCTCATGGAACAAACAGCTAAGAGATTCGAACCGCATGCTGTCAGGTTGGCAGGACAGTTTCTTACCATCACTGCTTTATTTATCCAGTGTTGCCTTTACCAAGGACACCTGGGACATGGCTGTGTCTGTCTGTTGATAGGGCAGTGTGATGTGTATGTGCATCAAAACTGTCCTTGCTTCTTTTAGGCAGTAAAGGTAGGGATGGTAAGGAGGATGCCAGACAATTTGGGGTGGAGGGTGGAAAAAATAATGGCGAGGAGTTAATCAAAGCTGTGGAAATCGAGAATAGACATCGTCGTCAGCTTGCTGGTGTGGTGCAGGTATCATAATGGCTCCTCTGTTCCTTTAAAAGGCAGTTCAGATAATGGCCTGGCCTCCCACGCATTCCAAGAGGGTGCCTCTAGCTTTACTGAAATCCTATACTGACCACAGACCTTATTTCCCCTCGCAGCTTTGATACCCTGTCCAGCCAACTATCCTCTAGAGACACCGTTGCAGTTTCTTTCGATGCTCTCCCCACAGTGGTTTTAGAAATTGCTTCAAGAGCACCTGAGGACAGACATCTATCTCTCTGCCTTCCTTATCCTCAGCCTGCCTTCACTCACGGAATTTCAAGACTTTCATTAGTCCAGTTCTTTAATGTTCATCTAGGGAGACAATCTGGCAGTTAGCTATGGCTCTGAAAAGCCACCGAGAGGGACTGGAAATCAGGCAGTAAGCAGGAGAAAGGTTTTTTCCAAAGGCCTGCTTTGTCCTTGCTGGTTTTCACAGCAGTCTAAGTCATTAGCAAGCCCATGCTAATTGAATTTGATTTAGTGTCAACACTGTCACAGTCACATTGAGTATACCAATAAAGTCCCAGCACTGTTTGCTGCAATCATTAGGCCCAGTGTTTCTAACAACAAAAGCTGAGTCTTAGGTTGTCAGATCAAGTTCATGGAATGGGATGCTTCCCTGATCTTCCATGGAATAAATTCAAGCACAGAAATCAGAGTAGAATACGAAATGAAAGGGGAAATCCATTTGTCCACATGCTGTGACTCTTCATAAAAGTCTGATGTGTTAGCTGTTGCTTTTGTTGTGTGCCCTTGAGCTGGAGCAGACTCATAACTGACCCTCCAGAAGGTTTTTGGAGGCTGCAAATCACAGGAGAGAAGATTTCCCATCTTTCTCCCTTGGAGTACCTGGTGGATTTGAATCACTTGTCTTCGGGCTGGCAGCACAACTACTTATCACTAGGCCACCAGACTGATGGGTTAGTAATGCCCTTCAAAGCAGTTATAGATTGTACCCCAGCTCTTCACAAGATAATTAACAGTTAATTAAATGTCCTAAAGTAAAATACTATCTACTTTTTGAAAAAAAAAAAACAACAACACAACAAAGCTAAGACCAAGAGTTAAAGATGTTAAAAAAGCACATTTAATAAATTGCCTGTCTTTTTATTAATTGAAACTTTCCCCTCAAAGCCACGTATTTAGGACGTAGGTCTCCAGACTAAATCACCAAAATAATTTGCTACAAAAGAGCTGCGGTCTTTGTAATGTAAGATTAAAAAACTCTGAAGGGTGAAAATGACCCTTTCGAGATCAGCTCCAATTTACTAATTTTTGAAGTCATTCAATACGCAATTTCCTCACATCTAGAAGGCCTCATCTTTCGAGCCACGCACAGGAGGGGGAAGTGGGAATATTTTGGAAGGTGGCACTGGGATTTGTTTTAACCTACCTTGTCATATTATACCTGGGTGAGAGGAGATATGAAGTAATTAAGTGAACCCTCCTGAAGTAAGGGATTTCAGCTGAATTTAGCTAATTAGTCCCAAGACTAGCCCTGAGTGCTGAAGGAAAAATATTCCAAGGGGTTTTCCTTACAGGTTTTAAATTATCTGTGGGCGATGGTATTGTGATTCCAATGGTTTTATATCTCTTTGCCCTCAAGATCACCCTTTTTTCCCCTCCTGTGACCCGTACTTAAAGGGTGATACCATCACCTCATCAATTGCCAATGCTACCAGTTCAATAAGCGGCTATCACTGTGGGGCATCTGTCTGGATGAGAGGCAACTGCAGGGCCTGGCTGCATCCAAAAATAGCCTGTGCTGCAGAGCCAGCTCCGTCACAGTTTTCCTCGGGCATCTGAGCTCTGGATAAACAGTGGTCATACCTGGCTTTCCCTATAGGACACTTTCTGAGTTAGAGAAAGCTTCTATTTCCTGTAACTTGGCCTTCAAATGCTGCTGACAATCATATTTTCATCCATACCTTATGTATCATTCTTTTTTCTTTAAAAGCAGCAACAATGGCCTATCTAAATAAATGTTATCTGTGTTTCCCATCCCATTGAATTTAGATGGCTGAATTTTAAAGAGGGAGAAGAGAGAAAGCTTTTCATTTGGTATCACATGGCACAGTAAGAGTTCCACTGGGGAATCTGCTTTCACTAAATCCTGGCAAAAGGCCCAAATTGATATCTCAGGTGGTGATACGTTAGAATTTGAAAGTCATCCCCTGATAGGGAAAATGATTCCCCAAAGTACCCTGTATTGTCGAATTGACTGAAAGGCGAGGGGGTCAGGGAAGAACTGCAGAGCTGGGGACCAGGAATGTTGAGGGCAGCTATCGTCACCTAGTAGCTCTTCTGTGAACGAGGTGGTCCATGGACGTGCACCGTAAGGTCTTAGAAATCCCATACTTCAGGCTTGCCCATCTCTAGGATAACAAAGTGTCACTTCCATGTCACCAAATTCCCATTTTATCCCATTTAGAGAATGGAAAGTTACCATATTAGAGACTTGTATACACTTTTAAACATTTATGAACTCAACTGGGAAAAAGAATTTGGTAATGACATATCAGATAAGGGACTTATATCCAAAAATTCATAAAATACTTGCACACCACAAGATAAAGATAAATAATCCAATAGAAAATGGGCACAGGATATGAACAAACCCTTCACTGAAGAAGACATTCAGATGGCTAACAAGCACCTGAAGAAATGTTTAAAATCCCTAGCTCTAAGAGAGATGAAAATCAAAACAAGTATGAGATATCATCTCACCCCAGTCAGAACAGCAAAATTTAACAGAACAGCAAGCAACAAATGCTGGCGAGGTTGTGGAGAAACTGGAACCCTTATTCACTGTTGGTGGCAGTGTAAAATGGTGCAACCACTATGGAAGGCAGTATGGAAGGCGCTTTCTCAAAAAGTTACAAATAGAGATACCATTTGACCCAGCATTTCTACTACTGGGAATATACCCCCAAGAGACCATAACTGACATTCAAGCAGATATATGCACATCCATGTTTATTGCAGCTTTGTTCACAATAGCAAGGAGTTGGAAACAACCTAAGTGTCCATCAAAAAACGAATGGATAGAGAAGCTGTGGTATATTCACACAATGGAATACTACACTGCATTGAAAAACAAGGAACTCATGCAATATTAAAAATGGGTGTCCCTGGAGGACATTATGCTGAGTGAAGTATCTCAGTCACAAAAGGACAAATACTGTATGGTGCCACTGTTGTAAAACAGGACTGACCTTGGGGTTGGGGAGAGACTGAGAAAGATGGGTTCAATAATGTATACTGCATTGAAAAAGATAAGGGAGAAAACTGTTTAAAGGGGATATGTGATTAGGTATTTTTGTCATGACAGGAGTCTAGAGCAAAGGCTACATGGTGGAGTGGACCTGAGGGAGGGTTTGTAAAACAATAAAGGATTTGTGTTTTACTTTTCCAAGAGGGTAATGTACTAGGGGGGAGGGTAGGAAGGACAGAAAAGTGCAACAATGAATGAATGGAAATCCAAAGTCTCTGTAAATTTTTACTGAAATTAATAATAAACTTAAATAAAAAAATTTTTTTTAAAGTTGCCTTGATGCCCATTAAAACAGTAATTGGTAGCTTCTTTCTTTCTTTTAAATAAAAATGGGCAAGTCTTGGGTTTGAAAATAGGTCTAGTCTGCTTTCTGCCGTGCCATATTATATCTTGACTAATTAATTCTTCCAAATGCCTGAAAAATCTCATGATTCTAAAAATCAAAACCAAACCCACTGTAGTTGAACCCATAGTAACACTATGGGACAGAGCAGAACTGCTCATAGAGTTGTCAATCTTATAGAAAAAAATCCTTATAGAAGCTGCTTGCTATACCTGTCTCCTGCAAGAGGCTGATTCAACTTTTCAGTTAGCAGCTGAACACTTTACCCACTGAATCACCAGGCTGGTTTGCACTACTCTAAAAAATAAAAATTCCTCACTGCCCTTGACTCAGAACTGTCTCACAGCTGAGTGAGTTTTCAGAGGCTATAAATTGCACGGGAAGAGAGTGTCCACTTCTCTTCCACAGAACAGTCTGGGCCATATGAAATTTCTCCTTGTTCAGTTTTTTGAGGAAGCGCCAAATTGCCTTCCAGAGTGGTTGTACCATTTTGCAATCCTACCAACAATGTGTAAGTACCTATCTCTCCACATCCTCTCAAACATTTATTACTTGCTGTCCTATTAAACTTTGTTACTACTATTAGAGTGAGAGGGTATCGCATTATGGTTTTGATTTGCATCTCTCTTTTTGCCAGTGATTTTGAGCATTTCTTTATGTGTCTGTTGGCTATGAAGCCTAGGATTTTGAAGCTCTGTCTCACAAACTTCGGGATGTTATCAGGAGGGACCAATCCTTGGAGAAAGACATCATGATTGGAAAGGTGGACGGATAGCACAGGAGAGGAAGACTCCAGATGAGATGATGGTAGACCTGTCAGAGGCAGTGAGACTGGCTCAGGTTAGAGCTAATGTGCGTAGGGTCACTATGACTCGGAGTCGACTTGGCAGCACATACCAATCACCACCACCACCACCACCACCACCACCACCACCACCACCAAGAAACTGACAATTTAAATCTCCAAGAAACTCCTTGGGAGTTCTGTCGCCTAGAACGATCTACTGCCTTCAAAACCTGACAGAGTCATTCTAAGTCACAATCAACTCAAAGGTGGTAGATTTGGTTTTAGACTAGGAATCACTCGCAGCGGTGGTTTGGAGTTTGTTTTTCAAACTCTGACTTTGCTGTCGATACCAACATCAACCACACGATGTCACCACTAACTACACTACTGACTTCAAAGAGCCCAAAGAGGAACTTATAATGCACACGTTTCTCCGTAGGTTGTTTTTGTTTCGTTCGTATATTTTTCTATTTCTTAAACTAACAAGCATTTGACACTAATGTGTAATTTACAACTACATAATGATTTCCAGAAGCTACACACTTTCTATTCAATGACCCTCCCCGGCGTTTCCATGACTCTGGATTGCTTGGAAAAAAATTTCCATCGTTCTCTCGCAGAGCTACTAGTGGATTCGAACTTCCAGCGAAACACAGGCTCTGGAGTAGTAGTTCGACGCCCTAAGGACCAGGCCGGCAGAGCTCCCTAAAATATTACCAGCACATATGAAAAATAGCATTCTTTCAAAAGATTCCTTCTCTTTTAAGTTTCACATATATAAGAGTAGGACTTAGAATTAATCAAATAACACTATGAATCAGGCATTAGGCTGAGATGCAGAAACAGACATATATTAATACCATATACGCCCAAGAGTGTGTGTGTGTGTGTGTGTGTGTGTGTGTGTGTGTGTGTGTGTATGTGTGTATGTGTGTGTGTGTTATTTGGTCTACTTTTACACAACAAATATATGAGAGATTGGAAGCAGGAGTGGCATCCCCTTCCTAAACACCATGCCTCTGGAAACTCTATGAACTTTGAGAAATGGCAATAGTTATAGAAAGGATTCAGGTATTTTGTTCATAGGGTCACTATGACTGGTGCTCGACTCGAAAGCAATCAACAACAATCACTGATAATAAAGGCTCAGTCAATATTGTCCTCTGGAATTCTTCCCCTCGCTTCCCATACGTTAAAGAACAGGATATTCTTAGATCATCACTCCTCAAGTTATATGATTCACATTTAATATTTATGTATTATATTATTGCTTCTCTGAGACATAACACAGGATTAATGAACATTTCTTTTCTCTTTATGGAGGCAAGCCCAAACTTCCGTACCTCCAATTCTTTTCACAGATGTATTCTGAATACACAAGGCTAAAAAAATTAAACATATTGTGATTGTAAGACCAACATTTTTCCTTGAAATGGTTTATCATAATATTATGCTTAATTATGCAAATATGCTGGAGGCTTTTTTATGGGTGCATCAGCCAAATTCAAACACACTGAAGATGACAAATACATATTCATTTACATATTTCAGCACATATATGCCTGTATGCAGAGTTCTATTACCTTAACAAATAATGGCATGAAGTGATACATGTATTTAAATGTGAGAAGGTGTGGAGCAAAGCTATTTGACAAACACTTGTGTTTTATTTCTTTCCATCAAATATAATTCTAACTCCTAAGGAATTATATTTATTTTGCTCATTATTCTTTATGTCATGTGCAAAAAAAAAATTAGAGGAAGCAAGGCTTTTTGATTTTATAAAGCTCTCGCAATGTCAATTAAAATTTTATTTTATTGAAATGTATCTGCTATTTTATGTTTTTGTGAGAGGGAGTAAAAATGAAAAAGATTATCTTAATTTTATGAAAGCTGAAAAAATTGAATACAATTTCAAATGTTTCCAAATACTGAGATATTTGGCAGGGAAAAAATACAGCTGATTCTTAGATGGAATACACTGGATGTTTGGCCTTAATATATACAGCAAAAGAAGGAGAAATTTACATTTGTAGCATAATTATCAGAGAGTTCTATTTGTGAGAGGTATGAGATATTCTTCCCTCTTACAAGTCCCCTGAAGTATTTTTAAATCTTTTGTAAATAACACTGTAAATATTCTGTCTTTTAACATCATTTTAAAAACATTTAAATCCTTTTAAGATTAAAAAATAAAGTTTGTTAACACAGCACACACTTAGTTTAGGACAAGGACCTGTGACTGGTAGTCACAAACATTGTTTCAATGCAACATGCCAAATTTATTAACTTACCTTGTATTCACTCAGATACCATACAGTACAAAGTAAGCATTTATTACTTTTAATATATATTTTATGGTCTCACTTTTGAAACTGTATGCATAATAGATTTTAGCCCAAACTAAGCTTTCTAATGAACCTATAGGATGGGATAGCCATGGCCCAGAGGGTGTCCAAGCCTGTACTTTTTATGGAAACAGACTGCCTGCCATTCCTTTTACTGGTGGAGCAGCTGGTGGATTTGAACAGCTAACACTCTTCAATTGGCCACCTAGTCCTTTCACTATTGCACCAGAGCTCTTTTTCTTTTTTCTGTTTTTTGAAAAAATTTCATAAATAAATCTTTGCATCCCAATCCAGAAACAGAACCCCTTTCACCTAATGCATTTGAATTCAGTCCTTCTAACACTAAAAAAAGTTTCAAGTGCATGTATATATTCATAAAAGCTTAAAAAAACAAATAAAAACTTTATGTTTAAGAACTTGAAAAATAATAGATCCATAATTGCATTAATCAATAAAACAAAATAGCATTTGAATAATAGAAAATATAATTTTATTATGGTTCATTGTTTTAAGCCCACATTTTGAAGGGACTAACACGTGCTGTACTTGTATTTATGTAAAATATTTTGTTGTCGCTCAGTAAAATATGTGAAAGGTATTCAAGCATAATAGAATATTTAAATTATTTGCAGTATTAAGAACAGGAAGAAAAAATATTTCATGGAAGGAATGTGTTAGTATGTGAAACAAGGATAGGAGGTATAGATAGATGATTAGATATAGATATAGATATAGATATAGATATAGATATAGATATAGATATAGATATAGATATAGATATAGATTAGATCTATAGATTAGATATAGATAT
>NW_006399858.1:10427027-10433232 GCF_000299155.1 Elephantulus edwardii
TATATATATATATATATCAGGAGTGGCATCCACTTCCTAAAGAACTTGCCTCAGGAAACTCTATGAACTTTGTTTTATGTCTATAGTTGTAGAGGGTCGCTATGGGTCATGCTCTATTCGAAGGCAGTCAACAACAACATATATATCTTAGCCTCTTCAGGTCACAAAAACTTTATATATTGCTGTATTTAATATGCTGTTGTTGTTGTTGTTGTTCTAGCTGCTGTTCAGTCGTAGACGACTCATAGAGACCCTGTGAATGAAAGGCCTGAGTACTGTTCGAACATAGAGTTTGCAGAGGCAAGCCATTTCGGAAGTGGATGCCGCTCTTGCTTTCAGGTGTATTCAATATAAATGCCTTTAATTAAACACATTGTAAAGTTGATAACAACTCAAGAATCTTTCTATTCAAGGCTTAATGAAAGGACAGTGCCTATCTTCTTCTCATGGAGTAGCTGGTGGATTTGAACTTCCGGAGCACAACACTTTATCTAGTCTGGCGGATTATGCCATCAGAAAGCCTTCTATAAATGCCTTTGACTAGCAGTATATCTCGCATGTGTTCTCAGAAAAAAAAATTTCTATTTGTTTTAAAAAGGAATGCAAATTGTGATATTACAAGTGCCTGATTATTAATGTACATGGCTACAATTCTAAGTGGGATTTAAATTTAACATTTTGAAAGTTCACTAGCTGTAGGTGCAAATGCTCATTCAAATTGACCTAACATTTGAAAAACATCTCCCTAGTTTCTTTTTAGAAGAACAAAGAAGTTTATAGTCATATTTATTTTGCTAATTTTTATCATCATTAGGGAATCTTTCCCTTTCCCTGATGTAATGACCTAAAAAAAATCACAATAGTTTTGTTGAGTTTCTATTTTCAGAAAATTTACATAACTACATGCTTCAGGCCAATATGGAAGGAAACAGAATACTTTTCACCTGAATCGTTTTGCTCCGGGGAGTGCTGTCCAGTGCTGAATTTTATTTTATTTTGTTTTGTTCAGCAAAACTGTGCAATTTTAACATGTGAAAGACAGTGTAAGAGTATATAGTACCCAAATTCTATTTGGGCTATTTAGATAAGGAAGATAAAAATCCAGTTACTGAAAACAATGTGTTAGCATATGAAAGCAGAGTGTTTATCTGTTAAAAAAATATGGTAAATGAACACATAGAAAGCTCTCTGAGTTGTTAAATTCCAGGGTGGTAAAAATGAAATGATGCTAGATTTGAAAGATCTATGACAAGCTCTCTGACAGTTCTTGATGTTTTCTCTGTAATTGGTCAAAATGTGCTTTCTTTCTATGACACTTTCATTCCAAAGAAAGCACAGATATTTGCAATACCGCTGAGTAAAAGCATCAACTCGCGCAGAAAGAGGGTTATGCAGGTAGAGTATTAAAAATAAACTGCTGAATCTTTATTCTTTATGAGGTGGTAGTGTTAGTTGAGATTGGCAGCAGAGTTTCAGAATGAAAGGAAGTTGGAATGTTGCATTACATTTGATAAAGTGTCACTACTTAGATGGTCCCCATCCAGAGAGACCATGGTCCCTCTGGAGGTCCTCATAGTCACAACCTCGCCTCCACCTTCATCATTCTCCTGTTCATGAGGGCATTACAGCAGGGGAAAGAGCAGGATAACATAGACTCAGTCCAAAAAGCCAGGTCCAAGGCCACAGAATCGATTCCAACATATAACGACACTGAAGGACAGAGAGAATCATCCCCCATATGGTTTCGAAGGACAGAGAGAATCATCCCCCATATGGTTTCTAAATCTGTGGCTTTTTTTATAGAAGCAGATCGATTTGTCTTTCTGCTGCAGAGTTAACAGGTGGGTTTGACCTACAGAAATGTTGGCTAGTAACTGTCCTCCAAGTGCTTTAACCACTACACCACCAGCATTCTTAGAAGTAGCTCATTGCTGTCAAGTCAGAATCAACTCATAGAGGTGACCCTCCAGCCGATTTTTGGAGGTCGTGAATTGCATACGAGGAGACTGTACATCTTTCTCCTGAGGACCGGCCGGTGGATTTGAACTGCCAGAGAGAGACCATGCTACAGATCATGCCACCAAAGCCCCCTCCTAGTAGCATTGCTGTGGTTAGGTGCCTTCAAGTTGAGAATGAATGACTCATAGGGACCCTATGCTCAACAGATCTAACCCTGCCCTATCCTGTGTAATCCTTACAATCTCTGACACACTCTAACCCAATGACACAGCCACTGTGCTAATCCATCTGGTTGAGAGTCTTCCTCCACCATCCCTCAATCTTTCCACACATGATGCCTCTCTCCAAGGAATAGCCTCTCCTAACAAGAAGCCCAAGGTATACGAGACGAAGCTAAACAGGTAGGATTTTTTTTTTTTAAAAAGTACTAATAAAGTAATAAAAAAGAACATGAATTATATCTTCTGAAAACTGAAGAAATGTGTATGCATTATTGTATTTATTTATTCTAGCAAGTAAATGAAAGGATTATTGAGAGATTCTAGTTTTGAAAGTTTACACTCCATAAAGACTGGAAAAGTTGAAGGCTATCAAGGCTTCTTATGAAAAAGAATACTTTGATTAATAGATTTTCAGGGTCCTGTATTCATTTCACCATTCCGTCACTCCTCCTTTCATAGGCCAAGGGAACAGGGCTTAGAAAGGGTAGATGTTGTGGTTGTCAGGTGCCAAATGACTGCAACCACAACTCACAGAGATTTTAAGGACCACAGGTAGAAACTTTGCTCTTTCATGCACTATTCTCACAATCTCCACCATGCTGTGTCCCGCCCATGGTTACAGTCACTGTGCCAATCCATCTCATTAAGCCTTCCCTTCTTTCACACTACGTTCCTAGCATACTGTCTTTTTCCAAGAATTGATTCCTCCTGAGAACATACCCAAAGTTTGTGAGACACCCTGATCTCTAGGGAACAGCCCAGCCACACTCCTCCAAGACATATGTTTGTTCTTTTGAAGGAAGAGGTAATTCACTCCTGGGTGGACACCGTATTAATTCCCTTACAGACAGCTAGCTTGTTACCACCTATGATTTTTTTTCAAGACTATGTTATCAGTGCTTACTAAGAGCAAGACTACAGTGTGTGAAGTGTTTTTACAGAGTCTTTTTAGCATGGGGCTTTAGGATTGGATATCATCAGGACCTCTTATTCAAAGTGCACTTGTCATTAATCAGGGAAGTTTCATTGGAATTAGGCAATTCTGGTATTCGCCCAAAAGACAGAAAGGAATTTTCAACTTCTGTCTAAGTTTACATTATAAAATTGGGAGTGTTCACTAGACAGAATGCCAAGGCCAATCACATACAACTTGATCAAGAATTAACTGTGATACATGAGCAGATTAACTAAAAGGAAAAATTTGGGAAAAAGATGCATTTGAAGGAAGAGCAGGTTTTAAAATGTTATTTTTTAACACTCCACATTTTTTTTAAAAAAAAGTAAAGATGGACAATAGGCATTGCGACCTGCTTTCACATTCTAAACATTTTAACCTCTAAGCTTAGAAGTGGTGACAAGCCTACCCATCAAGTTCAACGTTTTTAAAAATGCAAAGCACATGCATCAGTCTCTAAAGTCCAGATTGCTTACAAAAAAAGATTGACACTCATGCTAGCCATCTAAGAAGGATGGGCAATGAACACTGTTATTTCATCACTCATGCAATCTTATTACTTATGTAGTATTATTTTGATGTAGTATTATTTATGTAATCTTAATATTTATGAAGTGAACACATCTCAAAACTTCACTCTTTATCTACAAAGTCGCTACCCAGAGTCACCAACACTTGAGAGCAACAAGTTGATCTTCTCCAGGTAGTGTAAGTATTAATTTATGACTGTATACATGGCATTTTAAAAATTCACAAACAAATGAATTTTGTACAGAAAACTCTCTTCTAAGTATGCATTTTGTGGAGTGGCTTTGCAAAAAGTGTAGGGTTGTCAATTAAAAGCCATGTGGGTATCTAGTGCTCACGCCATTTGGTCCTGAATAGCAGATTCAAGTAAAACAACAATTAAATAGAGATTTGAAGAGACATCTTATTTTCTTTTCATGCCTATTACATTAAAGACATATTCTTGATCATAATCACTACTTCTCAAAGACACCGGGAAATCAATATTTGCTCAGCCTATGATGAGAAGTAAACAGAAACAGGTTTTTAATGTTTGCTGTCGAGCACAAAACCACATTTTTTTTCTTCCCCACCATTTCAACTAAAGCTCCTGCATCCTTACTGTAGGGGAGGCACAGAGCAGTAGAACTGGGGGACAGTTTTGCTAAAACTCACATTGTCAGTGTTTCATTTCATCTTATCAAAGACTACAGCTTTCAATATGGATTATATACCAACATCAAGAAAAAAAAATCCTCATCCCTGGGCACATAGGAAACAGCATGATGATGGAGAAAAGAGTGGAATTATCAATGAGTTCACCTTAGTTGGATCCACAGTCAACATCCACGGTACTAGAAGTCAAGATATCAAAAGATGCACTGCACTGGAGAAATATATTTTCAGGGACCTCTCCAAAGCATTGACTTGCACTTTGAGTATATGTCAGTTTAAAGACCAAGGTACCCCTGATTCAAGGCATGATCTTTGTGATGATTGCTTACTATGCATCTGAAAGTTGCAATGACTTAGGATGACAGGAGAGGAATGGGTACCTTTGAGTCAGGGAATTGGAGAAGCATATTCCACGGACTGCAGTAAGACCAAACATGTTTGTCTTGGACGAAGTATAATCACTGTGCTCTTTAGAGGCAAGGACGGTGAAACTTCACCTCATATACTTTGGGCATGTTGTCAGGATGGAACAGTCCTTGCAGAAGGACATCGGGCTTAGAAAGGTGGAGGGTCAGTGTAAGAGAGGAACACTTTCAACCCTAACTGATGCTGATTTTTCAAAAATTATACGTAAAAATGTATTTACACTTTTTCTATCAACATTCTACCAACTATTATATTTATTGGCTATCCAAAGAACTAAAAAATAGCAATATTTATTACTATCCAACTGTAAAAGTAATGATGTCAGACATGCTAAGGGGCTAGACAATAAACCAAGAGTTAGAGCAGCTAAAACAATTACAATTATTTTCTACAATATTCCCAAATGTGTGAAAGTGGTATTTGTATAAGTTATAGCTGTTTATGAGTCATGTAGCTCACCAGGAAGATATTGCAGTTTCAGTTCGAGATAGCTATAATAAGGGGAAATGGCGATAAAGTGGGTTATATGCATATTTTTGGCTTCCTAGTGTATATGGACCTCTGATGGCCTAGTGACAAGATGCTGCACTGCAATCCAGAGGGCACCATGTTCAAGTCCACTGGATACTCCACGGGAGAAGGATGGGCAATCTCCCGTACGATTAACTGCCTCTGAAAAATTACTGGGAGGGTCAGCTATCATAGGTTGGTTTCAACTCAATGGTACACAGCAACAACGACAGCAGTTATGTTTACATTATACTGTCTTCTATATAAACTGCTAGTATAAAACTGCTATAGTGTATGTAGGGGAGCTCTGGTAGCATAGTGCATAGGGAGTTAGGTAATCTCCTCCTGTGTGATTTACACCCCCACAAAGCAGCTCTGAGTACGTTGTCTGTTAAACATTCAATAGAATTTGAAATTGTGTGACAATTACCAAAATGTGACCCAAAGATATTAAGAGGCACATACTATTGTAAAAATAGCCTTGCTATGTAGATTTGCTTAACACAGGGTTGCCATAAATCATCATCTGGTAAACAAAGAAGCAAAGCACTACAGAATCTGTGAAGTAAAATGAAATGAAGAACAATAAAATGGGATATGTTTGCAGTAAGATGGTAGATACAAGAAAAACATTCTACACATGGAAATAGTTTTCTTAGGAAGTCTCTAGGAAAGATCAATCTACCTTTGAACATGAGGTATAAATGTAAATCATTATGTTAATTTTCTTTTGCTCTGCATGAAAGTATATGACTCACTTTACAGCTGTACTCCTATGATAAAGGATGATCATGATTTTGCAACTACGCTATGGTGAAACGGGCAAAACGTAAGAGACTCAGAGGGGCTATGTGACTGGGATAACATAATAAGGACAGATGAATGTGAAGTGAGTAAATAAGTTCAAGTTTTCTGCATCATAGATTAAATTTATATATATATATAATATTTA
>NW_006399858.1:10433332-10434294 GCF_000299155.1 Elephantulus edwardii
ATCTATCTATCTATCTATCTATCTATCTATCTATCTATCTATCTTATATATCTTGTGAGAGAGTGAGAGCTCTGGTGGCCTATTGGGTAAGGAGTTGTGCTGCCAACCTAAACACATGTGCTCTATAGGAGAGAGCTGGGCAATCTCCTCCTGAGTGATTTACAGCCTCTGAAAATTTCCTCAAGAGCCCGTTATGAGTCTGTTCTGACTTGATATAAAAAACCAGCAACAGTGATGATAGATAGATGATAGATAGATGATAGATAGAAAGATAGATTAGAAAATTGCATACAGAAGCTTATTGCAATATTTTAATTAGAACATAGGCTTGAGAAAGATTGATTTTCTGTTTTTATCTCTCGTCACTATTTAAAAATCCCAACTGGTGTGACTACTTCAGTGCTAGACTACTTGAACTCACCCAGAGGCACTTAAGAAGAAAAAAGTCTCGTGATATTTAGCCCTAAATTTACAATTTTGAAAACACTGCTTGAGAAGCATAGAGTAGCTATGGACCAGAAGGGACTCAATGGCCACTGGTATGTGTGTATGTGTGTGTGTGTTTCACCCACCAAATCTGCTCTGTGGATTTCTTTGCCTGGCTTTGGGCCCTGAAAGGAGACATTTATGAACTGCATAATTGAAGCTTCCTTCAGCCATCGAGGACTTCTCTTGCATTCTGCTTTGCCACAGCTCTGATGTAACCTGCATCCTTTATGTCCAAGGTTCTAGCTCTCAGTCAGACACTTCCTGGATTGTTACTATTTGTTCTTTTGAAAGTTTCTGAATGCATTATTATCCCTTGTTGAGTCCCTTAACCTTGCGCATGTTGTGTACACACTCTCTTCATCAAGAAGAATCTCTTTAAGACACTTCACTATTCAAAAAGTTGCAAATAAAGATACCATTTGACCCAGCAATTCCACTACTTATCAAAGACTACAGCTTTCAATATGGATTAT
>NW_006399858.1:10434785-10444837 GCF_000299155.1 Elephantulus edwardii
GGGGTTTGTGCGGGGAGAAGGGTGCAACAATGAATGAATGGAATCCCAAAATCTCTGTAGATGTTCATTGAAATGAAAAATAAACAACCTGAATTAAAAAAAATACATTAAAAAGAACAATAAAGACTACACAAATACCGTAAAAAAAAAAAAAAGACACTTCACTATAAACACACGCAATCTCAAACCAGCAGTGAGAGAATATCAGACAAATTTAAATGAGAGACTGGCCTTTATACTTCAAAATGTCAATGTCATGAAGGACAAAAATAGCCTGAGGGAAAAGTACAGCTAAGGTTAAAGAGACAGGGCAACTAAATGCTGTGTGCTATCCTGGATTCGAGTCCAGCCAAATGTTGTTTTTCGTATTTTTTTTTCTGTAATAGACAGTATTGGGAAAAAAACAGATGAAATAGAAATAATATCCAAGCATTAAGTAATGATGATGTATCAGGTTTAATTTTTTTATTTTGATGACTTTCCTATGGTTATATTAGACAATGCACTTGTGAAGTAATGCTTACTGAAATATTTAGAGGAACAGAGGGCAGCATTTCTTCTCATGATCTGTAAATAAAGCGGAAGCATTAGTATATTAACTCTATTTACGAATTGGAAAAGAGAGAATGAAAGCACAATAATGAAGAAGCGTACCTATGAGCATTCTGTATTATTTTTAAACTTTTCCTGCAAATAGCAAATGCTTTCAAAGTTAAAAGTTCTTTTAATAAGAATTTTTCAAATTTCAAAAGTGTGTTGTTTCAGATATATGCACATATGGACACACACACATACAAACACATGATTTCAGAGGTCGCTCTACATTACGAAGTCATGAACTGAGTTTTGAGATACCAAGACTGTGATATTTTCACATGTCCTGATTGTAGATAGTGTAGATACTTAATCACCTCTAAAAATCTAATTGTATGTACAATACTAAAGCAGATGCCAGTCTGTAGAACATTCAAGAATAGATTTTATTAGTAAAAAAAAAGGGGGGGGGAGGTGAGCAGTAATCAAGATCCTAGCACCTTGGAAGACTCTACTACAACCAAATGGCACAACTAAATACCACAAGTCATGTTGTTATGTGCTTTCGAGTTGCTTGCGACTCTTAGTGACCCTATGTACAAGAGCCCTAAACCCTGCTCTATCTTGTGCCAATCTAATTGTCTCTAACACACCTACCTCCATTGCCCCAGAGACTGAATCATAGATGAATAAGTATCATGTACAGCTCTCTTGATTTAACACAGTGAAAAGAGCACAACATCACTTCTATGAAAAGATGGACCAAAATACATAATGCCAGTCTAATCAAGTGAAAACAGAAAAAGCAAAACTGAGTTGAGGGTCACTGAGAGGCAATCTATAACTGATCAGTCTTCACAAAAAGTGCTTTTACAAGTGAGAAAAAACCCAACACCTCAAATCTAAGACATTTTCACAGATTGTAAACTCATATCCACTAAATGCAATGTGCTTTCTGGATTGGATCTTAGAAGAAAAAGACATGAAAGGAAACACCATTGAAAAATCTGTATAAAGCCTGTAATTTAGTTCATAGTATTGTTCCAAAGTCAATCTCCTAGTTTTGACCACAGTACTCTGGTTATGGATGTTGTTATCATGAAGAGAAGCTGGATAAAGCTTTATCATCATCATCATCATCATCATCATCATCATCATCATCATCATCTCCTGCACTATTGTTGCAATGTTTCTGTAAGATTAAATTTACTGTAAAAAATTAAAAGTAATATATAACTTTGGGTTCATTTTTCCTAATAAAACTATCATATGTGGATTTTTTTTACCATATCCTTTATTTTATGCACATCTAATTTAAATGTTTCTAAGTTGGTGGATAAATGTAGCATAACAAGTCCAAGACTGTTATATCATGTCATGCATAAAAAATTTGAAAATGTAAATTTATACTGAGTTAATACTTCATCATATTTAAAAACATGATAGTATAGATTCATATTACATAATAAAATTATACATATGTTCATGAATCATGTTATTGTTGTGGTTATGTACCTGTGACTCCTAGCAACCTTATGTCCATTAGTTCTGAAACTGGCTCTACTCTGAGGCAATCTCATTGTCTTCGACAGACTGAATTAATATTTCCAGTCACTGAGTCAATCCATTGCATCCTGGGTCTTTCTCTCCTGGGCTGTCCCTCTATCCTTCCAAGTATGACGTCCTTCTCCAAGAACTGGTCCCTCTTGGCTACAAGTCCAAAATATGCAAGATGGAGTCTTAAAATTCTTGTTTCTAGGGCATAGCCTGGTTTCAGCCTCTTCAAGACAGATCCATTTGTTCTCCTGACAGTCCATGGTTTGTTAAATACTCTTCTTCAGCAACACAACTCAAAGACATCAATACTTCTTTCAGTCTTAGCTATTGTCCAGCTCCCTCATGCATAGCAAGTAATTGTGAAGACCATGGCCTGGATCAGGCACAGCTTTGTCTCCAGACTGACATCACTGCTCTAGAGAGTTCCCTGACAGCAGATTTTCCCAATGCAATTTGTCTTTTGATTTCTTGACTGCTGGTTCTAAGAGTATTGATTGTGGCACCAAGTGAGCTGAAGTTATCAACAATCTCAATCTCTTCTCTGTCCATCATGAAGCTACCAATCGGCCCAGTGGTGAGAATCTTTGTTTCTTGAGGTTGAGCTTCAATCCATATTGAAGGCTGCAGTCCTTGACCTTCTCCAGCAAACGTATCATGTCATCTTCAGTTTCAGCAAGCAAAATTGTGTCATCTGCATAGTGCAGGCTTTTGATGAATCTTCCTCCAACCCTTATGCCACATTCCTCCTCATAAAGTCCAGCTTCATGAATGATCTGGTTTGCATACAGATTGAAAAGGTATGGAGATAGGATGCATCTCTGAAGCATACTTTTCCTGATCCTGAATCATGCTGTGTGTCCTTACTCTGTTCTGACTACTGCTTTCTGGTCCAAGTTTATATTTCTCATGAGCACAATCAAGTGTTCTGAGATTCCCATGCTTCTCAAGGTTAGCCGTAGTTTGTTGTGATCCACAGTCAAACGTCTTTGCATAATCATTGAAACACAGATAGACATTCTTTTGGTACTCTCTGCTTTCAGCCAAGATCCAGTTGACATTCTCTATGATGTTCCTGGTGCTACAGCTTCTTCTTAACCCAGTGTGCAGATCTGGCAGTTCTATGCTGATGTACTATTCAAGTCATTTCCAGATAATCTTCAGCAGGATCTTGCTTGTGTATGATATTAATGATATCATTCTATAATTCCCACACTCTGTTTGGTCTTTTTTTGAATGAGAATAAATACAGATCCATTCCTGTCCATTGGCCAGGTAGTTGTCCTGGAGATTTCTTGGGATAACTGGGTGAGCACGTCCAGGGCAGCATCTGTTTGCTGAACTATGTCAATTGGTATTCCATCAATTCCTGAGGACTTGTTTTTTGCCAATTCCTTTAGAGAAGCTTGAATTTCCTCCTTCAACACCATAGGCTCTTGATCATATGTTGTTTGATGAAATTCTTCTGTGTCAGGCAATTCTTTTTTGATATAGTGCTTTCTGTACTCCTTCCATCTTTTTTTTTTTTGTTGTTGTTGCTTCCTTCAACATTCAACCTTCTCCCTGCAGAAAAATTAAGTACTGTAATCAAGGCTTGAATTTGTTCTTCAGTTACTTCAGCTTAAGAAATGCTGATTGAAAATAGTGAAAAGTATATATGCAAAACCAAGAGTCAACATAATTCCCAATGGAGAAAGAATAAAAACATGTTCCTTTGCAAACAGGGATCACAAAATGATACCTACTGTCACCACTCCTGTTCAATATTGTATTGGAAATGCTTTCTAGGGCAATATGACAAAAGAAAAAAAAAGGCATTCAGATTGGCAAAGAGATGGTTAACTATCGTTACATGAAGATGATATGATAGTGTACACAGAAAACCCCAAAGACTCAACAAAGAAAACCCCCTATTAGAGTTAGTAGGCCAATTTAGTAGAGTGGCAGGATATAAAATAAATATCCAAAAACCTGTAAGACTCCTCTACAGTAACAAAGAGACCTTAGAGAAGGAAATCAAGACAGCGATGCCATTTACAATAGCCAACTACAAATTGAGATACTTGGAAGTCAATCTAACTAGCGGTACAAAAGCCTTGTACAAAAAAACCCCTACAGAACATTTCTGCAAGACACAATAAACGACCTAAAGAAATGGAAAAATGCGCCCTGTTCATGGTGAATACTCAATATAGTGAAAATTTCAATCCTTCCAAAAGCAGTCTACATGTTCAATGCAATCCCAACACAGATACCAAATTCATTTTTCAAGGAGATTGAAATGGAAATTGCCAAATTTATTTGGAGAGACAAGAGACCCCGAATAAACAAAACACTTCTGAAAAAAAAATGGGGTGGGAGACATAGCACTCTCTGACCTCATAACCTACTACACAGCAGTAGTAACCAAACCAGCATGGTACTGATACAATGACAGACATATAGACCAATGGAAGATAATTGAGAACCCAGAAATAGATCCAGCCATCTATGGTCAACCCATATTTGACAAGGAAATCAAAGTTATCAAATCGGGAATGACAACCTCTTCAACAAATGGTGCTGGCAAAAGTGGACTTCCACCTGCAGAAAGTTGAAACAGGATCCACATCTCACACCCTACACAAAAACCAGCTCATGGTGGATCAGAGACTTTGGAGTAAAGCTCCAAACCATAAATTTCATAAGAGACAAACTGGGATCAAGCTTGGAAGTACTAATTAATCTATGGTATAAAGAGACTGCCAAATACAGCCAGAAAGACACAATCTCATGGAAAGAATTTTCAGAGAGAAAGATATAATGGCCAACAGACACATGAAGAAATGCTCCAAATCACTGGCAATAAGAGATGAAAGTAAAAACCACAATGAGATACCATCTCTCTCTACTAACAGTGGCAAAGTTTAACAGGACAGTGAGTAATAAACGTTGGTGAGGATGTGATGAGTCAGGAACTCTTCTACATGTTGGTGGTTTTGTAAAATGGTACAACCACTCTGGAAGGCAGTTTGGCGCTTCCTCAAAAAGCTGAACATAGAAATTCCACATGACCCAGCTATTCCACTGCTTGGAATATACATTTAGAAAATGAGAACTGAGGCACAAATGGAGCCTTGTACACCATTGTTCATAGCAGCATTATTCATCTTCACAAGAATATGGAAACAGCCTAGATGTCCAACCATAATTGAATGGATTGAGAAATTATGGTGCATTTGCACAATGGATGCAGCATTCAAGACCAATGATTTTGCAAATTATTACCTAACTTGGGAGGAAATGGAAAGCATTATTCTTAGTGAACTAACTCAGTCCCACAAGGACAAATATTGTATAAAACCATTATTATTGAGTGAGTATAAGGATCCAAGGGGGGTGGGGAAGGAGGAAGCAGAGGGATGAGGATGTATGTGTGAGGGATTAATCATGGGGTTGTACAATTTGATAGGTGGAGAGATGAGGGAAATTGGAAGAATCTGGTCTGAAAAAGATTATATTCATATTTTACAAATAAACTAGTACAAAATTTTTTTTTTAAAAAAGAAATGCTGAAGGAGTTTGTCCCTTTTGATTTTCCAACACCAGCTCCTGGCACATCTCATTGTAATACTTTAATCTGTCTCTCTGTGTTGCGTTTGAAATCTTCTATTCAGCTCCTTAAGTTCTTTATTTTTTCCCTTTGCTTTGGCTTCTTGGCACTCTAGTGCAATAGTCAGAGTATCTTCTACATCCACATTAGTCTTTTCTTTCTCCTCTCTGCGTCTTTGCAGCGATGTTTTGCATTCTTCACGAATGATATTCTTGATATCCTCTCACAGCTCATCTGGCCTTAACTCATTAATGCTCAAGGTTTCAAATCTGTTCCTGAGATGGTCTTTACATTCTGGTGGAATAGACTCGAGGTCAAACTTTGATCCCTGTGGATTTTATTTTTCTTTAAGTTTCAGTTTGAACTTGCATTGAGTAGTTGGTGATCTGTTCCACAATCAGCACCTGGCCTAGTTTTCACAGCTTATATTGAGCTTCTCCAACAATATCTTTTGCAGATGTAGTCAACCTGATTCCTTTGTATACCATCTGATGAAGTCCATGTGTATAGTTGCCATTTACGTTTGTTATAAAATATATTTGCAAAGAATAGGTCATAGATTATACAGAATTTTATCTGTCTCCAGCCTCATTTCTGTCACCAAGTCATACTTTCTGACTACTGATCCTTTTCCCCTGTTCTTGACTTTTGCGTTCCAATCATCCATTATTATTGAAGTATCTTGGTTTCATGTTTGATCAATTACTGACTGCAAAAGTTGGAAGTCATCTATTTCTTCCTATTTGGCCCTGGCTATTGGGGCATATATTCAAATGATAGTGGTATTAACAGGTCTTCCTGGTATGCATATGGATGTTATCCTACCACTTACAATATTGTATTTCAAGATGGATCTGGAAATGGTCTTTTTAACTATGAAAGTGGCTCCATTTTTTTCCTCACCTTTTGATATGATTATCTAATTCAAAATGTCACATAGCAACCCATATTACAACAATTATACAGACATAAAACTTTGATGCATATCTTTCCGGATTTAAGAGCACATAATATCCTTCTGTTAAAATGATTGTCTTTTGGTCTATGTGCAGATTCTGCCTGAATATCATTTTAATGCTCTGGAATTCACATTCTTTGTAATGTTACTCATAATTTGTTACGTTCCATACAGTTGAATAAATATTGCTTATTGAAAAAAAATAAGATCTTTACCTCAAATCCATGGGAGAAAGGCTTTGAACCACATTTCAAGAAAATGTGGAGCTTTATTCACTATTTCCCTATAACATTTAATTTCTCTTTCTGATAGATATCTAGAAAAAATTAAAATAAAAAGAAGGGCAATCTAATGAGCTCAGAGAGCTCATTTCTCTCTCATATCTCTGAGACAGATTCAATGAAGGCATCTCAAGAGGCTGGATATTTCTGTGGTTTCAATTTGATTCCAGTACCCCTTCTTGTTTCATCCATTGGTACTGAGCAGGAAGCATAGCTCATTAATTTATAACAGAATGGAAGTGAAGCTGTATCCAATGGAAGCAACATCAGAGCAATTAGACAGAGGAACTGGGTATCATTTTTAGTACAGAATAACATTTTAGAAATGAATACGCCATGTTAACCACAAAGCTGGGTATAAAGTTTGTTGCGAAGGTGAATTCTTAAATATATATAGATACATATAGAATTATTAAATATATATAGATATAAATATACACTTACGTATAAAAGGGATTATACATATAAAACAGTTTAATAACTACCCTCCAGATTATGAACTAGGACCATTGCCTCATGCTTGCTTTCAAGGCCTTAGCCTGACAAAAGGGAGCTCTGGTGGCCTAGTGATATAGTATTGGATTGCTAACCCAAAGGCATGCAATTCGAATCCAGTAGGTACTCTGTGGGAGAAACGAGGGCAATCTCCTTGCCTGTGATTTACAGCCTCTGAAAACCCGGCAGAGGGTCAGCTGAGTCAGTTCCTACTTGAGTTGGTTCCTACTCCATGGTATATAACAATTAGAATAACATCCTGATAGCTAATGTGTTTTTCACTTAGTTTCATGGCAAATAATGCACAAATCTAAGGCTCCGAATAGACGCTATAAGAAAAATTGTAACGTGCAGGGTAATCAGAAAGATCATTTATAGGTATTCCTATTTTAAGTGGTAGAAAGAATTTCTTTTTAACTTACAAGTAAGTGGTAGTGATCATTTATAGCAGCTTATCAATACTGAAAATACTTAGGTTGTGTTGTTGTTGTCATGTGCCGTCGAGTCGCCTGCGACTCATAGCGACCCTATGTACAACAGCCCTAAACTCCGCTCTGTCCTGTGCCAATCGCACTGTCTCTGACACTCCCATCCCAATTATCCCAGTCACTGAATCAATCCACCTCATAGAGGGCCTTCCTCTCCTGCGCTGTCCCTCCACCCTCCCAAGCATGATGTCCCTCTCTAAGGACCGGTCTCTCCTCACAACATGTCCAAAGTAAGTTAGACGGAGCCTCAGAATCCTTGCCTCCAAGGAGCCACCCGGTTTAACCCTCTCCAGGACAAATCTGTTTGTTTTCCTAGCAGTCCTGAACCAGATCACGAATCTGCTTTACAATATAACCCAACAATCTACAGTCTCTCTTTGAAATATCTCAAATACCTTTGAAATTGGAAACTATTTTTTTTAAATGCTTAGAAATACATACATTTTCTTTTTTTTTTTAGAAATACATACATTTTCTTAAATCTGTGAATAAGCAACTTTAATCATACATTTCCCCCTCCTCTGACATTTTCAGTTTAATGACCTGGTTGACAGTCAGAGGTGATCAAGACAGAGCAATTGTTACTACAGAGCATCGCAGTGCCCTTTGATGTACTTTATAGAATAACATTGCTAAAGAACTTAAAGGAGTGTTCCACAATGTGCCTTCTGCCTTACCTCAGACTCTGAGTGCTTTTGTTAAATCACATGCACAAGCCTATAGCACATTAAAGACATCTTGTACTTCTAGTTGTTACGTGCAATTTGAACTATGTAGGCTGACCTATAAGTAGAAAAGCCAAAGGATGTTTCTAGGGAGAGATTTTTACTGATAAATGACATATTGTATGAGTTTCTCAGATGGCTCTGGAGAACGGAGAGTAGAAACAGTGGATTGTGCTGTTTTCAGGTGGCGTTGAGTCAGTCCCACCTCTGTGAGGCCATGTGCAACAGAATGAGATGCTGCCACACTCCACAATCAGTGCCTCAGCTCACGGTTCCAGTCTGCAGGGGTCTAGCTTGCAGAGCTCTATTTTGCTGAGCATGTACTTTACCTGGCACATCATCCTTCTCCAGAGACCGAGTCTTTCTGAAAACATGCCCGAAGTGCATAAAACCAAGGTCTTACCATCCTTCTTTCTAAGGTGCATTTGAACTGCACTTCTTTCTGCCAAGGTGGGATTTGGTTGGTCTTTTGGTGGTCCATGCTATCCAACATCACAATTCAAAGGCATCAATTCTCAGGTCATTCTTATTCATTGCTCAACTTCACATGCATACAAATCTACTGAAAATACCGAAGTTTGGTCAGACATATCTTAATTTTTAACATTATATCCTTGCCATATAGCATTTTAAAGATGTTCTTAGCAGCCTATTTGCCTAATAGGGTGTTATTGCAGAAACAACTGCTCCAATTACCTCAACATTTCCTAATATCTTTACTATTCAGATGTTAGTTTGTAAGTATTTTTGCAGTATGGTTGGTTGTATGACATTTATATAGAATTCTGAGATCTTTCATTAGTATTCTTGCTTTTAAAAACCGAGTTACAACTCAGCCATTGCTTTTGTGATCCTGAGTAACGCCTCTATAAGAATAAGGGTTTGTTTTTTCATAAACAAGGCAAGATAACAATATTGAATCCATGTTACAGAAGTGTTATGAGTACTTCAATATTGCTATCAAAGTGAGTCAATCTCTTAGAAGGAAGATGTTACAGAGAAACCAGAAGATCGCTATTACCATCTCATTGCTCCTCAGTGAACTTGAAGACACCAGGTTCTGTCTTTGTGTGTTCTACAATTCCCATCTGAATGATTTGGATTTGTTTTTAAACTTTATCAACTATGCCAATGAAAAAATTTTTCATTTACTTTTCAAATAGAGGAGTGAACTGAGGAGGGGGGGCGGGTTGGGCAGGGAGAAATGTGCAACAATGAATGAAGAGAAATCCAAAATCTCTGTAAATGTTCATTAAAATGAATAAAATAAAACTTAAAAAAGAATATGCAAAGTCATTAAGAACAAGTTCAGCCCTTTTGATTTTCCGACTCTAGCTCCTCGCACATTTCTTTGTACTATTTTGCTTTGTCATTCCGTGCTGCCTTTTGGAAACTGTTCAGCTCTTTAGTATCTTGAATTCTTCC
>NW_006399858.1:10446790-10449761 GCF_000299155.1 Elephantulus edwardii
GGATGGGTGTGTCAGAGGCAGTGAGATAGAGCAAGGTTTAGGGTTGTTGTACATAGGGTCGCTATGAGTCGCAAATAACTCGATGGCACATAACAACAAGAACAACAACAATGCAAAGTCAAAGTTGAAGCTTTGACTATATTAAAAATAACAACTCATATAGAGGAGGAAAAATAAACAACAGAAGAGGTAGCATGTTAGCAAAGACTTACTGAGAGTTAGTGGTGACAAGATTATTCTGTGTAATGCAAACCTTGTTTCAGTCTTGTAGATGCAGTTCTCGAGTGTCAGCCTTTCACTAATTTCTTTATCTAGGAAGGTGCTCCTAGTCAAAATATTTAAGTGTTCAGCTATTAACCTGATAGTTGGAATCCACGTAGAGGCATCTTGGAAGAAAATGCTACTGATCTACCGAAAGATTCTTGTTGCTGTTGATTGCCTTCAAATCGAGCACTACTCATAGTGACCCTATGAGCAAAAGGATTAAAATTTCTCTACAACAATCAACATTTATTCATCAAAGTTTATAGAGTTTCCAGAGGCATGTTTTTTAGGAAGTGGCTGCTACTTCTGTTTCCAGACCTGTCATAGTGTATACTGTTATTATGTGCCATTGAGTTGCCCGCAATGTACAACAACCCTAATGGAAAGATCAAAGCCTTTTAAAACCATATGGAGCACAGTCCTATGAGGCAGGGACAATTCAATGGTAACTCTCTTTTCTGTTGCTATTAAAGTGCCTGGTATGAAGAATCACTGTAACTCTCCCAGGGTTTTAAAACGCTTTTTGTTTCATTCTGGTTGTTGTTGTATGTGCCATTCAATTGGCACCGACTCATAATTGACCCATCAGTGGGTTTTTAGAGGCAGTAAATTGCTTCGGAAGAGACTTCCCATCCTCACACTCAACAACAGCTGGTGGTTTTGAACTGTGTGCCTTTGGAATTGCAGTACAGCTTCTTAATTGTAGGCCTCCAGAGAGAGCAAAACATCTTGACATTCTGGTAGAAAAGCTAAATAAAGTGACTTAAAGAAAAAAAAAGACACAAATGCACAAACCAACATGGTTTCCAGCGATCTCTTGCCTTTGACTGTTAAAAATAGTAGAAATTTCCTATATTCTGTCTGCCTTACTGCTTGTGGTTATTATCAAATCTTATGCACAGAATTGGAGAAAGACAACAATTAAATATGTCATTTCAAAAGCTGACATTCACCTTCCCAGTTCAAAAGACTGAAGTTTTAATTACATGGGTCACCCATACACTCTCCAAAATTTTCACCTTATAATTATTGCTAGCAATGACTGCTTATGTGTATTTGTATTTAGTAAATCCTCTCTGAGGAGATTTTCATTATAGCACACAAGTAGTCAGATTTTTGTAGAGCTAAATTCTCAAGACAGCTGGCCAATAACCACTGCTAAGGCTTCTGCAAAACGGTATTATCAACAGAAACTTGGAACTCTCCCAAAGAACAATAAGGATTGCAGATTCTGGTGTTTCTTTGGCTTATTGTCATTACCCTTTCCACACTGCATTACCTTGATAACTTGAGAATCCATGTCCCCTAGTACAATGAGACACCTGAGGCATTCAGATTCAGCAATACCATAGAATGGTGTTCAGCAAATGAATATAAATGAATGAATGCAATTTATGACAAGAAGTGAAAAATCTACTATTCATTAAAGTGCTAGATTCAGCATTTTAATTTGATTAAATATAGTGTTATGTGGAAATGAGAACTAAAATGAAAAAGTCTAGCAAGAAGGAAACTTGGTAGAGGTGATGAGCATGCATCAAAGGTGCCAACACAAAGGTAGCAGCTGAACGTTAACTCTCTGGAGAAAAGCTTGCAATTGTCCAGGATTTCATTTTACTTAGGTCCACATCAACATACATGGCAGCAGCAGTCAAGAAACAAAAAGATGAACTACAGTGGGAAAATCTGCTGTCAAAGATCTTCCCAAAGAGTAAGAATGTTAGTGTTAAAATGAAAATATGCACATGATCCAAATCATGGTATTTTTAATAGTTTCTATGCATCTGAAAGTTGGACAATGAATAAGGTAGACCTAGTAAGAATTGATGTCTTTGAACTGTGGAGTTGATGAAGAGTACTGACTATACCATTGTGGCGTTATGTGTGGTCAAGATGAAACCTATTCATAGCTGACCCTCCAGCAGGTTTTCAAAGGCAGTAAATCACACAGGATGAGCTTTCCTATTTTTTCTCTTGCAGGGAAGCTGGTGGATTTGAACCATGTAACTTTGGGATTGAAGAGCAGTTTCTTACTAACAGGTCATCAGAGCTCCCTAGTCTGACAAAAGAACAAGTCCATTTTGGAGAAAGTGCAGCCAAGGTGTTCCTTGGAGGCAAGAATGGTGAAAGTTTGTCTGATACTTTAGACATACTGTGAGAAGGAGCCAGTCCTTGGAGAGGGCCACCTGCTGGGAAAGGTAAAGAGTCGGTGAAAGAAAGGAAGATCTCAATGAGCTGGATCGATACGGTGAACGCAACAGTGAGACTGGGTATGACGGAGATTGTGACGATAGCATAGGACAAGGCAAGGTTTTGATATGTTGTTCAGACAGTGACTATGAGTTGTAGCTGACTTGACGTGGCATCTAACCACAACCATTTCCTTAGGCTCAAGTGAATATAATCTCTAAGGCACATGGTTCAAACTCACTAGCAGTTTCATAGGAGAAGGTTGTGCAACCTCCTCCCGTGTGATTTACTTGACGACTGTGAAAAGCAGCTGGAGGATCAGGTATGGTTCAGTTCTGACTAGACAGCACACAACAGCTCAAGTTTTGTTTTTAAGTTATTAATAAACACTACATTATTTTTAAATTCTTTTAGTTGGTTACTGAATCAACTTAGGCATATTTGTTTCTGCATTTTTCTTATAAACTTTAAGTTTGTAATTTGATAGCAATCATTATGCCTATTTTAGAAAATATTT
>NW_006399858.1:10450735-10460947 GCF_000299155.1 Elephantulus edwardii
GATATTTCACTCAGCATAATATTCTCCAGAGTTAACCATTTTGAATAATATTAATGCTAAGATTTTATTATCTCAATCAGCAGTTCCATGCAGAGGCACCTTGGAAAAAGGCTTGGCAATGTAATTCCAAAAAAGCAAACTTCGAAAACTGTATGAAGCACAATTCTGCTGTCATAGTCATGGGTCATTATACAGCAGTATTAATTTAACGGCAACTGGTTTAATGTAATAGCTTATAAAGAAATATATAATATGTTAATATTCTATAAACATCATTAATATTTTGATACAATTTTTTAATGTAGACTGTTTTTTAAATCTTTTAAGTTTTGTGGTGGTGTTGTTATGTGCCATCAAGTTGCCTGCGACTCATAGCAACCATATATACATTAGTTCTGATCCCCATCCTCTCCTAAACCAATCTCATCCTATTCGACAGACCTAATCCCGTTTCTCCAGTCATTGCGTCAATCCATCACCCTGGGACTTCCTCTACTGTACTGTCTTTCCACTCTTCAAAGCATAATGTCCCTCTTCAAGGACTAGTCCCTCCTGGCCACGTGTTCAAAGTATGTGAGAGGGAGCCTCATAATCCTTGCCTCCAGGAAGAAGCCCAGTTTCGTTCTCCCTAGGAAAGACCTGCTTGTGCTCCTGGCAGTTCATGGTTTGTTCAACACTCTGCTCCAGCCCCACAGCTCAAAGGCATCAATGATTCTTCTATGATCCTTAGCTATTGTCCAGCTATCTCATGCATAGCAAGTAATTGCAAAGACTATGGCCTGGATGAGGCTTACCTTAGTATCCAGTCTAACATCATTGCTCTTCAATACTCTAAGAGTTCCCTGACAGCCGACTTTCCCAATGCCTACAGTCTTTAGATATCCTGGCTGCTGATGCCAAGTGTGTTGATTGTGGCACCAAACAAGCTCAAGTTATCAACAATCTCAATCTCTTCTCTGTCATGAAGCTATTAATTGGTACAATGGTGAGAATCTTTGTTTCTTGATGTTGAGCTTCAGTCCATATTGAAGACTGCAGTACTTGACCTTCTACAGCAAAACCTCATAAGCTCTTGGGTTTCAGCAAGCAAGCTAGTGTCATCTCCATAATACAGGTTGTTAATAAGTCTTCCTCCAATTCTGATGCCACATTCTTCTTCATAGAGTCCAGCCTCCCAAATGATTTGTTCTGCATATAAAGGTAAGGAAATAGGATGAATCCCTGATGCACACATTTCCTGATTCGGAACCATGCAATTTTTCCTTGCTCTGTTCTGACAACTTCTTCCTGGTTCAATTTTAGGTTTTGCATGAGCACAATGAAGTGTTCTGGGATCTACATTCTTCTCAAAGTTAGCCACAAATTGTCGTGATCCACACAGTAAAATGTCTGCAAAATCAATGAAACACAGATAGACATTCCTCTGGTACTTTCTGTTTTCAACTGAGATTCATCTAATGTTGGCTATGATGTCCCTAGTGCCACAGCCTCTTCTAAACCCAGTCTGCACATCTAGCAGTGCTCTGCTGATGTACTGTTCTAGTTGCTCTGGGTAATTTTCAGCAGGATCTTGCTTTCATGTGATATTAGTGATATTGTTCGATAATTTCCACACTCTGTTTGGTCATCTCTTTTTCGAATGGGAATAAATACAGAACTCTTCCAATCAGTTGGGCAGGCAGTTGTCCTCCAGATTTCTTGGCATACCTTGATGATCGTGTTCAGGGCAGTATCTGTTTGCTGGAATATGTTAATTGGCATTTCATCAATTCTTTGGGCTTTGTTTTTTGCCAATTCTGTCAGAGCACTTAAAACATCCTCCTACATCACCATAGGCTCTCGATCATATGTTGTTTCCTGAAATTCTTCTGTGTCAGCCATTTCTTTTTTTGGTATAGTGCCTCTGTGTACTTCGTTCCATCTGAAACAAACAATTTATTAACTCACACAGCAAGCACCCAAGGTGGAGAAGACTTGAGGTACAATACCATAAGGGTTCAGTCCTTTCTCTGGGCACTGCCTTTCTCTGTCCATTCAGCTTATTCTTCAGGCTGGCTTTCTTCATGGCCTCAAGATGCTATCAGCAAAACTAGGACTATCTGCTCCCCCTACTCATGTCTGTGAAAAGAGAGAGGAGGAGACTTCTTCCCCACGTGTGGAAGGTAGGTCCTTCCTTTTAGTTCATTAGCACTGACAATGATGCTAGAAAATGCTGATGGCTTGCATGTTCCATTCCCCAAAACAGAGACTGTATTAATTTGATTGGCTTAGACCCTGATAATTAGTGTAGAAATGGAATGAACTTTCTCTTTAGGTACTAAAAAGATTAATAAAAAGTTTCCAGTAACTAGAAGAAGAAAAGAAAAACAGTTGCTATCAATTCTAATGATAAGTTATGGCTACTTGCCTACTCCATGGTTTCATAGTTTCATAGTGGAGTTTTGCTTCCTAGATGCATGAAATGGGTAGTAAATACTGGAATGCCGGGAAGGCAAGACACAGTATTCACACCATAGGAAGATGTACAACATCTATTCCCAAGTTGGCATTAAAATATCCCATCCAACTCTGAAGAAAGTCCTAGCACTTCTGAGTTTCAGCTCTTGTGGCAGTAACAAGATGGTGTAAAAAAAATATTTCTATGGCTCTACTCAGCTCCATTATCAGATTTGACTCATTCCTGACTGAACCTCTTAGTTCTCCATCACTGCTGCCTTTCCCAGCACACAAAGCACCACTGCAGCATATAAATAAATACGACTTTAGTGGTGAATTTTGTTTTTTCCATTTATCTCATGGCAGATCAGCCAATCGCTGTGACCCTGCAAAGCCAAACAGTGTGTGGTGCAATTATGTAGGAAATATAAGACCATCTCTGCCATCAGATAATGCATGGAAGGGTGGGCTTTGTTTCCTGAACAACCTGCCTGGTCTCTGTGGATGGTCCCCAAATCCTCAAATAAATGGGCCAGGCTCCACTTTTCTATGCCTGCATAACTCCAGCCCTTTGTGAATCAGGATCAAACTCCTTACTATAGAGATAAGATCAATTATGCCACATTTTAAAAGCCTGGGTTCCTTTTGAAAGGCTCATTTTACTCTTTTAGTGTCATATGACCCTCTCTCAACATCTCACAGGGTCCCAAGACCTACAGCAGAGGCCTTGTGTTTCCACAATGGCACCTATCAATAATAAGGAAAAGATAGAGATGAACCCGTAGAATGCTTGTCTTGCTGCAAATAGTTTAAAAAAAAAATTAGAGGACTTATTTCAACCAAAAGCCTTCCCATAGTTGGCTATCCATATCTTTTAAACATTTTCCAGCAATTTTCACTTTATTTCTGGATTAAAAATACAATGGCAGAAAATAACAGGACTGCCTCTATATAATGGGAAACGCGATCTTTGTGAAAGCCAATTAAAATCTCACAAATACATGCAAATATTTTATGACTTAACTCAAACCAGAACAAAAAATCACCACTAAATACATTTTAAAGACAAGCATGCAAATACTGCCTACACTGTGGAGTCAGTTGCGTGAGTTTGCAAGGTGACTTCTCTGAGAAATTTCTGCTGGGCTTACACATGCTAATACCTCTCATTTTCCCACACTGACATCATATGCAAACTACCACGTCAAGAGAATGCATTTGCAGAACACATGATGTGGAACAAAACATTATTAGTTTTTACTCGAAGTCATTGTAACTCTTAGCTCAGGATCTAATTGTAATTGTTGTTGTTGTTATGTGCTGTCGAGTCACACGCAGCTCATAGTGACTCTACGTACAATAGCCCTAAACCCTGCTCTATCTTGTGTCAATCTTATTGTCTCTGACAAGAGTTGGAATTACGGTGAATTTAAAAACAGTAGGCATCTCAGGAACTGAATATTATATACACTATACTGAGTTGTCATCTAAGACTTGTGTTTTTGTCCCCCCAAAATGAATACTTTCTGAAAAGACTAAGTTGACTCTAACCCTGTGCTTTATGGTCTGACCCATGGAAAGTTTTAAAGATATTGCATGTAATAGTTGGGACTCCAAGTCTTTACTCAATGATGCAGTAATACTTTTAAAACACCAGTGTTGGTTAAAGTTTCTTTTTCCTTCCATCAAAAAGAATTCCTCCTCTCCCCCCCCCCCTTTAAAGCTGTTTGTTTCTAGCTGCTGCTCCTTCAAAATGAGCGAACTCCCACTTAAAATGTCTGCAGATTACTGGCTGCGTCTCAGGCTAAGAAAAGCTGCTAAATCACTGCAAGGACAAAGGTCCCCACTGTGGTGCATGAAAAAGAAGATTTGCAGTCATATGCTATGCTCCCCAGCCTTGCGCGGGCCACACAGTGCCCTGCGTCTGCCACAGGCTCAGGCCAACCACATGCCGGATCTGATTTCAGACTTACATAAGAGGCCAGCCGGGCTGTACCCTCAGTGCTGGGAAGAACAAACTGGACTATGATAGATGAGTGGGGCCCGGCCGGCCTTGCAATTAGCATGTGCCTATTATTTTTTTTTTTAATACGAGTTTATTTACAAAATTCGAACATACTGTCTTCCAGACAAGATTCTTCCAATGTCCCTCATCCCCTCACCCATCAAACTGCACAACCCCATGTACCTATTTTCAATGACTGATTTCCTCAGATAATGGATTCTTAATATCCACTTTGTACGAAAGACATCCCCTCTTTTGCGCCAAACACACTTCCAATCACACCGGTCAAAAACACCGCCCAGGGGGTAACTCTATCGTTTTTGGCTATATTAACAACTACAGTAAGGAGATGCCGGGTAAAGTTCTAGGATGACCAGATCTCTTTTTAGCGTGGACTGAATTCGTAATGCTGTTGTCTCAGCAAAGAAAGCAGAGGGTACGTGGCTTTGGCTGGGTGCGACCAAATATTCACCAGTCAGCTGACTTTTCAGGCTAGGATTTCAACTGCCTTTCCACTTATACGGGCATCTTTGTATTAATTCATTCTTCAACAAACAAACAAAAAGCTTGTATTGAAGCTATGATCAGATAAATGCTTGTGAGAAGAGTAGATCTCCATTCTTTTTTTTTTTTTTTTGGTTATTCAAATTGCATCTGGAAGAGGCTAGACTTCAGGTAGTTCTACACTCCCGTCTAAAGTTCTGCTGTGGCTAAATCGGGTTGGTTGAGGCTGCTCATTATTTATGCGGCTTGCAAACAACAAGCTCCTGCAACTGTCCAAAAAAGAACAGAAGGGGCCCAGGTGCTTTGGTGAAGCCCTGATGTTGGATAGACAAGAGCAAAACCGATCAGGGCCCAATCTGGTTTCTCCAGTTGCAGGTGCCGAGGAAGGAAGTTAGTCCAGTTCTAAATTCTAGATGCAAACACACTCTACAGAAGCCAGACGCCTGGCCTTTGGTCTTGGTATGGAATCTTCACAAGCTGGGTCATCCCGAGGAAATCACTTTACCTCTCCACATCTTCGTTGTCTTACTAGTACCGTGAAGGATTTGGAATAAGTCGATCTTCACAAACTCACATGTAGATTAGAATCACTAGGCTTATTTGTGAGACCACAAATTGCTAGAGACTAGCTCTAGAGATTCGAACAGAAGATTGTCACCTCTTGTGGAGCAGCTGGTGGATTTGAACTGCACGACTTTGGGACTGCGGCACAGCTTACCTCTAGGCCACCGAGCTCCCTAGATCTAAAGATTCTCACTGGATATGTCTGGAATGAGGCATAGGAATTTGGATTCCTAACATTTCCAGGTGTATTTGTTCTCTGAGTCAGGATACCACCCTCTGAGAACTATTGGAGTAGATCATTCGAAAGGAATAGTGCTAGTTTCTAAGAGTAACATCATGTCCTGTTAACTTCAAGTTTCTGTGTACAACTTATGCATATATGTCAAGAGAATTGAGAGGCAGCTTAAGCAGTGAATTATGATATTTCTGTTAGAATCTGAGCAACGTAAACCAAATAGGATTTTCTTCATCATTCCTTTCTAACATAAATCTATTTATACATTATTAGAATGTATAATTGATACCTAAAACATTGTTCACTTTTACTTAGAATATATTTTATCAATTTGTAACTTGGTAAAATAATCTTCTTCTTAGTTATTTGAAGGAGCGCTAGTGCACTAGTGCATAAGAAGTGCTGACAGTTTGACTCTACCAGTCTGTTCCAAGGGAAAAGGCCGGCTAATCTCCTCCCTTGTGATTTACAGCCTCTGAAAACCTTCTAGAGGGTCAGCTGTGACTTGGTTCCACGGCAATGATTTTTTTAGTTGTTTAAATTTCTAGTAAGTCTATACTTTTCTTATGTAATTTGAAAAAAAAATCTATCATGGATAAATACCAAATATATTTTTTAAAGCCTCAAAGGTAATATAATGAAGCAACATAAGTGTATCGCCCACATTGAACCATTACCTCATCGCCAGTTTCATCCCATCTATTCCCTGGGTCTCCTTAATTTATTTTACAATAAATCCCATGCATTATAGTCTAAAATTCATTGCCATTGAGTCAAACCCAGTTGGTTATTGTGGCTATAAATCTGTACCGGAGGAGACTGCCTGTCTTTCTTTCTCGAATCAGCTGATGGATTCGAATCACTGACTATTCACTTAGCAGTGCAAGATGTGATCCACTCCACCACCACAGCGCCTTTCACACCTAGGCAGGCCTCTTGAAAGGAAGAGTAAGACTTTTAATTGAAATGACTATAAAATCATCCTCAGGTTTAAAAAGTAATTCCTAGTGTTATCACATTCTCAGCCATTATTTAAATATCCAATTTTCTCATAAATATAATTATTGTTTTTTATAGACAAAATGTTAAAAAATTCAGAAGACAAAACAAAATATCACAGTACAACCAATATGGCAGTTTGCACTATTTTATGACACACGTTTGTGTGTATACTAGGTTACAGTAAAAGACAAGAAAAGAAAGAAAAGAAAAAGACAAGCCTTCGATATATAGCAACATTATCTGCTAATATAATAAAATCTCTTCATAAACATAGTCCTAACACGTCGTTTATCCTTCTGCTAGGGTTGACAGCATGAGCCCTGATTTCTACAATCTACTCACTTGGTAATTTTAAACAAGCCATCACATATCTTTTCATTCCTCATATGGAGAGTGCATGGGTAGGACCAGATCAAAGTTTCCAAATTGTGATGCTCAGAACAATGCTTCCAACAGCTGTAATATGCAGGTTTGAAAAACGAATATCATATATCATATTTTCAACTAGAATATTTACCACAGTTATTAGATTCTGAGACTCTGAGGAGCTATACAAAGATAATAAGCCTTTTTTATATTGTAAATCTTTTGTTCTCTCCACAGCTCAAAGGCATCAGTACTTTTTCTGCCATTTTTAGTCATTACCCATTTCTCAGATGCATAACATGTAATTGAAAAGGCTATGGCCTTAATCAGGTGCACCTTAATCCTCAAACTGACATCATTGCTCTTTAATTATTTGGGGAGGTATCTGACTGCAGACTTTGCCAGTGTAATACATCTCCTGATCTCCTGACTACTGGTACCAAGGGTGTTGATCCAAGTAGATGAAGTTGTTGACAGTTTCAATCTTTTCTTCATCTATTGTGATATTGTCTATTGGTCCAGTGGTGAAAATTTTTGTTTTCTTGACCCTGAGTGAAGACTGTTGTTTTTGATCTTCTGCAGCAAGTGTTTCAAGTCCTTCTCTCTTTCAGCAAGCAAGGTTGTATCATCTGTATAACGTAGGTTATTGATGAGTCCTTCTCTGATCTTAATGCTGCATTCTTCTTCATAATCCAACTTCTTGCATAATTTGCTTAGCGTACATCTTCAATAGGTTTGGAGAGAGGCTACAATCCTGACACATACCTTTCTTAGTTTTAAACCATGTAATGTTCTCTTGCTCTGTTTACACAGAAGTCTTTTGGTTTTAGGTATAAATTGTGCATGAGCACACTTAAGTGTTCTAGGAGTCCCATTCTTTTCAATGACCGTCTGATGTCTGCAATGATATTCTTGGTGCCACACCTTCTCCTAAATCCAGCTTGTACTTCTGGAAATTCTCAATATCTGCATTGTTCTAGTCACTTTAAAATGATCTTTAGCAGTGTTTTACTTGCATGTGATATTAATGATATCGTTTGATAATTTCCACATTGTATCGGATCACTTTTCTTGGGAATGGAGACAACTGTGGATCTCTTTCAGTTAGTCAGCCAAGCAGCTGTCCTCCTAATTTCCTGGCATAGACTGGTGAGCATGTCCAGGACTGCATCTGTCAGTTGAAACAGGTCAGTTGGTTTCCCATCTATTCTTGAGACCTTATCTTTTTGCCAATACTTTCAGTGCAGCTTGAACTTCTTCCTTCACTACCATTGGCTCTTGATCATACAGCACTTCCTGAATTATTTCAGTGTTGGCCAATTCTTTTTAGTACCATAACTCTGTGTATTCCCTCCTTCTTCTTTTAATGTTTCCTGGATCATTCAAGAATTTGTCTGCAGCATTTCCCAGTATTGCAACTTGAACAAACAGATATGTCTTGGAGAAGATGCAGTCAAGGCAGAGATGATACAGTTTCATATCACATAGTTCGGTCATGTTACCAGAAGTGTCTATTCCTTGGAGAGATATATCATGCTTGGAAAGGTGGAGCGTTGGTGAAAGAGAAGAAGACACTCAACTAGATGGATTGACACAGTGACTGCAGCAGTGGGCTCAAGTATATCAGATACTGTGAAGATGGCACAGGATAGGACAGGGTTCAGATCTACTGTTTACAGGGTCACTACGGGTCGTACTCAACTCAATGGCACCTAACAAGAACAATATCAACCTTTCTTTTCTGGATTTTTCTTTTAAAACACAGATCAGTGTCACTGGATGGTATCAGCAAACCCTCATTCAGTTTTTCTTCTTGCTGTGTACTAAAGAGTTAGAATCAGTCCTTAGCTGGTCCTCCAGGAGGTTTTTGGTTTGTTTTGGGGTTGGTGTTTTGTGGTGGGGTTTTTTTTTGGGGGGGGGAGTAAATAGTAATGTTAGATATATTAGAAAGTTACATACCCAAAAGGACAAACCTTCCTCTTTGAAAGGAGATAAGGAGAAAAGACCTTGAGGAGGTTTTTAGAAGCAATAAATCTCACAAGAGGAGACTGGCCATTTTTTATTCTATAGAACAACTGGTGGATTTGAACCATGTGCATTCAGTTTGGCAGTGAAGCTCCTTACCACTAGGCTGCCAGAGCATTCAGTTCTAATGTTATATAATTTTATGATCTAACTTTAGTATCTGAGTAGTTACTATTCTTTCATAGGAAAGACATTCCTTTAGTTGAAGAAAGACATTTGTGAAAGTCAAACGCATAGTCTTGAACCAAGTAGTGAGATTTCTACCTGAAAGGAGAAATGGCATTCTATTAGAACTGTACCTAAGGTTAGCCTGTGGACTGAGACAGAACTCAGAGTTTGGGATGTCTGACTAATGGTGATTGGTGCTCAGAGCTTGGCTGGCCCAATGTTAGCCTGACTGAGTGTGATGGTGTTGTTGCTGGCAGAGTTTGTCACTAACCCTGATTACTGGGCTCGTGACTGGTCCAAAATATATTTTGTAACAATCACAGTGACTCATGACATCAGGCTGGCCTGTTTCCCTGTTGTTGGGTCCCAGAGATTCCACTCTGAAAACAATGCTTTAATGTACCTTCAATGAATTCTCTCTTTCTGATCTGAAACTGAGCCTCCGTTGGCAATTCTAAGACTCCTATTTTAAATGTAATTTTGAAAATAACAAGCCATCGTGTGTACTTGGGGAAAAACATCTTTATTAGTTCTTTCACATTTTTTTAAAAAAGTCCATATTGTGCAAAGCTTTCCAAAATAAACTTTTCAACATCTAACATGTGGATTTTCACTATCATTAACCTATCATTTTCCCCTCAGGACAGTCTTTTTTATTGCAAAACACTGAGATACAGCTCTAAAATGAGCTAATGGCTTATCTACTTATCCAAGGTCCCTAAATTTTCGATCATCTAACAACAACAGGCTTGGTTCTCGTCAGTGTGCATGTTGCATTGAAATCAGCCCTGTCCAATATAAATATATTCAAAGCTCATATGTAATTATAAATATTCTGGTAGTCTTACTAAAAAATAAAACTCAAAAAATGTGATGTCTTAGTAATGTTGTTGTTGTTATGTGCCAT
>NW_006399858.1:10461757-10476382 GCF_000299155.1 Elephantulus edwardii
CTGGATAATCTGTTCTGCATACAGGTTGAAAAGGTATGGAGCCAGGACACATCCCTGGCGTACTCCCTTCCCAATTTTGAACCATGCAGTGTTTCCTTGCTCTGTTCTGATCACTGCCTCTTGGTCCAAGTATAGGTTTCACATTAGCACAATTAAATGTTCTGTGATTCCCATTCTTTTCAGAGTCAGCCACAGTTTGTTATGATCCACACAGTCAAATGCCTTTGCATAGTCAGTAATACATTATAGTTAAACCAATTGGTCCAAAATATTATATCACTTTAACATTTAGGCAATATAATAATGATGAATGAGTTCTTGTACATCATTTTGACACTCTACGAAATTCAATGTGCATTTTACATTTATAAAACCAAAACCCAAAGTCATTGCTGTCAAATCAATTCTGAATCATAACAACCCAACATGTTCCAGAGTAGAATGGAGCTACACAGGATTTTGCCGATTGGCAGTCTGGTTTACCAGCTATCCCACTTTGACACAGGGTGTTCTTAATTGCAACTGTAGATCACCAAGCTTTTCATCCATGGGCTGCTGAGTAGGTTCAAATTGCCAGGCATTCACTTAGCAGATGAATGCAAACCACTTTCTCTGTTCAGGGATTGTGAGGATCCTGCACCATCCTTATAATCTCTGCCATGTTTGAGCTGCTTTTTGCAATCACGTTGTTAATCTGTCTTCTTGAATGTTGTCCTCTTTTTTGATGATGTGTTTCTGTAGTGTATGGTCCTTCTGATAACACATCCAAAGTATGTGAGATGAAGTCTTGTCATTCTTGCCTTGAAGGAGCCTTCTCTGTACTTCTCACATTAATTTAGACTAGTCATATCTCAAGTGCTTGATAGCGACATGCTGCCAAAGGTCCATGTGTTGGATACCTCTTTAAATGCCTAAAGTTCATCAACAAATGAATGGATAGAGAAGCTGTGGTATATTCACACACAATGGAATACTATGCTGCATTGAAAAATAAGGAATTTATGCAATATTGTTCAAAATGGGTGACCCTGGAGGATGTTATGCTTAGTGAAGTATCTCAGTCACAAAAGAACAAATACTGAATAGTGCTGCTGTTGTAAAACAGGACTGACATCGGGTTTGGGGGGAGACTGAGAAAGATGGGATAAATAATGTATACTGCATTGAAACAGATGAGGGAAAGAACAGTTTAAAAGAAATATATGATTGGTTATTATGGTTATGAAAAGAGTCCAGAATGAAGGTTGCATAGTGGAGTGTACTCAGGGGGCGGGGAGGGATTGTATACCAATGAAAGAATTTTTCTTTTACTTTTCAAAAAGAGGAGTGAATGGGGCGGGGGGTGTGGGGGTGACAGAGAGCAACAATGAATGAATGGAAATTAAAAAAATCTCTGTAAGCACTCATTAAAATTAATTTTTTTCAAAGGAAAAGAAATGTCCAAAGGTAAGAAAATATTCACAAATATTGGTTCTTTGGGTTGCTCTTAAGACTTAAAGACGCTCAAATGCCATAGTGTAATAGATTGCACTACCTACCAAAAGGAAGCTCTGATGGCCTAATGGAAAGAAGCTGTGCTGCAATCCTGAAAGCCTGTGGTTCGAATCCATCAGTTGTTCTGCAGGAGAAAATTGGGCTGCTCTGTAGAAGAAAATTGGGCAATCTTCTCCCATGCAATTAACTGCCTCTGAAAATTCTCTGGAAGGTGGTTGGTTCTGACTCTATAGAGCAATTAAAACAACACTAAACAGAAAAGGTCAGTGATTTGAACTCAGATGGACTTCCCTTAAGGATTTATAGCCTCAAAAACCCATTGTTGTTGTTCTGTGCTGTGATCCTATGTACAACAGCCATAAACCCTCTTCTATCCTGTGCAGATCTTATTGTCTCTGAAATACTTACCCCATTACCCCAGTCAATGAACCAATCCATCTCATAGAGGGTCTTCCTCTCTTATGCTGTCCCTTCACCTTCTCAAGCATGACATCCCTCTCCAAGGACTGATCCCACCTTGCAACACGTCCCATGTATGTCAGACGAGGCTTCAGAATCCTTGCCTCCAAGGAGCAGCCTGCCTTCACCCTCTCCAGGATGACTTTGTTTGTTCTCCAAGCAGTCCATGGTACATTCAATACTCTTCTCCAGCACCTCAGCTCAAAAAGGCATCAGTGCTTCTTCTAATCATCCTTAGTCATCGTCCAGCTTTCCAAGACTTAGCAAGTAATTGCAAAGACCATGACCTGTACCAGGCGCACTTTAGTCTCCAAACTGATATCGTTGTTCTTCAGTACTTTGGAGAGGTCTCCGACAGTTGACTTTCCCAACCCTAAAGAGTAAGTCAAATCTGTCTTAGTGACAGTGAGAGTCTTTTAGTTTTCAACTTAACAGTTTTTTACAACATATAGGACTGATCTGATAATGCCTTTCTTCTGAGTGTAGATGTAAGAGAAGAGAAAACTGTCTGATGTGATACCCTGAGATGCTTTTTGGTCAAATATATGTGGTCATTAAAAGGTGTAAGAGACCTAGGTTGGCCTTACCCAATTAATTTGACTTAAGAGAAATGTGGTTCTCATCTGACTCTCTAAATTACTACTTACCGTGCTTTTAAAATGAACAGTTACTCAGATCTGACCCCAACCTACTCACACTCAACCTCCAGATAGTGGGGATTTCTGGAGGTAAAATTCAGGTGATCCAACATATCCACAAAGTTCAGGCTCACTAGTTCCAGTCAATTAAGGCTGGAAACAGGTACGTGTTCCACAAGAGAATTCCATTCCTCTTTACTGTCATCTAGCTATGTATTTATGACTTTAATCATATTTCAAATCATAGTTTGCTTTTTTCTTCTTAAAAAAATATTTCAGATGTTAAAAACAAATTCCTATTTTTAAAACATCAGCTAAAGTGACAGTGGAAAGAAACTCTACAGCATTTCAAAGTACTGAAGAAAATATTGATAAATTTTTAACTCGACTCAATGACACCAAACAACAGGAGCTGATGACATTATCTAGTGTTGTGAGCAAAAAGTGAATGAAGTGATAAAGGAAGAGATTCCAAAGTTGACCACAAAAAATGAAAAAACTTCCATGCAGCAAAAATGTTACAAACAACCATCAAAGGAAAATAGAGAATGGCAAAGATATTTTCAATAAACAAGGAAAATGAAATGTGATATGCATGCAATGGCAATTCTTGAGTGTCGAATACCATTTTCTCTGTAAATATGAGCATATTTAAACAGAGTGGAATTTTCAAAGTAGTTGGTCAAGAAAAGTCATCTTAAAGAATATGAATGAGAATAAAAACAGGCACAATTCTCATGGAAAGTAATATAACTGTATACTTCAAGATTACTAATATCCAAACTATTTAATTCCTCCAACATGCTAGTCTACCTGAGAGTCTTTACTCTCTAATCTTACCAGATAGCCAAGCTCATGTTTTCTCTTTCTGCTATACCTTTAATAGCTCTGATGGTGTAGTTCGTAGGGAGTTGCCCTGGTAACTTAAAGGAGGTGCTTCTCTAGCAATTCTAATCCACCAGGGCACTATTAGAAGAAAGGCAGTCTTCTCCTGTGCAATTTACAGCCTCTGAAAATGCCCTGGAAGATCAGCATGGAGCTCGTATTAGTAAGAGAGAGAGAGAGAGAGAGAGAGAGAGAGAGAGAGCTGTGCCTTTACATTTGTTTTTTTATCTCTACCTGCAAAAATTCTCATTTACTACTACTCTTCTACACTAAAACAACCACCTATAAATATCTCCCTATTGTCAAAGTTTTTCCTTTGATGGTTATGTCTTTGAATTCTTTAGGTGAATATGCTTGAAACAAACATTAGGTATGTCATCCTTATGATTTAAAATTCTGTTGAATGATAATAGGCATATAATTTCTTGGGGGAGGTGGAAATCTTCAGGTAAAATAAAGCTGATTATCCCTCTATTTCTATACTGCAGGACTTTTTTTTAAAAAAGTGGAGAAAATAAATGCTAATAACTTTTTCCAGATGGAATTGATTCAGAAATACCAGTCCTTCCAGATAAAGTGTCCCAACCTACCCAGATGCTTTTTCTACAACTGCTTTTCAACTTTCTCAAAACTTGGCATTTGTACTTGTTTGCTTCTCTTTTGGGATGCTCACCTCCTTCTCTGGTTTAAAAAAAAAAAACTTTTTCAGACATTATTTATACTACCAAACCACCCAGGACTATTTGAAATGGAGAGAGAAGTTACTCTGCTGTTAGAACTGAGAGACTTGCTAGGTGTCTTTGAGCTGCTTACACCTCATAGCGACTCCCTACCAATAGATCGAAACCATGGCTTAATACTGAACTAAGATAAAGTAATCTAGCCATGACAAGAACGGCTTAGTCATGATACAAAAAGGCGTACTTTGAGTGAATGTGGACTTGGCTTAGCTAATTGTTTACATGTAAAATAATAAAAATATCTGATGGAAACTAAAAGGTATCACAATATTGCTCCTAGTAAAAGTACCAAATCGCCAGAAACTTCCATGACCCAATCACTTTCACAGGCGACTCGACGGTACATAACAACAACAACAGTTTTCTAATGAAGCACAGGATTGGGAAGTGGGCAGTATGTAAACTAAGTCACCATCTGATTCAGCCCAACAGCACGTGGTTTTACTGGCTGCCACTTTGAAAACTGGAGATCAAAATACCTAAAATAAGTGCCACAGAAAAATACTCATGTCAGTGGAAGTAGGAGAAAAACAACTTACATTTGCTTAGACCTTCCCAGTGCATTCCTATGTCACTATATTTTGAATATAAACAGTGTGCTTGCTTCTGCCAGCACAAAAATATAGCTAGATCTGATCCTGATAGAGTTCCCACGTCAGGGACCTCCACACGTTCGGCACAGCGTGAGAGCCCAGTGCAGCAGGAGTGGAAGGAAACAAAATTAGGCGAGAAGGAAGGAGGGAGAAGAGACTCTGGCTCCACAGATCAATGGTAATTTAATGCAAAACTGGATCCTTAAATCGGGATTGCATCGCTGAGAGTACATTTATTCAGGCCCGATAGCTTGCAATTTTTTTTTTTTTTCAAATGATACAGCAAACCGCAAAGGGCATCTCTCCCCCTAAGCTTTGGTTTTAACATTTTCTGAGACTACTGTAGGTTGAATCGAGTTGACAACAAAAAGACTGACTTGTGCGGAAGCATCCTGTGGTCCCTGCAAAGCGAAGGGCAGTCTTCGGTGGACCCCAGTGAAGAAACAAGGGCTTGTGTGAGTCTTTTCTGTCTCCGCCATGTGACCAGACAGCAATCAACATCAATCACTGTGCCCTCAAATCAGAAAATAATGACAGAGAGCGGTGCAGAGGAGGCACCAAGGCAAATGGCCAGCCCGAGAGTGTTTGGAGGAGGCCTCTTAATGAAGACAAAATAGGAAAGTGAAAAGGTATTTTGTCTGCTGACAGAACATTTTCAGCCTCTTCTCCACCACGCAGAGTTACCGGTACAATATCCTGTGAGATTCCATCCAATTTAAACTCTAGGTCAAGGGATTGGAAATAAAGCCCTCTCTGTAACAGCCACAGTCCAGCTTCAAGGTGTTCTGTTTAATTGCGAGCCTCATCCCATGCTAGTCCATATGTAGAGTTGGAACTCGAGTTTGCATTATATGCATTTAGCTGAGATTGTGTTTCTCAGTAATTTCCTTTCGTGCTCTGATGAAGTGATATTCATTTCCTTTGCATTACTACAAGAGAAAACCTCTCCCAAACCTCTTTTAAAGTTCTCTGATAGAGGGATTATATTAGCTTCTGATAGGAGTGATTAGAGAGATGTGATTTACAGACTCAATTTGTTCTCCTCAGAAACTACGTGCATTCTCTCAATGCAGTCCCAACCAGTTGGCTTCTCCTTCCATCAGGCAAACGCTCTTTTCAACCCCAAATTCCTTGGATTTCTGAGTCTACCTGGAACACTCTTTCGTAAACAACCTCTTGCCTTCTGGGACCGAATGTGTTCATGATGGCCAGGCTAGAATAGTATGTGGCAAGTATATACAGTTGATCCAATATTTCTGTGTGAATTCTCTGAAATTGCAGTAGCAAGTGGGTCCCTCTCATTTTTTTAAGGTGTCAATTGTAGAGTAACATGCGACAAAGCACAGAGGAGCGTCTTCAAAGGGAATGCCACACGATGCTGGTATTCATTTCAGTTAGCACCTGGTTTGTAGCTATCATGGGGGGTTAGGACCACAGCACCTCACTCGAGTCGAGCTGGTATTGCTAACTTGATGTGTGTGGCTGAATGAGTCATTGTGACCCCACCAATATCATTAATACGATGAACACAAAAATCAGAGAATGTACGGATGAGTGACATATGTGGGCCTGATGGAAGAGCTCTCTCCATGCTTTATGCCAGAATCAGACAGATCTCCAAACCCTTCACCTGAGTCAGCTCTGACTCAAAGATGCTGTAAGAATGGAGAACTGCCGCATACAGTTCCCAAGACTTTGATCACTTCAAAAGCAGACTGTACACCTTTCCTCCAGTTAGAAGCTGGTGGGTTCAAACTGCTGATCTCTCAACTGGCAGCTCAGTGTTTTAACTACAGTGCCAGGAAGCCTCCTCTTGTTGTCTAAGAGATCTTGTAAATGGAAATGACTAACATGAAAAAGAAACTGTTATTCATTTATATGGGAATATTTTTTAAGAATTCCCAGGGCCCAACATGACAGTTCAAAATATACAAAAACCATTGACACATCCTCCTTGAAATAACACTACCATGCAGTGTTTACAAAGAGACTGAGGCCATGGTAACTCAATACTGTGCTGCCGAGCGTGGCCCCCAGGGCGGAGCTCGGCATAGCCGGTCCCTATGCTTGTGCCCCAGCTGTTGTACCAGTGGATCAAACCTGACTCATAGCTGACGCTTTGGTGAGTTTTCATAGGCAGGAAATTGCATGGGAGGAGATTGCCCATCTTTCTCACTTGCAGCAACTGGTGGACTTGAACCATGTGCCTTTGGGTTGGCAGCACATGCTGTTCCTTATCACTAGGCTACTAGAGCTCCATTTATTTGTACAGCAGCCTCTTTAATGGCTGACTATGTAAAACAGACAATGAATCCTAATTTCACGAAAATCCTCTTTAGATTTCTTCTTGTTAGCAAAAACATTTTCATGTAGGTCTTTCAGAAAGTGAAATACTATGAAGCAGCAAACTTGGAAATCGGGGGATACCTGTATCTAAGATATGCCAGACAATATGCTAGGTAGTTTAAACATGCTGTAGCATTTAATTTTCATAAACTACCTTTTACTTAAGAACCCATTATTTCCATTTTACATAAAGCAAATCAGCTCAGAAAGTTCCATTTCCTGGAACTGCTTATGCCCGTTGCCATGGATTCGTTTCCCAACTCCTAGCTGCCCTGCAAGATAAAGTACAACTGCCCCATATGATTTCCAAGGCTAATCTTCACTGAACCAGATCCCCACATCTTTCTCTTGAGATGTCACTGGTGGATTTGAACCATCAGCCGTGGGCTTACTGTATTTTTATGCAAATAATATGCTTGTTATTTGTTTCTGCAAGCTTGGCAATCCTCTCAAAGCCTTAGTTTTCTATTATATGCATGAATATGTGTTATTTACAAGAGGAAAAGTACAGTAATCTAATGAGTGACTCCAAAAAATATTTTTTACAAAAAAGATAATATACACAAAGACTAGTCATGATCCAAATTCTCAAACTCCAGAGTCATGCTCTTTCCACAAAAACCAAACCCACTCAGAATTGTTCCTGATGCATAGCTACCCTGTAGGGCAGCAGAGACTTGCCTAGAGGGTCAAAGGCCATAAATTGTTACAGAACAAATGTCTTTCTCTTTCTTCTGTGGAGTGGCTGGAGATTTGAACAAATGACCCCTCTTCCTTTTGTAGAATGGGTGAGGATTTAAATCAGGTTAGCAATTAATTGCTGGATGCCTTAACTAGTGTGTTTCCAGAGTTTCCCCCAAGGTGACATACTACCTTGAACACGGGAGCTCTCTTGGCCTAGTGGCTAAGAAGTTTGTCTGTTTCTACTAGGTCAATTCCAACTTATGTTTCCAGGTGTCTTGGAGTAGAAATTGTTATGGTTCCAGAGCATTTTCAGTGCCTGGTGTCTAAAAAGGTAGGTCTTCAGGCCTTTCTTGTAAAGTGCTCTTGAGCAGATTCAAACGTCCAGTTTCTGATTAGCAACTTTCTGATAAGCTGAGAGCATTAACTATACCAACCAGAACACACACTCACTACTCAGTGCAGTTGTGTTGGAATCAACTCATAGCTGACCCTGCACTGGGCTTTGAGGAGGCTGTCAATTGTTCAAGAAAAGGAGGTTGCCCATGTTTCTCCTCCGGAGCCTCTGATGGATTCAAATAGTCACAGAGGTGCCACCTTTGGATTAGCAGCTAGGGACCATGCCATCTGAGCTCCCTAACTAGAGATGAGAGATTGAGAAACATGTCTTTTGGGAGAAAAACCCAGGCTTTAGAATCAAGAGCGAATATCTTGAATGTATTTAGCTAGAATTGTTGGGAAAAGATATTAGGTAGAAGAAGTAGTAAAGGAAGGACTTTTTTTTTCTCTGTTTAAATTTTAAGCTTCATTTATCATTGTGAAAAATGACAGACAGTACCTACGTAACTATTTCCCCTCCCCTGTCTCTCTTCCTGTGATTCAGCATCATTGTGAGCCTGATTACACCGTTCTTATTGCTCTCATTCATGGCGATTGAACAGGAACTGTCTCATAGCCAGGGTTTCAGAGGCTGTAAATCACACAGGAGGAGACTGCCCATCTTTTTCCCAAGAAGCCATTGGTGGGTTCAAGCCCACAGAGAAGCATCACTTTCTGGGGACAGCAGCATGAGTCTCTACGGACTAATGATACTAGGGCTCCTTTATCTGCATGCTTCTGCTGCTGCTGCTGCTGCTGTTGTAGGCTGACTCATAGTTGACCCTGCAGTGAGGCTTTGGAGGCAGTAAGCAGCACTAGAGAAGACTGTCTATCCTTCTCCCACAGGGCATCTCATGGATTTGGGCCATATGCCTTTGGGATTACAGCTTTTTAGCACTAGGCCAGTCAAGGTCTAATCTGCACATTGTTGTTGTGGTGTACTGTAGAATCAGAAACAACCCATAGCTGACCCTCCGGTGGATTTTCAGAAGCAGTTAATCACACGGGAGGAGATTGCCCATCCTTCTTCCACATGATAGACCTTAATCTTCCCTGATTCTTACTCTCTCTTGTGTATTTTCCATCTTTGTTTTTCTATGCTGCATGCTGAGTAGTGCCTTCATTAATTATTCTTTCAATGGTCTCTATTTTTCGTTTTAATATGCTCATTGACCTTTTGAATTATAATCAATATCTTTTTCCTATCCATAAATTACTCATTATTTTCCAAATATAATTGGCTTTATTTATTGTATCTTGTTTATCACGCACAAATTATGTATATCTCATTATTTCCTGAAACATATGCAACACTATTTTATATTTTGAATCTTCTATCTCTGATTTCTGAAATCACGGTACATCTGGTTATTTGTTCAGTTTTCCCAACGGAGTCTCTTGTTTCCTTCTGTGTTTCTGTCACTTTTGGTCGTTATTTAGAACTTGTAAAACTTCAAGACTTTTCCCATGTGAATTGTTCAGGTTTGTTCTATGGAGGAGAGAGAAGGCCATTCGCCCTCACTAAGATTCACAGCATGAAAAAGCTCTGTGGAGGGTCAACGTGAGTGGGAATTTACCCACATGAGGAGGCTTGTGTTTTGTCTCGGTTACACAGTCACAAGAGGACTACTTTGTAGTTGATAATTTTCAAGAACTAATATTTTTTCCACTCTACTTAGAGGAAAGATAATAGTTCTTTTGTTTATAGGGTTGTTACTATATGGCACTTAACAACAACATATAACGCCTAAGCCCTTGTCTCCTGAAGCGACTGGGGTCTGTCTGTAAGGTGGTGCTCTTGTTTTGTTTTTGTTTTTAGTTCAAACTCGTGCATTTATTTATTTTTTGTTACTTTTTAAAATTATTATTATTAATTTCAATGAACATCTACAGAGATTTTGGAATTCCATTCATTCGTTGTTTTCTCTCCACCCACTCACCCCCACCCCCACCCCCAGTTCGCTCCTCTCCTTGAAAAGCAAAAGAAAAACTCCTTCACTGGTACACAATCCCCGCCCCCCGTAACTCCCCACTCCCACCCCAAGTATACTCCACTCTGCAACCCTCATTCCGTACTCTTACGATAAACATAATGCCCTAAAATATAATACTTTTCAACTATTCTCTCCCCCATAGACTTCAATGCCGTAAACATATTTCATCCAGTTTTTCGCAGTCTTACCTCCATCCCGATGTCAGTCTCATTCTACAGCAGTGGCACCATATAGCATTTGTCCCTCTGTGACTGAGATACCTCACTCAGCATAATGTCCTCCAGGGCCACCCATTTTGAATAATATTGCATGAGTTCCTTGTTTTTCAATGCAGCATAATATTCCATTGTGTGAATATACCACAGCTTCTCTACCCACTTGTTTGTTGATAGGCATTTAGGTTGTTTCCAACTCCTTGCTATTGTAAACAAAGCTGCAATAAACATGGGTATGCATGTATCTACTTGGATGCCATTTATGGTCTTTTTAGGGTATATTCCCAGTAGTGAAATTGCTGGGTCAAATGGTATGTCTATTTGCAACTTTTTGAGAAAGCGTCATACCACTTTCCACAGTGGTTGTACCATTTTACACTCTCACCAACAGTGAATAAGGGTTCCAGTCTCTCCACAACCTCGCCAGCATTTGTTGCTAGCTGTTCTGTTAAATTTTGCTATTCTGACTGGGGTGAGAGGGTATCTCATAGTTGTCTTGATTTGCATCTCTCTCAGGGCTAGGGATTTTGAACATTTCTTCATGTGCTTGTTGGCCGTCTGAATGTCTTCTTTGGTGAAGTGTCTGTTCATATCCTGTGCCCATTTTTCTATTGGATTATTCACCCTTATCTTGTTGTGGTGCTCAAGTATTTTATAAATTCTAGATAAGTCCTTTATCTGACATGTCATTACCAAAGACTTTTTCCTAGTCTGTGGCTTCCCTTTTTACCCTGTTGGAGAAGTTTTTGGATATGCATAGGTATTTGATTCTTAGAAGGTCCCATTCATCTATTTTATCTTCTCCTGGTTCTAAACTTTTCAGGATGCTTGAAAGACTCTTTATGTTGTGGATTAGGACTACTAAAGTTCTTCCAGGCTTTTCTTCAATGAAGTTTATAGTCCTTGGTTTTAGTCCTAGGTCCATGATCCACTTTGAATTGGTTTTTGTATATGGAGTGAGGTGTGGATCTTGTTTAATTTTTCTGCAGATAGTTTTCCAGTTTTGCCAACACCATTTGTTAAAAAGGTTGTCATTTCCCCACCTAACTGCTTTCATCTCCTTGTCAAAAATCAGTTGACCATAAATAGATGGACTGATTTCCGGGTTCTCAATTCTATTCCATTGATCTATGTGTCTGTCATTGTAACAGTACCATTTGGTTAAGGATTTGTGTGGATTGTTTGATTGTTTTTCTCTAAGACTCTTGTTTAGAGTCAAGAAAACCTCCTGAAGGCCCTTATATTTAAAAATTGGTCCCAAAGGATTATATTTTAATCACTTGTTACTATATTTTGGAGGAACATTCTTCTAAGTCATTCTGATAAATTTTGTGTGATGAAGTAATCTGGGTTGGTTGTGATACTGGATCTTGTGCCATTTGAGTCTCAAATGCCCTAGTAGAACAACTGTGCCATAGGTGTGCCAGACACCATAGTGGTTGCCCATCATGGACAGTGTTTGGTGGAGCTCCCAGATTGATTTCAGTTTGGAAGCAGGAGTGGCATCCACTTCCTAAACCACATGCCACTGGTAACTCCACAGACTTGGAGAAACGAAGATTATTATAGAAAGGCTTCAGGTCTTTTGTTCGTAGGGTCACTATGAGCTGTGCTTGACTCAACGGCAATCAACAAAAACAAGAAAAACTGTGAAGAACAAAGAACTCTGGTGGCCTAGTGGCAAGAAGCTGTGTTGCAATCCCGAAGGCAACCGGTTGGAGACTACTAACTGCTCTGCGGGAGAAGAATGATTATTTCTCTCTGTGAGATTAATTGCCTCTGAAAACCCTCTGGAGGATCAGCTATGGGTTGGTTCCAACTCAACAACTGTGAAGTACAAGGCACTGATAGTTCCTTCTAATTTTATGTAATGGCCTTTCATTTAGAATGAGAATTCACTTTGGGGGCCAGACTTATAATTACTCTCGTCTCTTCTGCTCCACATAGTCATACAAATCATTCCTGAGGGCTGACAGATGGATCTGGGATACAAGACGACTAAATACTTCTGTCCGCTCATCTGGACTAAGTGTATTTTTAAGTTTATTTAAAGGAAAGCTTATTTTCTACATAAAATTTTGTATATAAGCTTTGAAGGTCCCTCATAACATAAACACAAATTAAATTAATAGCGAATTTCCTAGAAGCACAGCAATACTAACACTCCACACAGGGAGCCCCGGTGACTGAGAGGGTAAGGAGCTGTGCTACCAACCAAATGCAAAGGGTTGGGGTGGGTAAATCGTCTGGTAATTTAGCCACAAAAGCTTTATTTCTATCCATACATGGAATTCATAGCAAAGATTACTGACTGTATCTCACTGCCTCTAGTTTACATTCTCACGTTTATCCTCTTTGCCTGATTCAGTTTTTCCTTCCTACTATGGACCAGTAACTGCCACGATGTGTATTAATTTCATTGCTATGTTTATTTTACCTGACAATAAATGATTTTACTACTTTATTGGCATGTTAATTATGGAAAAAAACACCAGGCTGGGAAAAGTAGAAGGTCAGTGGAAGAGAAGAAGATTCTCAGGGACATGGTTTGACTGTAGCAATGGATGGAACATCATGACTGTAGCACTGGTGGAGATCAGGGGACGGCCCAGGACTCAACAAGGTTTTGATCCTGTCATAGGGCAGCAATGGGTTGTAGTCAATTTGACGGCACCTCACAACAGCAGCATGCTTATTGGTTTCTGGTGTGACCTCTCTACAGAATTAATAAATGAATACTATTTATGAAAGAAAGTTTACCTAAACTATTAAGACTGTACCCCAATATCTAAATAGTAAGTAGAACATGGTCCATTTTCAAGAAGCATTTATAAAATTTAATTAATAGAAGAAAAAAATCTCAGTTTAATCCTTTCCTCTTTGTACATTCAACTTGATTAGTTTTTGGGTTTTTTTCATTCCCAGTCAAACACCTATCAATTTTAGAATTCTGTCAACATTCTCAGTATTTTTAGCGGAAATATTTAGCTGTTGTCCCCATCTTTGACCCAAGTGACTCCATGCACAATGAGATAATACACTCATGGTTCATAGGGGTTTTGGAGGCTGATTTTTAGAAACCGATCAGCAATCTTTTCTTCCTCATCTTTTACTCAGTCTCTCTCATTCTGGAAGTCTGGCTGAAACCTGCTCAGCAGCACAGAGACAAGCAGGCCTCCTCCTGTGAAAGACAAACAGTGGTCACAGAGGAGAAACACTGGTCTATGGCCATACCACCCTGAATGCGCCCAATCTCGTCTGATCTCGGAAGCTAAGCAGGGTAGGGCCTGGTTAGTACTTGGATGGGAGACCGCCTGGGAATTCCGGGTGCTGTAGGCTTTAAAAAAAGAAAAGAGAAGAAACACTGGCCAGTAACTGACCCAGGTCTTCCTCATGAAACTCAGTGATTCTACCACTAAATAAATTTGCCATTCTAGAAGTGTTACAGAGCGATGCAGCAGTAGATACATGCAATCTAATGTGAAACAAATTGATACATGCTTTTTGCTAATGTTTGCTTAATTTTTTTTCCCTTAAAGTTTTAGGTGGTAGCTCTTATTTGATTACTACTTTCATAAGGTAATCTTCAATATATGGGGTATATATAATGAAACCACTCAACAGGATTTGTTGGAAAATTTAATGCCATGTTCCTAGTCTTATGGAAATGAACTTTAGTTCAGCATTTGTTCTTTTATTTTTATGTAATCATAGGTGGAGAATAGAGGGTGCAATTCAGAAGTGTGGTTTTGTGTTAAATTGCAAGAAGTTGCATTAGGAAAAGTACTTTAGGAATAAAAACCACCTCAGCCACCATTATCTTCTTTGAGATGGACATTAGAACCTCCAGGTGCAAACAGGAGCTGACTAAGTACTAAGTCAATAAACATCACACAGCTAATAATCAATCAGACTTAGATTCGAATACAGTTTTGTGTGAGTCTTAATGATAACAGAACAGACCTTTTACCATGATCTCTTGTGGGCTACACCAGTCTGGGTGTTGTGAGTCTAAGCTGTGCCTCTCTGCAGTTTGGACCCATCAGTGGCTCCACGGGAGAAGGATGAGCAGTCCGCTCCTGAGTGATTTACAGCCCCGCAAGTCCACTGGAGAAACAGCTGTAAATTGGTCCCAAGTCAACGGCAGTGAGTTGGAGCTGAGTTGCTTCCTTTTCACTTTGTTTATGTATTTAATTATTTTA
>NW_006399858.1:10478012-10541054 GCF_000299155.1 Elephantulus edwardii
TTCTTTTAATACTTCCTGGATCATTTAATATTCTGCCCAAAGCCACTCAAAATTATTTATAGTGTAAATCAACCATAGTAAATAAATGAATGAATATGTTCCCAAATGATTTTTTTTACCAACTTAATACTTAAAGTATAAAAAATTTATTGCATTATTTTGGAAACAACACATTTCTTATTGAGGAAGCAATTTCACAATAAATTTTGCCAGGTAGATGACTATTTAAAATATTTCCCTACTTTTCATATTGAAAGCAAGAGTGGCATCCACTTTCTAAACAACTTGCCTCCAGAGACTCTATGAACTTTGATAAATGTTGATAGTTGTAGAGGGGCTTCAGGCCTTTTGTTCATAAGGTCACTATGAGTCGTGCTAGACTCGAAGGCGGTCAGCAACAACAACTACAACAACTTTGCATATCCTGAAGATTCGTTTTTTTTCCTTAATTCATCCTTCATTCTTTAGTTGGGAGTTAAACTGTGGGCAAATAATAGATACATTTCAAGAGTGATAACATTTTTTACATTGTTTTAAATTTATCTAAGCATTCCTCTTAAGAAGAAGAATATTGTATATTTTTCATCAGTTAACAGAAGCCATTTTATTATTTCTATGTCTCCTGTGCTCAAACTCATCAAATGACATTTAAAACATCAACTGGCATGAAACTAGTCAGCGATGAAGTGCTTTGAAAACATTTCCTTTTGAACTTCTGCATAAAATGCTTACTTTTGAAGCCCAATGAATAAAGTAAAAAAATGTCATTCTTGTTTTTAAGAAAACAAACACCTGCTTGACTATTTCTTATATTTAACCAGAGTTGAGGGTTTCATGTGGAGGAAACAAATTAGCCTTTTCAAGTTCCAGAAGATGCTACAGGAACTTTCTTTTGAGTTGACAAAAATCAGTAAGAGAAAAATAGACACATAAATAAAACTTTCAAGTGCTAGAAAACCAAATGCAGAAAAATGTTTCTCTTTGCTTTCATATGTTTAATATATTAACGCTGTATTCCCTTCTGTTTACTACATAAGTTGGAGAATGTAGAGCCTTTATTCTTTAAATCCCACAGGCAAATACAGATTATGTGTTATGCGTGTGCGCTTGCGCGCCAGGAGGCATAAGGAAAAGGCATCGTGATGTCCTAGAAAACAACGTTATAATAGGAGTCTACAGATCGGCATTCTATTTCCAGCTCTGCACGTGACGGATTCTGTAACACGTGGAGTGAGTCACTTAATCTCTTGGGCCTCAGTTTCTTTCTTTGTAAAATGTGGTCTTATACCTGCTGTCTTTATATGGTGTTGGACTCAAATCAAATAAGTGAACCGCATCTGCAAAGTATAAAAGTTCAATAACAATAAAAGACAGAAAGCTTCCTCATGTGGGTCATGGGAAGGGCTAACGCACTTTGGGAAAGCCTAAAAATTCTTCCCTTTCTATGCAAGTTAAAAGCTTCTGTAATGGCTGATCTTTATTGTGGTCTCACCAGGTGACCCTGTGCTAGTCAGCTGAGCTTTCTTCTTTGTAGTTTGTCTCTTCAGAATGTCTTTTTCTTTTGTTGTTGTTTTCTTTTTTCCCCAATGCCATGAGGACCATTTAATAAATGTCTCCAGCTCCACAGCCCATTTTTGGAGCCTTGGTGTTAACGGAGTTGGTTTTATGGCTTCAGGACAGTCAGAGTGAGCTATTGGTTCAGAATAATATGGTCAATTGAGTTTGCCCCAGAAAGTGCAGAAAAAGGGAGAGTTAAGGTTGTTTATAGTCCTAATTGACCAACTATTTGAACAAACGTTACTTAAGTGTCCCAAAGAGAGGGAAAGGATTTCAGCTAATGTATTCTCAAGGACTTAGATGAACTCAAAGAACTAATTTGCAAATACAAAGAAGATCCTTTCTTTATAACATCCTGCAATAGTCTAAAAGGGAGCTCTGGTGTGGCAAGTTGTGCTGCCAATCCAAAGACACATGGTTCAAACCCACCAGATTCACCAAGGGAGAAAAATATGTAATCTCCTGTACAATTAAAATTTCTGAAAACCCAGTAGAGTGCCAGCTAAGAGTTGATTCTGAACACACAGTGCATAACAACAATAGCAACACAATAAATAACCAAATGCCATGAGTAGATTCTGACTCAGGTTCCTAAAGCTGTACATCTTTTTCCTTTAGAGTAGTTGATGGATTCAAACAATTGACCTTTTGGTTAGGTTAGTAGCACAAAGTGTAAGGCACCACACCGTAGCAAAATAGCAAGATTACTAGAATTCTCCCCATCTCCTATTCCTCTTTCCTTAACCTTCCTTTACCTCTTCCTCCTCATCAGTTCATGAGGTATAGGTCATGAACACAGTTCTATAAGATACATTTAAAATTCAACCAAATCTACCTTCACAGAAAATTAAATTTAGATCAGCATTTATTATTTTTACATGAACACAGGTGAGGAGTAAGGGCTTTAATTCAGAGTTTTGGGTGTTTTTTTCTCCTCCACCTTCCCCCCGGCATTTTATTTTCGTGTTTAATATTAAATGCTTTCTTTGTTGTCATCATTTTATTTTTTTAGAAATGCTGTATTAGTGAGCTCTGGTGGCATAGCCCACAGGGAGATTGTATATTGCTAACACAAAGAGCTAGCCACGCCACAGGAGAAAATGGGAAGTCTCCTCCCTTTCCAATTTACAGCTTCAGAAGCCCAGTGAAAGGTTACTCTGAGTCCCAGCATACTTGATGACAGCAAATGTACATATAAATATGACAGATGACTCCGTACTTTTTAATGCGTGTAAATAATTATCGAAGGCAGAATAAATGGAACAAGACTTAGCCTTTTCTTAGCGGAAATAAGCTTAGTAAAAACATTTAATATGTGCCTATAAACAGAGAGATGTATTATGTATCATGAGACAGAATGAAATCTTTTAGATATGCCTTGTTTCCATGTTATCTATTAAGCCAATGATCTAGATGCGTCCTAAGACTTCTGGTTCATTGTCTTTTTTGTTCTTGTTGTTTATTCTCCATTAGTACACTCAAAAATATTTTGTAAATAAAAAACAAATACCAACACCCCACATATGTACAAAGTTGTAAATGTCACTTTGTAGGATTAGTAAACCCCACCCACAACTGTGGGGCGGAATCACTCGTGGGTTGTGTAGGACCGAGGAGCTCGAGCCCCTGGGCTCCTGAAGGCTGTAGACATCACACCCGCAGACTGCCATGCTTCTCTCCTGGGCAGCAGCTGGTGGTTCCGTCTGCCCAGCAGCCCAGTGCTTTAACGGTGGAGTCACCCCATCAGGCCCCGTTTGACAGGACAAAAATAAACACACCAACACTCTTTTAAAATTGCAAGCTGCAGGAATACTTCGGGAAGGGAGTTAGCTCTGTTAGGCATCATAAATGCGTCCCGAGTGGAGGCCCAGCTGGACAGGAGACCATGATCGTTTCCTGACTACAAGAAAAGACCCCAGCTCACCTTCTAAAGTCAAGCCGTCCGCAACTCTACCCCACTGATCTGGTTTACTGTCTTTTGTACCTATCATTTACAGATAATCAACAATAACAGCAAGAATCAAACTGTATAATCCTACAGTATTTTATTAACAAGTCATCGCAATTTCTTTTTAGTTTCAATTCCTTTGTACAGGAGTAATGCTAGACTGTGTGTTCATGTATCAATAATCTGTGATTTCTACTTGATTCACTGGCTTATTGACACGGAGTCAATTCCAGCACCTGGTGATCTTCCATCAGGTTTCTAGGCTGTAATCTTTCTTCCTCGGAGCCTCTGGTGGATTCAAACAGTGAAGAGATGCTGCCTTTTGGTGAGCACAGCAACACACTGTGGACTATACAGAGTTCCTTAATGTACATATTCATTTTTTTTATTAGTTACCACTTCCTTCTGGGTTGGGATAGTTTGTGAGAATAATTTTCAACTTATACCTTGAAACATATCTGAGGCAACTATGTATTTTAATCTATGAATATACTTACAATAAAACAGTAAAGGAAATTTCTATAAAATCTCTGCAGATACCCAAACCATTTCTCAAAGTTCTTTACTGAGGACTAAAGGTGAAACATTCCCTCATGAGGGAAAACAAGAAGCTGCTGGGAATGAACTTCACTGGAAATGGGAAGAGAGAGTCCTGAAAATTGATTCCCAGATTCCTCCCCCTCCCCCATCCTGAGCAGACTGTCAGAATGGTGGAAACAAGTACAAACATTCTCCTTAGTTAGAGGCTGCCCCGGTTTAGTCAATCTGAGTAACTTAGAAGAAGAGAGAAAAATGAATCTGGGAAATTTTCGTTCTTTGGACAATGTGAGCCCCACATCCACAGCATCAATACTGGTTTGTTAACTCCTTTCTCTGTGTCTTTTAAAAGAGTGAACTGAACAATAGTATTTCCCTTTTTGGTGGGATGGTGTACACACACACAACACACACACACACACACACTCCACTCCCCTACCCCAGTTCTGGGAAAGACTGCAGTTTTCATGTAAAAGAACTGTATGTTTCACCTTGTTCTCCAGGGCTCCAAATTGCCAATCTTGTGATGCGCTGTCACAACTTATGTGTGACTGACTGGTTACAGAGCCTGCTGATCTATATGGAGAGGTGAGAATTTGTCACTGTGCATAAGCAGAAAGATCAGTCAGATACAGTGATAGATCTGTTCTTTGCCTACATTTGTCTGCTGCTATATTAGGGTAGCTCTGCAGCTGCCAAATCCAATCGCGAGCCTGGTTTTGTGGTTGAGAAAACAGAAAAAGAAAAAGTGATGTCCTGACATAGCCACTTTGGGGTACGGTAGCTGCAGAGCGGAAATATTATTGTAATCATTGTGTCAAAATATTCTCTGATTCCATATCCACCGGGGGTGGTGGTGGTGTAGTGGTTACATTAGCATCTTTTCTGAGGCATCTCAGAGAAGGAGTTCATTTACTCTAGGGATCAAGTTAGGATTTGGGGGTGTATGTGGATGGAGTAGGGGCAGGCAGTGGGTCACAAAAACTCAAGTCTTTTTTTCCAGGTCTGCTAATTAGAATGATCATTTGTAATTAAAAATGAAGCCATCACTCTGGTGCCAGGGGCAAAATGTGGTCAAATGACATTAAACAAACCACAATAATGTTCTATGAAAATATTACAGATTTTGCAAAACTCATTAATGACGCTAAAGACAATGTGCTCATTAGGTTTGGGGGGTAAAATGTGCACAGTGGCTTATTTGCTTTTGTGTTCACTCACTCAGCTGTGTTCATTACTATTCATGTGGATTAAAGAGCAGAAAAAAGAAATAAGATCAAAGAAATAATATCCAGCCATTATCAATCATATTTAACTAGTGCCCTTTAACAATCAACCTCCATTTTGTTTTCCATATCTGAGGGAAACTTTTTTCACTCAGAGTCTTCTGAGCTCCCTTAGAGAGCGCTAAAACACATTTTGTTTATTCTTTATCCCTGAGTGAACCTGGCCATTATGGTATAGAGAAAAGAGCAAGCACAAGAAGGAGATACAAAGTCGAGGGAACTTCATCATAAGAACCACATTTGGACTCAGTCATTGGGAGAAAACCCAATGGACTAGAGCCATTTTGTCCACAACAGAGAAATCATCAGGGTGTGCCCAATTGTTGGATTAAGTGATAAGAAGCTGTGCTGTTATCCCAAAGGTATGCAGTCGGAAACGACCAGCTGCTCGGCTGGACAGTCGCCTCCCATGTGTTTAACTGCCTTTGAAAACTGCAGGGTCAGCTATGAGTTGGTTCCAATTCATCTGCACACAACAACAGTGTAAATTATGACCTCGTGGGTAAGGAGTTGTGCTGAAAGCCAGAGGCAGGCAGTTTGAATCCACCAGTCACTCTGGAAAAAAATTTTTTTAAATGTCCACCAGTCACTCTGAGGGAGAAAGATGAGCAATATCCTATATCGCGTACAACCTCTGAAAACCCACTGGAAGGTTAGCAATAAGCAAGTTCTGACTGAACCACAAAGAGACAGTGTTCGGAAATCAAGGGTTCCACAGCACAGTTTCCATCTCTACTGGATTACACCCACCTTATTGATGACTCTTTAGTCCTTTAAAAAATGTCACCAACTTTTACTTTGTCTTTTAGAAGGCAAAAACATTATTCATAAAAGCTGTAAATCTCACAACATTGCATTGATTTAAAAAATAATCATTAAAATAAAGCAAAAATGAAAATGGAAGTGGTGGACACATTAGGTTTATAGGAATGGAGCAAACAAAATCAAATACTGAGAGTGTTGTGAAATACAGAACCAGTCTGAAGAACTGGATTAGAATTTGGTAAGTGGGATCTAAATGACTGACTGTATAACCATTCACTAAAAAAACCTCAACCAATAGATAACTTTAAAAAAACAATGAAAACAACAATTAACACTAATAAACCCTGATCTTCCTAAATTTGTCTATTCTAGATAGCTCACGGAAATGAGATCCTGTAATATGTCCTCTTTGATTGGCTTAATTGCGATTTCAGGCTGGAGGGAGGGAAAGTGAAGGATGGGCTCTTTAGAGGACACTGAGTTTCTTTTACAGACCAGGAGAAAATTTGGAAATAGATCCTGTTATGTTGGAACAAGAAGATGAACGTATTATTGTTGAATTGCACCTGTGAAGAGTGTTGAAATGCTTTGTTACTCATATTTGTTACTTATATGTTTTGTTACTTACACATTTATTATAATGAAGAAGGAAAACAATTAAAAGCATTTTACTAGGTTCTTCCAGTGCAAAGCGTCATAAGCACTGTAGCTCATGGATATAATAACGAAGCAGAACTTGAGAGAGCTGGCGTCACTGCTTTTCTGTACTGACATTCAACCATGCAATCAATTTAAATAAGCTTGACAGGCCCATCCAGATTATATTAATTTAAAAAAAATATATAGGGATGTAGATTTAAAAAGTAGTACAAATTAATAAGCACCAGGGCTTGTTAACTCTTGGAGGACCTCACTATGATTAAAAACACAGATGCCAAAGGGACTCGGCTCCCATTTTATCGCCATTAGCACTACTCCAGGTGGGGATGCTGCTGTCACTGCCACTCTTAGTAATCTTTCAAGACATTTTACAGAATGTCTCAAAAATGCAGATCTCATCATATTCTTAGAGTAGTAGAAGCTGGGGAAAATATATATAAAGAAAAATCCTGCAAAGTTCTGCATACATATGAGCAAAGTTACAGGAAAAACATTTTGACACTGAGTGGATCCCATCAGAGGAGAGCATCTAACATTTGGCCTCATGGGAAAGGAGCATGCGTGAGATAATTCTATAAAATGGGTGAGGAAGTCTGAACAATGTGTGGAGCAGAGGCAGCAAATTGAAAGGCCTGGAGAGACCAGGCATATAATAGTGCGATGAGTGGCACAGGGGATAAACAGAGAACAGAGTTCTACTCCTTGGGATGGCACAAGTCAGACATGACTCAACAGCAAATGGGATTTTTTTCAAATACCCATCTAAAGAGGCAAGATACTTCTCAGTGCCTATCTATTGTTGCTTGGTAGGAAAAGGGGCACAAGTTTCCTAGAGATCTGGTTTCTATCATCATCATCATCATCATCATCATCATCATCATCATCATCATCATCATCATCAAGTTTCCTAATTTTAAAATGAGAGAAACATATTAAAATCAAACCAAACCTATAATTGATAAGTCGATTCCTATTCACATCAATTCAAAATGAAAACAAACAAATCAACCCCACAATGGAGAGATGACAGCAACTAGGAAAATAATAAGGGGTGAAATTTTTAAGAGAATGAAAGGTGCCTTTCTACAAAGATGGCCCCAAAAGCGAAGAAGGAAGCCCCCTGCCCCTCCCAAAACTGAAGCCAAAGCAAAGGCATTAACGGCCAAGAAGGCGGTCCTGAAGGGCATCCACAGCCCAAAAAAAAGAGAAGATACACACGTCACCCACCTTTCGGTGGCCTAAGATGCTGAGACTCTGAAGGCACCCCAAATACCCCTGGAGGAGATCCCCAGGAGAAACAAGTTTGACCACTATGACATCAAATTTCCCCTGACCACTGAATCAGCCATGAAGAAAATAGAAGATAACACACATTTGTGTTCATTGTGGATGTCAAGGCCAGCAAGCACCAAATTAAACAAGCTGTAAAGAAGCTCTATGACACTGATGTGGCCAAGATCAACACTTTGATTAGGCCTGATGGAGAGAAGAAGGCCTATGGCCGACTTGCTCCTGACTATGATGCTTTGAATGTTGCCAACAAAACTGGGATCATCTAAACGAGTCCAGGTGGCTAATTCTAAATATGAATTTTTCTCACCAAACAAGAAAAAAAAAAGGAGAATGAAAGGCACAGAAATGGGCTATCTCGAAACTCATTGCCTTGATGGGCAAGGTACAATGGTGATTGCGTTTATAAAACATAACACACGGGAATGATTGCATGAAACACTATATAAATGAAGAATAGTGTGGAACACAATGTATATGAACTTTATGAGCAATTTTTAAAAATTTTTTAAATTTTTTAAAAAAAGGATAAAACGCTGACACATGCCTTCCTTAATTTAAAAAACAAACAAACAAAAGAACCCCACAACTCATCACTTTCTAGGAAACATATGTTATAAACTCAAACACTCTTTGCTGTCAACTAGGGACAAATTCTTAGGGGACTCTCCAGCAAGTGTAATGTGGGGAGCGATTGTTCATCTTACTCCCTTGGAGCAGCTGCTAGATTTGAACCACTCAATGTAGCAACATAACCCTCTAAGGACTATAGCACCAGAGCTCTCCAAAAAAAAATAGGTTAAAACAAATACAAATAATAACATAGAGGGGAAAAAAGTGGGGAGAAACAACAGCTAACAATCAAAGTAAAACCTCAAGAAACATTTACAAAATATTTACCACTTAGTACACAACTAAAAGGAAAACTATAGTATCCCTGGCCTATAAATCAGTGTAATGTGCTCGCTTAATAAGGATCAGATAGAGCTGGAATTGAGAAAGGCGGTCACAGGCATTTTGCATTTCCCCCCCCTTAGGTTATTAGTGATTTGCAGTGACATTCCTATTCATCAAAACACTTCCTTCTATTCTTTGGTTTATTATCTGGGTACAGTGGAGGGCCGAACAATGACTTCAGCTTACATGTTGTTCCTTGTGAAGAATAACTTACAGAGATCTTGATTTATGCTGTTTCTCTTTTTGGTAACCATTTTTAAGAACCATCCTCTAGGGAAGGAGGCTATACACAATGCATTGCATTTCAAATGATTTATGTTGGCAAAATCAAAGAATTAAGTTTTTTCCTTATTGAGGTAAACAGCCATTTACAACTGTAATACTCAGTTTGTGATCAGGGTTTGAGTCAATTTCTCAGTCTTTATTTGACCTACATACAGATAACCCTGAATATAATGCAATGAAATCACAAGACAGACTCACTTTGGTTGGTATTTCACAGAGAGAAGATGAATTCTACCTGCATTTTCCTAATGCTTGTCAAATTTTGATGTCCGATACTTCAGATCTAAAAATGTTTGAGCTTGATTATTATATTAAAGGTGCATCAAGTCATGGGCATTTTCAACGTGCTCAGCGGAAATCAATAAGTTCAGGACAATGCAATTCTTCAGAGATGGCTCAATTTTTCAGAGAGCTGAAAATGTAAAATTGAAACTGAAAGCATGCTCTTTAAATTCTGTAATTATAAACATTTCTTTGAGAAGGAGGTCATCTGTCTGTCTATCCACTTTCTGCTTTCTTGAAGAAAAAAAAATGGTGACTATCTGATACACCCCACCAAATCTGAACAGGAACATAATGGAGGCCTTTCTTTGCAATTGCAAGTAGAAATTGGGGTTGGGAGAAGTAGGTAGGAAGGAAGAATTGATGAAAAATTGGATGACTGCATCAATATTGCTCCATCAGGCTTATAGTTTTATTGCAAATAATGCAAAGGGAGTTAACTATTATATTTTTACAGACGAATCCCTGGATTATGGAAATAGTTAATGCACTTGGCTGTTAACCAATGGGCTGGTGGCTGAGTTCACCTCAAGTTGTCTTGGAAGAAATGCCTGGAGATCAACACGTGAAAAATTAGCCACTGAAAATCTTTCGCTGTACGGGTCCACTCTGACCCAAGTGAGGCTGCTTGGAGTGGGAAGTGACATTACAACTACTGGCTTTGTACAATAACTTAAAAAAACCAAAACACCAAAACCAAAAATCCCAAACTCCTCAAATCATTATCGTCAAGAACTTATTCATAGCTAATCCTCCAGGAGTTTCCGCAGGATTTTAGAGGCTATAACTCTCACAGCAAGGATTGTCCATCTTATTTCCACAGAGCAATTGATGGACTTGAGCCATTAGCCTTTGAGTTGGCAGTGCCACTCCTTGTCTACTGTTGCTGACCACCACCGTCAGCTGTCAGAGCCTCATAGCTGACCCCCCACTGGGTGTTCAGAGGAGAGGAAATTGCCCATTTTTCCCCACAGAGTAGCTGGTGGATTTGAACTAAATGAGGTCTCACTCAATTTCTTTGATACATTTGCTCCACAAGTACTGTGTCAAGAAATGTACTGTACAAAAGCAGGAGAAAGCAGGAGGATTAGTCTTGCGACAATCTGAGATCCAGAAAAAGCTAAAGACACTTGACCCTCTTGACTTCCCATGTAACTAACGCTCACAAAGCTTCAAGAGTTTCCTAAGGAAAAGCTCTAAAATATATTAATAAAATATGTTATTTATATAGAGCTATTGCCCTCTGCCCAAACTTCTATTTGTGGTAAAAATTAGCTTTTTCTTATTTTTATTGCAAAAAGACATGTGACACATTTCTTTTTTATTTTTTAAAGCTGTAAAGCTTCATTTGTATGTGTCTGAATAGATATATACACACATGCACACACACAACGCACACATATATATATGATCATATTTTAAAATCTGAATTTAATTTTGTACAGTGGAGTAAATTACAGCCCCTGATTTATCCAACTAAAGGTCATAGGCTAATTCTTTCAGATTATGGTTGAGGAAAAGGAACACTTTAGTTAATTATAGAATGAGTTTGCATGATTTATCACCCTTAGATCTGTTATGGAAAACTCTGAGAGATTCAATATACATGTGGTTATTTTTCTGGATGATTCTGTTGTTGTTACAGCTGGACTTCACCATCTGAATCATTTTGGGTTTTTGATTGGGTTCTTAAGTGCAACATTATTTTGAATAAATCAATCTTTCCAGAATAAAAAAAAATCGAGCTCAATTTGATGATTAATGCAGTGGTACAGGCAAGTTTAGTTAGCATTAGGATTTAGCAAACTGGGAAACAGCTATGTTTATGCATTTTTCTAGCTGGTAGAGGATGCCAATTAGCATCTAGTTGTCCAATAAACAAAATATAGTTTTAGTCATTTGAAGTTCCTTGCCTCTATTTAATACCCTGACCTGGTTAATTAGTCTGCCAAATCTCAGAATTTCTGAGATTTTTAAATCAATACAATTCATTTTCATTTTATATTTATATCTTAACACGTCTGCAAGGCTGTGGAGCTATAGAAAAATAAAGAGACTGTGGAATGTGAAATGATATAAAGTTAATGATAATGCTTTGGCTGGTTTTCAGGTAAGCTGCAGATACATAGAACCATGGACAGGTTCATAGCACACAGAAAAGCAGGCCAGTCTTACAAATATTCGTGACATAATAAATATAGTATTGTGAGGATAATTTTTAAAATCCAAGTAACGTGTGTAATTGGGTTCTATTTAATAATAGCAGTACTAAGCACTAAATAAGAAACTATCTGCTAAGTGTTACATGTATTGATTAATTAAATTTGTGTACATGTCCAATGAGACAGGTCTTACTCTTTTCACTAGACCACGGTGGTAACTGAGGCTCAGACGCATAGACAAGACAGATGAATGGATAGTCGTGGTTGAGTTGACTGCTGTTCATGGCCTAGCAGAAGGAAACACTCCTCATATTGACCAGCGTGTCTGAGCGGCTGTTTTTCTCTCTCCTAAATTATCTACTTCACCAAACTCAAGTGACCTCTCCAGTAAGGCGTCTATAGCAAATGAGTTATAAGGTTTCCATCAGGAAGTTGTGAGGGAAGGATAAAGGAAAGGAGAAAGATCCAGTGTGAAAAACAATGTATACACATTTTGTAAGCAAACCAATATAATATAATAACAATAATAAATAATCATTATAATAATAAAGAGGACATTGTGCAATCCTGAAGGCAGGCGGTTTGAGATCACCAGACACTCAACCGGGAAAAGGATGGGTAATCTCCTCCCCTGCGATTAACTGCCTCTGAAAACCCATAGAAGGGTCAGCTATGGGTTGGTTCCTACTCGACGGTACACAACAACAACAACAATCTTTAGAAGGAGACTCAAGCCTTTCTTTGTGGTTTGTCTTAGTCTCAAAGCTCTGTTCACACCTATCCTTGGAGGAGAGTGGGTAGGCTAATGACCTCAGCTGACTCAGAGGGCAGAAAGGCCCAGGAGGCACATGGTTTCAAACTCAGGGTGGTTTTTTTTACATTGTTTGTTTTAGCTTTGTTTCTATAGTCAGTTCCACTGTTCCACTCCTGCACAAAGTTGCCCACAAAGAAAATACTAGCAACTTTATGTGTACATGACAAAACTGCTTGTGAATGACAATTTAGTAGACCTGGGTGCCTGCAATAGGAGAAGAAATAAGAAGGCTGAAGGTCTTGTCTCATTCCTCCCAGAGACTGCCTGGTTAACTGCTGATTTTTTTTTTTTTTAAACAGCATTGGGGGGAAAATGTCTTTCTTCATCATCTGTGAAATCCTTACGGTAGCTCCCCTCGGCCTCCAAGTCGCTGTGTGCTACGCATAGCAGCTGATAAAAGTGGGCTTTTCACTGTTCAAGAATGACAATAAACAGTGCATTATTGTACCTTCCTCTCAGAGGCATTTTAATTGATATGTAGCTAACAAAGGATGTGGTGATGTTCTTGGAAATTGCTGTGAAATACGAATAAAAAGACCATCAACAGGACCCACCAGCACAGCTTGTCAGGCATGTTTTTAATTTGCATTTATGTAACTTTCCTATTTCTGGGCGTCCTTGTGAGTGAGCACGTTGAAGAAATTAAAAGGGAGAATTTATTTTTTCCAAACCATTTCCTGACCTTCACAGCATAAAACCCAGTGAACCCAGCTTCGGGGACGACAGACTGTCAGGAATTGTAAGGATGATTCGGGCAGCATTGTTCGGCGCGAGGAGCCAGGCTTTCCGCTCACAGAAAAGTCCAAGTCAGCATTTACTCAGAAAATTCCTTTTAAGAGTCACAGAAGCGGTCCACAAGTATCAATATTCCCTATACAAACTCATATCTCCGTTCTGTTCTCTGGCTCTCGCTTGTCTCTCTCTTTTTGAATTTCCTATAAAAGCTAAATTAGGTCTCAAGGGTTCTGCCACGCTAGGCAAGTATCTCTTCTAGTCCATTGTGATGGAAGTAAACGTGCTCAGGAGGGAGATGTACTTGAAGGAAAAGCTAACGTATCTCCCTGCACTGAATCCCCCCTTTCCCCACACAAGCTACCCACCCTGGCTTCTCTAAACACTTCCCACGTGTACGCACACACATACACAGCACACCACACACTGCACACCACACACACATTCCCACTTGCCGTCAGCAAAACTGTGCCACGTTTCTCTTAAAGCAGCACGATCTTTGTGCGTACACTCTGTCTTAGCTTCCTCTAGAGGGGATAGGAGAACGGGACAGAATTCGATAACCCCATTTACAGGGAATAAATGATCGAGAGGTCAGTGGTTCAAATACACAGCTGCTCCGTGGGACAAATAGCGACCATCTTCTCCCACAAAGAGCTCTAGACTTGGAAACCGGAGGGAGGATCATGTGACTCTCCCATTGGCTCCACAGCAGTGGATTTTGGTTTTTGAAATAATGTTGACACTAAGTTACTCAGCGGTGGAGCCTTAGGAAAGACCTGATGCTGTGATTGCTAAGAACTTGGCTGCTAATCAGAAAAGCACTGTTCGAAACTACCAGCCGCTCCCACAGAAAAAGAAGTGAAAAGTTGGCTGCTGTAGATATCTAAAAACTTGGGAAGTCTATGGGCAGTTCTACTGGGTCCTGCAAGATTGTTAGGAGTCGGGATCAACTTTGCAGCTATGGGTAAAGTTCTTGGGTTTTTGGTTGTTTGTTTGGTTTTTTTTGTTGTTTCTTTTTGTTTTTTAATATGCCTTACAATTGAGTGTAAGAACAATTGGACCCTTCCTTTGAGGTCTGTAAACCTTAATATACTGGTTAGTATAATGGGTTTATTGTATTCTGGAGAAGCAGCCCAGGTGGTGCTCTTGCTAAGTGTTCAATTGCTAATGGATAAGTTGTTGGTTCAAACCCACTCAGTGACTCTATGGAGAGAGGTCTGATGATCAGATAATGATTCAGTTCACTGTGGACAAGTCTATTCTGTCTCCTAGCTGATGTCCACCGGATTCCCAGGCTGCAAATCACAATGGGAGGTGACTGCTCATCTTGCTCCCTCAGCACCAGGGGTGGATTTGAACCACTGTTGGATTTGAAGAGCTCCCTTTCTAGAAAAATCCTGTAAGATAGTTCTATTCTGTGATGTGGGGCAACTATGAATGGAAAAGGGACTTAATCGCACCCTGTGACAACATTCTGGGGCCCCTGTGTCATGTTAATAGTGTGTGTGGTCACTAAGTGGAGATTTTAGTTCATCCAGAGAACCTCTGAAGAAAGGCCTGGCATTCACTTCTGCAAACATTAGCCACTGAGAATCCTATAAGGCCCAGTTCTACCCTGGCACACACTGCGGTCACATGAGCCAGAGCTGACAAATGGTACAGGTACTATTATTTGCATGTGCACTGCATTATGAGTGTGTCATAATGCTATAGGGTAATAAAGAATTTAGTTGTAATTACAAAAACTTGGGATCAGGTAAGGATCTATTTGTCGGAGATATATTTGTCTACTGGATTTTGGAATCACTAAGAAAGCTCTCATTTAAGATTTTAGTCTCATGGTTCAAAGTAAATTCTCAGTGTATATTATCTTCATGGTTTGAGCTACTTACCTAATCTAAAACAGTTCCTACAAACCTCAAAAATGAAAACAACAACAACAACAAAAACTTCTAGCAAAAATATCCTCCCTCAAGGGTGTAAACCCATGGGTTTTCAGAGCAGGAAGGGCTCCTGGAGGTGATGTCATGCCACATTCTCTGAGAAAAGAGGAGCAGGGCCCAAGAGGTGACTTGCCCAGGATACACAACCAGAGACAGCAAAGAGCCTCCTGATTTAAATTCTAGAACTCTGCACCAAGTCTGCAGAAGACAGTCTGTCTTTTGTGAACTAGTTAAGTATCCCTGTTCCGGGTGCCGCCTGCACTTGGGTGTGAGCCTCAGAGTCTCACATTAAGACAGGTTGCTGCAGGGCCAGGTGTATCAGGCGGCCACGGGGGACAGTTTCTAAGATGCGTGTTTAATAGGTAGACATGCTTTCAAATGATTTTGAGTGATTGTCCTCTCGCTGCAAATGCTCACATTAATAGTACCAGGGAGGGAAGTTTTAATATTGTGGATGAATTAAAGAGGGAGTTTAACAAGAATATTTTCCAAGTTGCCTCATCCGAGTTTGGCTTGGCTTAGGTCAGAGGGCACGCTCCCCAGCAGGGTCCTGGAGACAAATGAGAGGACAAGAGGGGACCCAGCACGATGCATTTTTATGGCCAAAAATGAGTAATGGGCTGATCATGCTGAACTGCAGCTTTCAAACCTCGGTTTCAGATTCGAGTGGCTCTTGCTGCTATTTGGGTGTCCCTGGGCAAGTTAGTTAACCTCTTCATGTCTCCCCTTCTTCATCTGGGAGATGGGATTTTTTTTTAAACCTACTCACTTCTAAGGGTCTGTGGTGGCCTAGTGGTAAGAAGCTGCACTGCGATCCCGGAGGAACACACTTCAAAACCACCAGCTGCTGCATGGGAGAAGGATGGGCAATCTCCTCCCATGCAATTAACTGCCTCTGAAAAACCGCTGGAGGCTCAGTTATGGATTGATTCCAACTTGACAGTACACAACAACAATAACAACTCACTTCTAATAATTTTAGATATATTTATTCTGATAATAGTTACTGTTAGTAGCTTTCCAGGCTGGTACTGCCCCATAGTGATCCGTGTGGGGGAGACCAGGGTGGTGCTCCCTAGAGCTTTCCAGAGATGACTTTTCAGAAGTAGATAACCAGCCATGCCTCCTAGGGAACCTCTCAGTGGGCACAAACCTCAGATCTTGTGATTAGCAGATGTAGGCTTTAGGAGCTTGTACCACCTAGAGAACTATTCTGATGAATGAAACCAAAGGGAAAATGTTGTTGTTATGTGCCATCAAGTCACCTGAGGCCCATAATGGCCCTATGTACAGCAGCTCTGAACCAACACACCTACTCTCATTGCCCCAATCACTGTATCAGTCCATCTCATGCAGTCTTCCTCTCCTGCACTGTCCCTCCACCCTTCCAAGGATAGTGTCCTTCTCTAAGGACTGGCCTCTCCTGGCCACATACTCAAAGTATGTGAAATGGAGCTTCAAAATCCTAGCTTCCAAGAAGAAATTTGGTTTCACCCTATTTGCTTTGTTAGCAGTCCATGGTATGTTCAAGTCTCTTCTCCAGCACCATCACTTCAAAGGCATCTTTAGTCATTGTCCAGCTCTCTTATGTACAGCAAGTAATTGCCTAGACCATGGACTGGATCAAACACACCTTAGTCTTTAGACTGACATCTTTGCTTTGCAGCCCTCTGGAGAGGTTCCTGACAGCAGATTTGCCCAATGCAATTAATCTTTTTATTTCCTCACTACTGGTGCTAAGAGTGTTGATTGTGGAGCTGTTCAAGCTGTAACTGTTAAAAATCTCAATCTCTTCTCCATCTATCATGGTGCTGCCAGTTGGAAACCCAAATCCAAATTTACTGCCATACGTCATTTCTGACATATAGAGACCCTGGATGGCAGAAGCTGTAAATCTGTAAAGATGTGATGGCCACATCTTTTTACCACAGATCAGCTGGCTGGTAGGATCAAACTGCTGACCTTTCAGTGACCAGCCAGATGCTACAACCATGGCATCACCAGGAGTCTTTTCCATTCTGCTGAATAGCTGAAGTAATTGATATACTTACCACAGTGCCTTGCATGGAGTAGCTGTTTAATAAGAATTATCATTTTAGGGAGCTCTGGTGGCCTAGTGGCAAGAAGCTGCACTGTAATCCCAGAGGTATGCAGTTCAAATCCACCAAATGCTCTGCTGGAGAAGGAGGGGCAATTTCCTCTTGTACTAGTCAGATTCTATTTGACAGTACATACACACAAAACCAAGAAAAAATAAAATTTAAAAAAAATTATCTATTATGATGATAAAAAATATATTAATGCCAAGAGGCTCCACAAGAGCTAGTCACACATTTCTCTTATAAATAACACATTAATAATCTATCTCACATGATTAGTACCAAGAAGTACAACAAGGTCTCAGGGAAGAACCAATTTTTTTTAAGGACCACTATTTTTAAGAATTATGGACTGTGATTTTTTTAATAGTTAGAAATGTTTGATTAAAAATATGTTTTATTTTCTGATTCAGATATAAGTTTGCTAGATGTCTTTTTAAACATTACAGCTTTTATCTGTATAAAACTCTGCGCTCAGAAACAGGTTCTGCCTGAGAAAGTAGACTCCTGTCTGCTAACAAGGTGCTAATGTCTGCACCACCACACTACACCACACCTCACCTTTCTGTCAAGAAACACAGCTTGTATTTAATTAACCCACAAGACTAGGTGGAGTAAAGTGGAAGTTACATAAGTTTCACAATTTAGATCTTGTGGTATCTATGCCTTGAATGGAAGCAGCCAATATGGTTGAATTTGTGACCCTCCTGACTGGCATCTTAAAAATGAAATGATTCATTAAGGAACAAATTATTAGAGAATTTAGGCATTTCCTAGGTGAGCCAGGAGAAGCTGGCTCAGATAAAATTTTGAGAACTTTTCCTGATAGAAAACACCTTTGTTATTTTTTTAGGAGGAAGAAGAGGAAAGGCTTAGATAGTTCCTTAGGGGGTAAGATCTGAAATAGTTGCATGAAAAGTATTATGAAAGTATAAAAGAAAATACTCAATAGGGAGCTCTGGTGGCCCAGCAGTAAGGAGTTGCACTGCCAATGGGAAGGCAGGTAGTTTAAATTCACAAGCTTCTCCGAGGGAGAAAGATGGGCAGTCTCATCCTGTGTCATTTACAGCCTCTAAAAACCGGCTGGAGGATTAGCTAGTCTATGCTGACTTGATAGTATATAACAACTAGTTAAAAAGTGGTAAGCTCTCCTTCTTACAGTGTTTCCTTGAAAAAACAAATTAACTTTCATTAACTATGAAAAAACCATGAAGAATGCAAAAATAAGCAAGATGGTACAAATCAGCAGTCAGGAAAGAAGGAGAGGCAGTGCACTGAGAAAGTCTGCAGTCAGGAATCTCTCCACATTATTGAGGAGTAATGATGTCAGTATGAGAACTAAGGTGTATCTGATCCAGGCCATCATCTTTGCAATCACTTGCTATGCATTTGAGAGCTGGACAATGAATAAGAATGACAGAAGAAGAATTGATGTCTTTGAGATGTGGTGTTGGAGAAGAGTACTTAATATGCCACGACCTGCCAAAGGAACAAGCAAATATGTCTTGGAGAAGGTGCACCCAGAGTGCTCTTTGGAGACAAAGATCATAAAGCTTTGCCTTACATACTTCAGGCATGTTATAAGGAGGTGATATTCCTTAGAGAGGGACATGATGCTCAGAAAGGCAGAAGGTTGGTGAAGGAGAGGAAGATGCTCAAACAGGCAAATTGACATAGTTACTGCAGCAGTGAGTTCTAGTGTGTCAGGAAGTTTGAGGGTGGCACAGGATAGGCCAGGGTTCAGATTTGTTGTTCATAGGGTCACTGTGGGTCATACTGGACTCGAGGAAACCTAAAAACAACAAGATGGTACATGGGGAAATAGAATTTGCATCAGGACATGTTGCATCTAGGAATGTTTTCAACCAGATAGTGCTTAACAAATATAACTACATGTAAGGGGAAAAAATGGTAACTACTTCAGTTTCTTCTGTGAAATTCAATACAATGCCATCACAATACGCTTTGTACTCATGCTCACTAGGTAAATTAGGACGTGTTAGAAGAGAATGGGGATGCTTATGTGGGAAAAGTTCTTGGGAAGTTAACTGAGATGCCAGCTAAGCCTGGTGACACCAGCTATGGCAGCCCAACTCTCTAGATTTTGCCTGTGTTTTTAATCTGACTCCTCTGTTAGTGAATATAGGAGTTGCTACACAGTTCCTCAAAAGTTCACACTGGACTTCCCACGTTCTTAATTCATGCCAATAAAACACAACTCCAATTTTAGCTTTTCCAGATTTCTGTTCTTTCCTCAACATAATAAAGTCTTTACTTTCTAATGAGAACTTTTGGGAAACTTACTGTACTTGGGAAAACATACATATGCCACTGATGTGGTCTGAGCGTCTTTGTACTACACTTTCTAATTCACCAAACAAAGATAACAACACTCCAGGTGGATTTGTGGCAAGGAAGGAAAAAAAAAGCAAGAGCAATACACCACTTATTAAAGGCTAAATACCACCACCAGTATGCTAAGCAAGTGACAATGTTAGCTCATTTAACTCTTATAATGACCCAGTGCAGTATTATTTATCTTCACCTTCCAAAACAAACAATCAATTAAACAAAACATCCAACCGCACTGAGGATCAGAAGAGTCACTTACCTGGGACTTCACAGCAAATAGCAGGGGCTGGCCTGGAACCTGGACTTTCAATGAGTGAAATTGTATGTTACTAGTTCCTTATGCTGTATCTGGCACACAGTAGGAGTGAAGTTATTCTTTGGTTCCCTTCTCACACGTTGTTCATTTAGTGTTACCTGTGCAGTTTTAGTAGATCATAACAAATTTGTGTGTAACATTACCAATAATGGAAATTCCAGAACATTTCATTGTCCTTATGAGAAATCTGTGCGTACAACAAAGCAGCTGTTACTTAAACAGAGGCTTACTACACATTTAAAGTCTAGAAGCCTATGTGCCAGGATTACATCCTTTGACCATACTTAATCAATCTGTCTGGCAAATTATCTGAGAAGGATCTGGTGTCACAATTGGAGGAAGACTAATAGTCAGATGATTCAACCTCATTTGCTGGTAATTAAGAAGATATGAAACACTCACTGATGAAGACCCAAGACAAGAACTTTCTATATTGATTGCACTTCAACATAAAAGAAAACAAAAATCCTCACAGCTGGATACAAGAAAAGATTGAAGTTGTCAATGACTTCATTTTACTTGGATCCACAATCAACACTCATGGATTCACAGAACTAAACGGCATATGAATGAACATATTTGCAGCAAAGAACCTCTTTAAAGTGTTAAGGAGAAAGGGTGTCACTGAAGGACTATATTGTCAGTCATCTCATAGAAATGTGAAAGTTGGACAATAAGTAAGGAAGACCCAATAGTAAAAATGAATACCTTTGAATTGAAATGAATATGAATAATATTGAATACATCATGGTCTGCTAAAAACCCTCCAATCTGTTTTGAGAGGAATGTGTCCAGCTTATTCTTTAGAATTAAAGAGAACAAGAATTTGTCTTACACAGGGCCTATGGTTGGAAGAGTTCAATTCCTGGTGAAAGATGCCATGCTTGAGAAAGCAGAGGGTCAGCAAAAAAAGAGGAAATCCCTCAAGATGGACTGATGTGGTGACCGCAACAACATGCTCCAGGAGAGCAGTGACTGAGGGTGGTTCGGGACAGGGAAACGTTTCATTCTGGAGCACACGGAGCCCAGGAGTGGAAAGTTTCTCAGCGATACCTAACAACAACTCACAATTTAGGTTTTAAATCCTGCCTACGAGATATATATATGTATTTTTAAGCCTAAATTGTGAGTTGTTGTTAGGTATCATATATATATATATGGTTTGGTTCAGTTGGCTTCCTATAATGTTTGCCCTATATCATTGAGGCATTGAACTCTCCTCCTCTGAACTCATCAAGTTCTTTTTCTCATGTACAGTGATCATTTGGAAGTGTCATACTGTGCTGTGCTCTTAGTTATTCATTTATATGTATAATTTTAAAATCTAATGGAGATACCTCTCAAATCAGCAGGATTTTGCAATGAGTTAGGGACTCAGACTCAGAAGTAGACTGTTAGATCTCAGCTTTGTATTTACTACAAAGTAAAATGTACTAATATTTAGAAGAACTAATTAATAACTGAACATTGTCAGTGCTATAGAGTGCTTGTCTGTAAAATTTCTTCATCAAATTTCTTCCACCAAACACGTAACACTTAGAACCTACTAACAAAAATAGCAAAAATCACCTTAAACTCAAACTCGTTACCATCAAGCATGAGGTGACTCCTAGCCATAACCACTGGGTTTTTTGAGGCTGTAAACGGCACAGGAGGAAACTGCCCGCCTTTCTCCCTGGTAGAGGAGTGTACAAAATATCTTTTTGGTAATGTTATTGCTTTTCCATTTTATGACTGCTGATTCTGAGGTTGTTTGGTAACCAGAACTTCTATAGGAAACTGGTGTTTTAGAAACCTGGGTGAAATAGGCGTTTTGTTGTTGTCCAAAGCCTCTCAAATATACATGGTCATTTAAGAAAAGTTAATGAAGAATGAGTCATGAATCTTGACTGCTTCTCAAGTTTGAAACTGTGTTGTCTAGGTACTCCACGTAATGCAATTGGGAAACCCAACAAAAACAAACCAACTTCATCTCTGAAGTATTGAAAAAACAGACTGCTAGGTATATACTATGTCATTGCAAATAAAGGCATTTCTGAAATATTTTATAATCTATGTTTAACAGTAAAACTGTTAAACATACAAATGGAATCTAAATATCAAAATGCTATGCTTTAAAATATACATCATCTCTTTGAAAAAAAATAAAATAGCTCGCTAGTAGAAGTTTTATATCTGTTTTTCTCCTTTAATGCAATATTTCACTTTCATCACAAAATTTCATTCTAATAGCATAATTTTCCTTCTTGAAAGTGTTTTCTTTTTTTAATTTTTATTTTGTATTGGTTTGCATACAAAATTCATGAACAATGTATTTCACACTTTATTTCATTCACATTATGTTTCATACATTCATTCCCATATATTGTGTTTTATAAAATTAATCACTATGGAACTATGCCCCCCATATCCCCGTTTTGAAAGTGATAACCTGATTCAATGTAAAAATTACCATAAATTAAAATGTAATCATTTTTCAAAATAGGTTATAAAAGTTAATTTTAGGTGAGCTCTGGTGGCCTAGTGGCAAGAAGCTGCAACTACAGTCTCAGAGGTGCACGGTTCAAATCCACCAGATGCTCTGCTGGAGAAGGAGGAACAATCTCCTCCTGTACCAGTCAGATCTGATTTGACGGTACACACAAAAAATAATGAAATAAAATAAATTTTAAAAAAAGTTAATTTTAGAGTTTGAATTAGCATTATCATTACTACAGGAACACAATTGATAAACATCACACAAATATATTACAAATCTGATATATATAACCAGTAAAAATAAGTACTTCAAGGAAATTTATTTCTTAATAAGCTAAATAGGACTTTCTTCTCCTTGCAAATAATTCTGATACTTACAGTTGACTATTATTTACTGTTAGAATGTAATGGGATTTAGCATTAATTCTATTACCATTTTGGTTTCTACAAACATAAATATTAAAAATGTACTCATATAAATATGATAGAAGTGGAACTAATTTTGCCATAGCAATTTGATGCACAACTTTAAACTCCTCCAAGCTATATGCTTCAAAAACAAATAGAATTCTATTATCCAAACTTATTTTTAATGATCTGGTAATTTTAATAAATTTTCCTACAATTGTGTTGAAGGTAAACAATTGGAAACCTCTTGACTTGCTAAAAGGATGTTTTGCACATTCATCAGAATTGAGTCAGTAGACTTGACATATCATATAAATATTTTTAAACAGCCCACACTATAATACATCTTTAGGGAGCTCTGGTGGCTTAGCGGTAAGGAATTATGCTGCCAACTGAAAGAAAAGAAGTTCAAGTCCACCAGCAGATGGGCCAGACAAAAAGTGGACTACCTCCTCTTCCCATGCAATTTTCTACCTCTCGAGGTCGGCTCTAACTCAATGGTACACAACAGCAGCAAAGTACATCTTGGGAACTATGCAACATTTTAAAATTTTAAATGAAAAAGAGTCAGAGTTTTATTGAGTGAAAGGGGAGATCAAAGATGAATCTGTTTACTCAGAAAATATGTTAAAAAACAGAGTGTCTGGAAATTGACACCTTGTGGTATACCCTCCTCTCTCAACTCCTGGGACAGAGCTTCTCAGTCCCAGTCGGAGTGATGTTTTGGATTGGTCTTTATCTGTAGCAGATGGGGGTGGCCCTGCTCTGTCCATTGTTGGCTATTTAGTGGTATCTTGACATCCTCCTTCAGGATTCTAATATTATCTCCCAAATTGTGATAATCAAAACATTCTCAGGGAAACCAAACCTTCCTCTGTTTTTAATCACTGCCTAAGATGTCCTGGTCACCTCGTGTGAAGCCCATCTCCGCAATGAAGATTATCCTTGAACTCTACTAGATATCAACGGGAGTCTCTGAGCAGTGAAAACAGATAGCATGACTTAAATGGAAAGGCTGCAGGTTCCAGACTGTCCAGAGGCACCTGGGAAGAAGTCCTGGTGACTTACTTCTGAAATGTCAGCCTGAAAAATAAATGGAGTAGAGCACAGATTTATTCTGAAACTCATGAGGTTGCCATGAGTAAGGGTGGACTTGAAGGAATACTTGATCTTTTCTTTTCCTAATTATGGAGAAAAGTTTTTACCTCAGTATCATTTCACTTTTGATAGTTCGGGACTGGTATTATTCCTACAGGGCTCTGGAAGCCTAGTGAATAGGGAGCTGCATTGCTGACCCGGAAGTGGCTCCTCTCTGGGGTCTTGAATTCACCAGCAGCTCTGGAAAGTAAGCTCGAAGAGTTGCTTCTGACTTGAAAAACATGAGTTAGCATTATTGTTGTTGTTGTTGTTATGTGCCGCAAGTCGCTTGCGACTCATAGCGACCCTATGTACAACAGCCCTAAACTCTCCTCTGTCCTGTGCCAATCACACCGTCTCTGACACACCCATCCCGATTACCCCAGTCACTGAATCAATCCATCTCATAGAGGGCCTTCCCCTCCTTCACTGTCCCTCCACCCTACCAAGCATAATGTCCCTCTCCAAGGACCGGGAGCATTATTACTTGGTCAAATACCTATTGTGATTGACAGTATGTAGTGTTCAAAAGACTAGACCAAGCTCTTTTGAAGATGATACTGTAACTTGTTCATTTTTGTACCTCCAAGATGTAGTACAGTGTTTGGTGCATAATGTCTCTTTGGTAAATGTTTGATCATGAGTGAATGAGTAGTTGTGCAAATATCAAATCAGTCCATCTTCTCAACGAGCAATTAAACTTTCAACCCTAACCTTATTAACATCATACTAGATGACTTCAGGCACACGAACTAAAATATAATGAGTCACAGATAAAGTACAAGCCTTACTACCCTGTCAGAGTCACTTAGCAGTCACTTTGTGTGACATTTAGAGCTAACATACAGAGACTGTGTGGGGAAATAATAAAGGAATAGGGGGAAATGAAGTAAAAATGAAATTGTCATGTTTACAAAGGTGATATGTGACGTTACATTTTTTCCACCTTATTTTTTTGGAGGTCATATGGTATATACAATTTTGCATTCTGCTTTTTTTATCAATCTTTATATTTAGTGAGGCCAAGGATCATGTTTCCTTAGCTTCTGATTTTATCCCAAGTATCTAAAACTCTCTCTTGTGTATATATAGGCAACAAACACACGGTGAAGTATTCTGAGTTCATGACGTCTGGGTATTAGAATACGTGAGCACATACTAAATGTAGTATGATGGAAAAGCACCGTAGCAAGTTTCCCCACATTGTTGAAAACATCACAGTGAAGCTGTCAAAAATCTTTAGACACACTTTTTTAGGTATACATTCCTGTAAGTGTCTTTTTCCTTTGAAAAGATCCCCAGAGGGTAAATTATTGGACCAAAGAATATGCTCATCTTAAAGAGTTGAAGTTCCTGGAGGAAATATGTTTACGGCATTGAAGTCTATGGGGGAGAGAATAGTCTAAAAGTATTATATTTTAGGGCATTATTTTTATCGTAGGAGTACGCAATGAGGGTTGCAGAGTGGATTATATTTGGGGGTAGGGGGTGGAGTTTGGGGAGGTGCAGGGGAGGGGAGTGTGCCCCAATGAGGGAATTTTTCTTTTGCTTTTTCAAGGAGAGGATAAAAGGGAGTGGAGAGGGGGGGGTTTGTGCGGGGAGACGGGTGCAACAATGAATGAATGGAATCCTAAAATCTCTGTAGATGTTCATTGAAATGAAAAATAAACAACCTAAATTTAAAAAAAAGAGTTGAAGTTCCACATTCTTTATAAGAGGTTATACTAATATCACCTCTCATTACAGAATGCAAGAGCATCTCATTAGTACACTTCACTAAGATTTGGCAAGTAAATATGTGTTCATCATTTGATCTTTTTAATAAATAAGAGTGGGAAAAAATTTTCCTCAAAAAATGTTTATAACTTAATATTCCTCTTCCACAGCCTTTAGTATGAATTGCATTTAAATACCAAGAAAGCAAAAATCTTTACAACTGGACCAATAAGCAACATCATGCTAGATGAAAAAAAGACTGAAGTGGTTGAGGTTTTCATTTTATTTGGATCCACAACCAACACACCTGGTGGTAGCAATCAAGAAATTAAAAGATGTAGTGCATTGGGCAAATGTACTGTCAAAGGCCACTTAAAAGTGCTAAAGAACAAGGGCATCACTTTAAAGATTTCGGTGCCTCTGATCCAAATTGGACAATGAGTAAGGAAAACCAAAGAAGAGTTGATACTTCTGAATTGTGCGGTGTTGGTGAAGAGTATAGAGTTTACCATGACCTTCCAAAAGGTCATCCAAATCAGTCTTGGATGAACTGAAGTTGGGGTACACCTTAGAGGCAAAGACAGTGTGACTTTGCTTCACATTACTAGTCATGTTGAAAGAAGGGACTAGTCCCTGGAAAGGCAGCTTTCCCATCATTGTGCTGGGAAAGGTGGAAGTCAGGAGAAGGAGAGGAAGATCCTCATCAGGACAGACTGACACAGTGACTGCAATGATGAGCTTAATTAGGTCCAGCTGACAATGTGAAGGATGCAGCAAAGCTCGGATCTATTGCACAATGGATTGATGCCAGTCAGAGTCAACTTGTGGCACGGACAGCCCCTGACAGCAATGCACCTTGACTTGAGGATCTTTTCATTAAGAGTGAAAACACTTGCAATGTTAAGCTGTTTTGGAAAACATTCCGTTTCTATTTCAAGTTTTTCAGTTTTTCTTCAGCTCACTCAGGACACATTGCTATTCCTATCTGTCCTGTATGTCTCAGAAGATTGTTGTGTGGATCACCAAGACTGTACCTATAAAAGCTCATTGAGGACTAAGCACAGGAAAGGGATTATTATTGTATCAGTTATTGCATTTGTAAAGAGGTGAACCCGCATCTGATAGCTCCTCTCAGGTTTACATAGTTCTTAAATTTTTTTTCGAATTTCCCTTCAGAGCAGCTCCAAGTACAAGCACAAATTAAATTAATGAGCATAAGTATACCACTATTTTTCCAGGAGATAGAAAAAGCAGAGAAGTTCTTTACAAGCAGTAAGCCTACTGTCCTTTCCAACCTGATGTTGTTAAACACACTAGACACTAAATATAGGGTGAAGATAACCCAATGTAGATTCCAGCATAGCCCATTTTCTTTTTAGTAGTATCTGTGGTCACATTTAGTTGAGTTGTGAGAGTCAGGACCATTACATAATAAGAGCAATTCGAGTTCTGGAGAATAAACGACAACATAGGGTCAGTGTTTCATGCTGTTTTGTTCTGTTCAAGTCATGCTGAAGAGGCTTGAAAAAATAAATAACAGTAGACTAATAAAGGTGCTTTTAAGGAAATGTTTATGGACTTAATTTGAGAGCATAAAAATTAACTACATAAATGATTACTTGATGTAAGGAATATTAGGTTTCAGCCAAAATGCAAAACACATTAAATTGCAATAAGTGTTAAGGAGGAGCAGAACTCAGCATTTCTTCAGAATTAATGTCAAATTTAATTGGTTTTTCTGTTATGTTGCTGGGCACAATTAGACATGATATCTTCTTAATGTTGTCAAGGTTCTTTTCCTAAGAAAATATTATGAGCTAATACAAAACATAAGTGGTTAGGATAATAATAGACTTTTGGTATAAATGTGTTGATGAAAGTCTCAAACCCCGTGAATAAAAAAAAGCCCAAACCCAGGTGAGTGAAGGACAGCAATCTATGGGTAGATAATTGTTCAACTGTTGTTGTTTTGTACTATCGAATGAGAACCTTGTATTGAGTTAGAACCACACTTGGCCCTGTGGTGAGGGCCAGTAAATCTTTCTGCAATGGAGCAGCTGTTGGATTTGAACCATGTCCTCTTGGATTGGTAGCATAACTACTTACCAGAGTTAGGACTGCTCAACGACTAGGCCAAAAATGAGACAGACCTGGAAATTTGCTTTCAAAACATCCTAGCCTTGCAAACTCTACCGAGCAGTTTTATTCTGGACACGTGGATCACCATGAGTCAGAATGAACTGGATAAGAACACAGGAAAATTCCTTTGCTTTTAATGTTTATCATGGAAAACAGGTAAGATTCCTCCAGAGAGACATAAAACCAAAAAAACAGAATGAGCAAACATAATACTAATGAATGTATCAGTGCCATTAAAGGCAAGTGCATACTGGTATTGAATGAAGAATTTTTTCTTACGTCAGTGAGCTTTAGTTACTTTCCTTAAAGTGGGAGGAACAGGGAAAAGCTGTACTTAAGCAAGATATTAATAAGATTTATATACGTTTTCAAAAAAAGTATTGAAATTTACATATAAAAAAGATTTGAATTTATGTATTACATTTTGGAAACTGTTTAGGCAGTAATTATGGTAAGAAAAACCCCATTTTACTATTGATTTTTTTACTTTTGGGTGAATGAGTTCCTACTTAAAATCTCTAGATTTTCCCCATTAATAACAAAACAACAATCTTTCCTTAGGCTGGTAAATGCCATCAACATTCTTTTGGGATCTTGTGACAGATAAAAACATTCTTCTATATTGTTCTCTGTAGAGTTGTTCTCTGGGTTGTTTTTAGGTGCCGTTAACTGCAATGCGACCCAAACCAACCCTATGAACAACAACAAATCTGAACCCTTTCCTATCCTGTACCATCCTCAGACTTTCTGACACACACACATACCCTTTGCAGCAGTCATTGTGTGAATCCATTTAGTTGAGGGTTTTTCTCTCTTTGCTGACCCTCCTCCACCTTTCCAAGAATGATGACCTAATCAAGTAACAGCCTCTCCTAGTTACATACCCAAAGTATGTGAGACAAAGCTTGGTTATCTTCGCCTTCAAGGAGCACTCTGGCTGAACATACTTGTTTGTTCTTTTGGCAGACCGTGGGGTAATCAGTACTCTTCTCCACCACCACAGATCAAAGACATCAATTCTTCTTCTATCATCATTATTTGTTGTCCATCTCTTACATACATAGGAAATGATTTACAAGACCATGACCTGAATCAGGCGCACTTGAGTCCTCAAACTGACATCATCACTTTTCAATAATTTGGAGAGGTTCTTGACTGTAAAATACCCCAGTGCAATACATCTCCTGGTCTTCTGGCTGCTGATATCAACAGTGATTACCATGGGTGCAAGTAAAATGAAATTGTTGACAACTTTAGCATCTTGAGTAATTTGCTCAAAATACAGACTGAATAGGTATGAAGAGCAGATACAATCTTGATACTCTCCTTTCTTAATTTTAAATTATGTAGTGTTGTTTCCTTGCTCTGTTTGTACAACAGCCTTTTGGTCTAGGTAGAGGTTTCACATGAACACAATTAAGCACTCTGGGATTCCCATTGTTCTCATTGTTAGGCATGACTTGTTATGATCCATACAGTCAAATGCCTCTGCATAGTCGATAAAGCACAAATAGACATTCTTTTGGTATTCTTTACCTTCAGCCAGAGTACATCTGATATTAGCAATAATATCCTGGGTGTCACAACCTTCCTCTTCTAAATCCTGCTTGAACTTCTGGCAGTTATGAACTGTTCTAGCCATTTTTAAATGATGTTCAGCAGTAGTTTGATTATCTGTGATATTAATGATATTGTTCGCTAATTTCCACATTCTGTTGGATCACCTTTCTTGGGAATAGGAGTAAATATTAATCTATTCCAGTCAGTCTGCCAGCCAGCTGTCCTCCAAAGCTGGCATAGACTGGTAAGCTCATCTAGGGCTGCATCTGTTAATAGGAACATATCAGTTGGTATCTGTTGATTGCTGGGGCCTTATTTTTGCCAGTCCCTTCAGTGCAACTTCAGTTTCTTCCTTCATTATCATTGGCTCTTGGTACTTCCTGAAATTCTTCATGACAGTGACTCTGTGTATTCTCTCCATCTTCTTTTGATGCTTTCTGGATCATTCAACATATTGCTCAAGTTGTTGTCCAGTCACTTGTAACACACAGCAACCCTATATACAACAGCTCTAAACCCTGCTCTATCATGCATCAACCTTATTGTCTCTGACACATCTACCCCCATTATCCCAGTCATTGATTCAATCCATCTCATCCAGGGTCTTCTTCTGCGCAGTCCTTCCACCCTTCCAAACATGATGTCCTTCTTCAAGGACTCATCCCTCCTTGCAACACACCCCAAATCCTTACTTCCAAGGGGCAGCCTGCTTTCACCCTCTCCAGTATGAGCCTATTTATTCTCCTACCAGTCCACTGTATGTATATTCAATAATCTTTTCCAACACCACAACTCAAAGGTATCAGTTCTTTCTGACATCCTTAGTCATTGTCCAGCTCTCTGATGCATAACAAGTAATTGGCAAGACCATGACCTGGATCAGGCACATCTTCATCTCTAGACTGACATCATTGCTCTTCAGTACTCTAAGAGGTCCCTGGCAGCAGATTTTCAGAATGAAATTAATCTTTTGATTTACTGGTTGCTGGTACCAAGAGTGTTGATTGTGGAGTCAAACAAGCCGAAGCTGTTAACAATTTCAATCTCTTCACCATCTACTATGATGCTGTCTATTAACTCAGTGGTGAGAATCTTTGGGTTGGGTTGTTTTGGTTTTTTTTTTTTTATGTTGGGCTTTAATCCATATTGAAGGTGATAGTCCTTGACCTTCTGCAGCAAATGCTTCAGGTCCTCCTCAGTTTCAATGAGCAGGGTTGTGTCATCTGCATAATGCAGATAGCATCCTTCAATAGCGTGACTTGAGGCTTAAATTTGTTTATCAATTCTCTCAGTTTGAGGAATGGCAAGTCTGTTCTCTTTTTATTCTCCAATTGCAGGTCTCTGCACTTTCCATTATATCAATTTATCTTCTCGAGATGCCGTTTGATATCTTCTGTTCAGTTCTTTTACTTTAGTATCTTTTCTCTTTATTTTGACTTCTCAACTCTCTAATGCAATTTTCAGAGTCTCTTCTGACATCCATTTTGGTTTTTTCATTCTTCTCTGGCTTTGTAATGATCTTTTGCTCTCTTCATGGAAAATATTACTGATGTCATCCAAAACCAATCTTATCTTTTTTTATCATTGGTATTCTGTGCTTCAAACCTATTCTTTTTTTTGTTTGTTTTTATTTTTTTTTCAAACCTATTCTTAAAATGATTTTTAAATTCAGGTGGGATAGACTCAAGATCATATTTTGATCCTATTGGACTTCTTTTCCGTTTCTTAGACTTCAATTTGAACTTGCACACTAGCAACCGATGACCTTCTTTATTGTTCACCCCTGGCCTGGTTTTGACTGCTGGTATTGAACTTCTCCAATTATTCCTTCCACTTACGTAGTCAATCAGATTCCTATGCAGTCCATCAGTTCAATCAGGTGAAGTCCATGTTTAAAGTGAATGTGTGCTCTGTGTGTGTGTGTTTTAAAAAAAGGTATTTGTAATAAAGAAATCATTGAACATACAAAATTAGATCCTTTATTTTCCATGCTAATTTTTGTCACAAAGCCCATACTTTCTGACTATCATTCCTTCTTCATTGTTTACAACTTTTGCATGAGAATAGAATTTAGTAAATATGTTGAGTCTTAAAAACTTAACGTGGTTAAATTATAATGGTGATTCAGCAAATTTGAACTTCATGATTGATTAGTAATGTTTGGGTATTTTTTTTATGAGGAATTTTATTTTTGCTTTTTGATGTTTGGGTATTTTATGGGTATAAAACTCATGGCCATCTAGAGAAATAGACTCATAGCTGACCCTCCAGCAGGTTTTTGAAGGTTATAAATTTCCATGGACTTCATAAGAGGAGTGAAAACTAGAAAAACTTAAGAGTGACAGGGAGCTTTTTCTAATAAAAAGGGATGTAATCAACACTGGACATCTGATAATTTAAAATAAAATAAGTATTATATAAGGAAGTCCTTATTGTATTTTTAACCTTATTTTTGTTATGCTTCAGATTATAATCTTACAAGTCATTTCTTCTAGTTGCTTAATAGTCAAGATTTTTTTAACCATATTTAATTCTGATTATGTAGTGAGAATGTCATAATTTTATCACTGTTTTAATCTTTCTCATCATTTTATTAGGGGGCTGGTGGCTTAGTGATAAAGAGTTGTGCTGCCAACTTAAATGCACGCAATTCAAATCTACTAGCTGCTCTACAAGAGAAAGATGGGCAAGCTCCTCACCTGCAATTTACAGCCTCTGAAAACCCCCTGGAGGGTCAGCTATAGATCAGTCCTGACTTAGCAGTACTTAACAACACCATCATTGTTTTTTGATTAAAAAAAATCTGTTTGACACTAAGTCAACACTCAAGTCAATTTTTTTAGATAACATTTCAAAAGGCATTAAAGAAAATAAAGACGTCGTGACATTTTTGTGTAAAGAAAGTAAAAACTCTCCATCAATGTCACTTTAAAAGAACACTTTCTATAAACAATGGCACATTTTAAAGTTATTCTTATGTAAGTGGTGGCCAGAACTTTAAGCGATTCTTAATAACATTAGTAATCAATGAAAAACAAAACAAAAATGAAAGGATTTGAATCTTCCAGCAGATCCAGGAGGAAAGTTGGACAATCTCCTCCTGTGCAATTGACAGCCACTGAAAACCCGCTGGAGGGTAGGTCTGAGTTGATTCTGACAGGTTGGCAATGAGTGCTTGGAGTATACAGTTAATTTTCCATTTTTCTTTTTAGCTTTACCAGATTCTACAGAAGTTAAGTCCTGGAGGTCTGCTTGTGCAAAGGTTATAGCCCAGAAGACAGAAGAGCTACTCTGTCACACATGGAGTTGGCAGGAGTTAGAACTGACCCAACTGCAACAGGGTTAGTTTGTTTACTACCATTCTCATTGTTGATATTTTGAGGCTGTCCTTGGAAAAACTTCCTTCAAAATCCCCATTCCTTAACATTTACTTTTTCTCTTACAAGAATGAAAATAGATATGCAAAGGTAAGTGTGATTAAAATTCAACCTATTCAAATCAATATTTAAAAATAAAATATTACACTAGAGATGAATTTTGTTTTACAGCAAACCAATCAATAGGTTGGCATTCTAAAAAAACCATAAATGAAAATGAATTAATTTAAAATATTTTACTGCTGTAAAAAAAGATATTGCCAAGAAGCACTGTACCTTAATGATGTGATGTGTTTTTCCTGAACAAATGTTCCTCTTTTCAACCAGACTGTGTGGCATTTGCTCATATTCAACAACTGTGGAAATTTGGAACAAGGTTTCTGCTGCTTTTTTTTTTTTATCTTTTAAAGTGTTTCATTCCTTCGCCATGTGCCAGGCACAACTTTTGTACAAGTTAACAGGAAATGTTCTGTGTAATAATTTTATTATTTGACCTGAAAACGGTAATGATAGCCAATTATTCTTTAGACACTCTACATGTCTAATTTTTTTAAAATGTGTGTTTGGTTCTTGAATCTAGAAGCCAACAGCTGCTGGATGGTAAAATATAACTCAAACGTTCATTCTGGCTCATCTATAAAATGGAATTTTTATGTGGGAAATTGAAAATATGAGTTTCCATGCTAATGTGGTATTACAAAACCCTTATGAAGCACTTTTATGACCCATGCCTTGGACAGGTGAAATGGAACATATTTTAAATGCAGTTTGTCAAATGACTAGTTTTACTTATTTTATCACAATATTTGCTAAAATAAAAACAGTGCTATGTCTGAATTTTATGTTCTCAGAGTTAATTACAGGGAACAACTTATTCTCCTACTATTTAATGAGATAGTCTTGAAACACTCTTTTTTAATGGAAAGATCAAAATACTGGTAACTGGAGGGCTTCAAACCAGTTCACCTTCCAGTGAAGGGAAAGAAGGGCAGTGTGCTGGGGCACAGTGACCAAATCTTTTGCTTCCATAGATTTTGCTCCGAGAAAGCAACAAACAGCAATGCTTCCTCAAAGATGGCAACCCACCACACTCTTTTGATCGCCATAGACCTGCCAGTATTCCAGTCTCCTGCATTAAAAAACTTCCAAGGGTCTTACTTGAGAGATTAGCAGGACAGTGGGGGGCAATACACATTCAAATCACCATCTTGGAATGGGGGACCACTGCCTGTTTCCTGATTCAGTAATAATCTAATAGGCAAGGGGTGTGGTTTGCAAAGCAATGTGTAGGCTGCCCTCATTTCCTGTGGTCATTGACAGAATATTTCCAATAGGTTTGAAGGCCTAATTAGTAAGTACAGGGTATCTCTAAGTTGGAATAACTCAACAACCCCTAACATCAACAACAAGCCCTAAGTTTACTAGACTCTTACATAACATATAGCACTTCAACGAGGCCCATTGTTCTCTAAACATTCAGCCTACATTTAATACCCAGAATAGCACACTGGTCCAGGCATAAAATAAAGTGACTGGCTGTGTCCATTGTCACAGAACATATGAGCACAGAACTGTTATTAAGAAGCTGAGATAAAACCCAGCAAACCTTTTTGATTTATTAAATACTCATTCAATCGATGCTTTTCAAGTTAGTGAAATATTTAAGTATCCACTTTTCCCAACCTTTCACCTTCTTAAAAAAACTCCTAGACATTGAGCTACTTTTTGAATTCTTCTAATTATAAGAAATAAACAAATCAAGTACAATGAATGTTATCAGAATGTTATTAGAACAGACATGCACCATTCTTGAGTGTAATAAATTCAAGTTAATAATGAGCATTTTTAAAAAGTTTTCTCTCTTTCAAGATGGAAAATGCATTAGTCTGTGGTCTTGTTCATCATGCAAAAATGTAAAATTGAAGTTCATGCTGATGTAGAGGCTTGTGACTTGGAGCAGCAGTTGGCTTTTCAGAAATCTAAAATGGTAGCATTTACTTTTGCAACTCTCCTCAGCCTGAGGTTTGATTTTCAGCTTTGTAGTTCAAAAAACTTGATCATATTAGTGTTTCAGAATGGGCTGGGCTTTAATATGAGGATTCATGTTAACTAAGCTCACAAGAGCTAACTTCAAAATGGGGAGCATGACTGGGAACTGGCCCTGATATTTGTTCCATACTGAGTAGGAATTTCCCTCTGGACAGTGCTGAGATGGGCACTGCAGATATTTGCCTCACACTCGGATTCTCATAACTAGGATTTCTTAGAATTTACCTTTATTTAATACCAGTAAGAGAGAGAAAGGTTCAAAAAGTCATCGAGGATATGATATGTGAATTTGTTTCATTTTCCAAGTACAGCTTTATCTCCAGACCTTAGAATGAGTCTCATAATGATCACTTGGATGCTCCCTATTGCCTGTAATTATGTCAAGGATTTTATTCTCCCTGATTATCTAGTCATAGGGTCACTATGAGTCATAGTAAACTTGACAGCACCTAACAACCACCACCACCACCACAACAACAAAGATACATTCTAGAGGAGCTATCACTATTTGCAGGCAATAAATATTAAAATTAAAGTTACCATTTGTCACTCATGTCCTTATTATAAGAATATAAAGAAATTTCTCCTATAAAAACAAATAGGTAAGTAAATTGTATCTCTTGTTACACTTAATATGATTTATTTTCCACAAATCATGCTTTTCCTCGCATTGTGTTTGTGTCTGTTAATAATACTTTCCTAATTTAAGAGTTACCTTATATTTGAAAGATGTCATTTGGGCATCATTTTATTACTCATGTTTTACTTGAAAATAGTATTCCCCTTTATTCACATCACAATATATTCTTTTCCAGAGAGTTCTGACTCAATAAGCTCAATTTCACATGGTATAAACTATAAATAGTAACTGGAGAATGCAACAAAAAATAACTTAACGGATCTCATTTATGATAAGCAAATTAACTAGCGGACAGAGTTGAACATTTGAGCCCTTTCTCAACCATCTCTCTGACTCTCTGATGGCTTCCTCACTCTTCCCCCTACTCTTGCTTAGATCTCAGCTTTGATCTTATCATTTGACTGTGTGTTATCACCTGAACTGACCATCTTTTTAAACTCAGCCCTATGCCTGGCACTTACACAATTCATAAATTATGAGTAAATACATTGTGAGAAAAATCTATTTCTATTAGTATATACAAGGCAAAGAAGGAGGACATTTCTGAGCCAATACTTTTTAAAATTAAAACTGAAAATGGAAATGTTTGAAAAGCAGGTTTCCATCTCACACTCAGAGGTATAGATGAATTTGCATTTCTAAAAAAGAGGGGACCAAGGAGTTTGGAAAAATTTGTAGAAAAGGTGGAAAAATAAACCTTAGTCAATAATAAGGAGAAAGAGGTAGTACATTAGAATCTGATAGCATTTTAAAAATAAAGCAAGGTTCTAAAGTTGGTCTTTTCCTAATCAATACTATATATGGCAAGTTCTAGTTATAAATGCCAAGACCTTTGTGAAAAAGTCTCTTGCTGTTTCTTTTTTGTTTTAAAGGACAAAGTAGTGCCAAATTGAAAAAGGCCTTTTATCACTTCTCATACTATATAAAAAAATTGCATTTCTGCTGTTGTCATGTAATTATGACATAATCCTAATGAAATTCAGATGATGATACAACAGTCTTTAAAAAGATACATTTTTGGATAGTTGTGTGACTATTTAAACTTAAATGTATTTGTACATATATAATTACAATTACTATAATATTGGTAAAAGATTTTCTAAAGGAAAAGAAATCTATGCCAAAATTTTAAGTATTCCCAATCTTTCATACATCAATATGCCAGAACACTGGATTCACATGAATACAACATAAAACAAAGACCACCAGCAGAAACATCATTTAGAAAGCAATCAGATTAATTTGCTCTTGCTTTGCTTTAGAGAAATATCACCCAGGACTACATGATAGGATAACTAATCATGTAAAAAATGACATTAATGAATACCCTTTCTAGTAAAGTAATTTACAAAGTTAGCATAGTAAAGTCATTTACAAAGTTAGCATACTTGCCAGTTAATCAAATATTCACTATGTAGAAGAGTGATGCTTACGTCAAAGCAATTCGCTTTTTGTGCATTTATGAGGAAGTACTTTTTATTAAGTTTGGAGTCTCGTGCTTTGTCAAAGGGTGACACATTAATTTTGGCTTTGTAAAAATATGCCTATTCCCAATTTAATTATAAGACATTTTCCTTTAATTGTAATGATTTTTATAAAATTACATTCTAATTCCAATAATTAGAAAACATCCACTAACCAAGAAAAATTGCACATTATATAATTAAAATACAGTATACCTTCTGATGTCATTTTTAAGTGTTTCAAATAATTATTGTATAAGGTAGAACATAATGTAGGCTAAACATATATTGAATAACATTTTAACTACTCATATAAACACATTAGTAAAATTGCATTTATCCAGAAACACCAAGTCTAGGCTTTCAAATACAGAAGGCCAAAATATTTAACGGTGATACTGGCAAGCCAAATTCCAAGTGATTTGAAATGCATGAGTTTGTTACATGATGATGACAAGATTTCTTTTCATATGAATGTACTTCCCTCAATGCCCACAGTTACTCACATGTTTATTATATTTTGCTTGATTCACTATAAATGCCGTTATAACACCTGTGGTTTCCCTCATTAGGGGCTGAATGGATGGGGTCAGGGGTTGAAAGGGCAGCATATGCGCCATGAAAGAACTAGTTAACATAGCCTATTATATTGGTGCACTGGTAAATCTCATTTCTATTCATCAGATGATTAGTTCAATCAATATTTATTCCTCTATGCTCCCTTTGTCTTGGGCTACAAAGGAGACATCCTTCAAATTCATGGCATAAGCCTTGTTATCTATGAATTTGTTGCTTAATTTGAGAGGGAATATTTTATTTATTTGGCAGCCCTGAATTCTTTGATTCCCTTTCCCTCTAATTATCATTAGGTAGTATAATGGAGTTTTGTGTAGATTATTTATAAATAGATGCTATTAACAGTTTCTTTTTTATGTGCTTCCAGTGACAAGTGTATTCATCATTTCCCCTTGCTCTGGGAAGTTGTTTCTGTTTTTCAAAATATATTTGAGTTTAGAATTCTGGATTGTGAAAGCAAAGATAAGAATGATTTTCCCTCAAATATTCATTCTTCTTGTCTGAGTGGGTGGTTATAGGAACATACATATACATATTGTGTATCAACAGACGCCTCCAAAGGCTGCTATTATCTGGTAGGGATTCTGTTAAGTCAAACATTCTATTCAAAGGAGGCTAAGTATTTGCAAAAAGCTGTAATTGGAAAAAGATTATAAAAGAGCAAGAATAACACTTTATGCATAAGGTGTCTTTTTTACCAAAGGTCATAATTCATTATATTAGAAACTAATTATTTCATTAATTTCTATCTTTGGAAAGTATGGCTGGAATAGTACAACTGTATCTAGGATAAAAAGCCTAGGTAATTATTAAGTGCATTGGTCACTTATAATATTTACTTTTACTAATATTTCAGCATTGCAATAAAAGCATATCAATTAAATTAATGCCAATTCTTTTAAATTTTTTTTTGTCCTTGTGAAATAAATACAGTAATGATTGGGCCTTAGGAAATTCTCATATTACCTGAATGGTAAAAGTACGTATTTTATGTTACTTCAATCACTAGTAACTTTTGCACTAATAACATACAAAGATGTTCGCGAAGTTTTGATTTACCTCAACAGGCCCTGAACTTGACTATCTAAATTTTAGTTTTCTACAATCTTTCTTTGAGTGTTTATCTGTAAACCTTATATTTCACTAATGTATAATACATGTTACTTTATTTTTCACTACATTTAAACTCAGTTTATGTAAAGTTTGCAGAAATCCAGTCAAATATAATCTATAGAATTATTAACTGTATACTAGACTATTCAAAGTAGGGTGATTTTACTCTATGTCATTTAAATTTCATACTATGTGCTTCAAAACACAAACAAACAAAACATCAGAGTAACTTTGCTTGAGAAACACTTTTGTAGCATCATATAAAATGTCACACACACAAAAAAATTTCACCAAAAAGTATAAAAATCTATACAAGCCATATTTCCATTCCCAAAAGGAAAAAAAGATTCTAAAAAATTTCACCAAAAAGTATAAAAATCTATACAAGCCATATTTCCATTCCCAAAAGGAAAAAAAGATTCTAAAACATAAAAAAAATAGTTGAAAAATAATTGAAGTTTTAAGTCTATATTTTACCTTGAAAGATATCCTGTATTGAATCATTTTATACAACTTACATAATACGGGTGATAATTCTGTACACCGTACCCTTTAGAAAACAGTGGCATTAGCATATGCTTTAAATGACAAGTTCATGAAGATCAAACCTGAAAACACATATTTTTTGTGTGTGTTATATAATTTTAGTTGCTACAAATCTCTTTTTCATGACTTGGAAACATAGAAGTGCAAAACATAATAAATGCAAATGCAGACTCAAGTAAGTGCTCCTCAGGCTGTTAGTAGTTTAAAATTTAACAATTTGTTACCAGAATAAACAAATGTTAACATTTGGATTTGATTAAAAAGTATAAAACTGTTTCGTAAATCAACACTAATATATAAAGCCACTTTAACAATGATGCAGGAATCCATATTTTAAGGATTTTTAAAGAGTAAAAGCTATACTATTGTTGATGGAAAGTCTATTAGTTTTAAATTTAAAATGAGTGTCAATAAATGAGTTTTAATTTTATATATTTCTCTTGTTCTTGAAGCCCGATGCTCCAAGTTTCTTCTTTCCTATTTCTGTCCAGGTTTCCTAATGTTTGATTATCAGAAAGTACTAAGAGCGAGCCTATTCCAGAAGCCCAGGAAGTAGAAAGCTTATTATTTAGTGTCATGCTTATTGCTATTTCACCCAGGATGTGTGTGTGTGTGTGTGTGTGTGTGTGTGTGTGTGTGTGTGTGAGAGAGAGAGAGAGAGATTATGGGGGGTAGGGTCTTGCCATAAGGAGTCACAAAATATCTGAAAAAAATTTGTTTCCGGCCATATCATTTTTAAACTATATTTGCAATACAATTTTAGAGTTTTCTTTAAACTGCCTGAACATTTACTTTCCTCGGAATAAGGAATTTCCTCATGATTACTTAATGAGGATTATTAATGGACTACTGACAGAGATGTCCTTCCAGCTATGCCTTTTAATTATGAGAGGCAGAATGTTGGTTAGAAATATTCCACTGGAATTTGTGGAGAAAAGAAAGATGAGAACTTGTTTGGGAAATGTAAAGGCTCCTCATAGCAGGACGTTCTGACTGGGAGCAACTTGTCCCTAATGCTAGCGGTTAATAAAAATTAACTACTTGAAAATAATAAACTGGACTTCCACAAAGCCAAGTCTCAACTTTATCTACAGCAAGCATAAAACCGGATTTCTATCTGCCCTAGCAACAAGAGCCTATTTATTGATTGCAAAGACCTATGAGCCTGGCTTTTTGGATCCTAGTTTTCTGAGGAGGCAAGGCTGGAAGAAGGGAAAAGTGAAGTGTGCCTGAGCAGGAAACAGCTGACAAGCCCCTCCGGAAGGGCTCTTAAAACCTACATTTGGCCTCACCCTGTTCTCATCATGATTGGGCCAATTAAATACTGGTCCTCCCTTATACCTTCACAAGTTCTTTTCAATAATGCAATCGCTGGTTGTCTGGAAGAAGTGGTGTCCTTTTGCAGGCAAAGAGTACAAGCGTGTGAGCCATCAAGTCTATCTAGTGGCCTAGAGAGAACGGAGTTCACTGTCAACTAGAAGGCAAGAGGTTTGATTCCACTAGCTGCTCTGCAGGAAATCTGCTGGATGGCCAGCTGTGACCACGAAGAGTCATCATTCCTCATCAGACCTGGTTAAAGCTCCTTGGGTTATAACTGAGCTGTAAAGCAAGACACTGAGTTTAAAAATAAATAAATAAATACAAATCAGAGCCTTTCTGGCTCCTTCCTACTCTAGAGCTTCCCCTAGGGATAAAATCTCTTAAGGTCCCAGTGGGATGGGGCCAGGGAGAGGACTCACTGTCCTGGGCTCCAGGAGACAATCCAATCCAGCAGTATGCCTTTATCATGCAAAGCGCTCTCAGGGTAAACGCTAGTGATAAAAGAGGGACCCTGGCTGAGCCCACCAAGCAGTGGTGAGCGCGCGCCCTGAGTGCGTGCGTGCGCGTGTGTGCGCCTGTGTGTGTAGCAGATGAGGCACAAGTAAAACCCAAAAGCCAATTTATTTCCCACTTCTCAAGTATACACTCAAGTTCAACTCAGACTTCCACAAGACTTGAAAATTCCGTAGCCAATATCTTAGAGAAATCCTCATGCATCAGGACGCAGTCCGAGGTAAAACGCAGAAAGGAGACAGCAAGGCTGCAGGAAAGAAGCTCAAAAGGCTAAGCGGGCGAGGTGGTCGTGGGGTGGCTATGATCCTGCATATTTTTTCTCCCAGTGCTTTTACTCTCCATACGTCCCGGAACTTACTGGCCTGGACAGGGGTATGCACTTACACTTGTTTAACAAGAGGATAACCTCTCGCTTTCAACCTTTCAAACTTTGGAGTCTAGGAGCGTGGCTAGTACCGTGGGGAAGCAGCGATTTTCCTGCAAAGGTTTCTTCAGGAAAGGAGCGATCAAGCTACAACCACCCTTTTGCCTCGCGCTACTCTTCCTAAGATGTAAAGGAAACATAAGGGGCTTTTAGGCTCCTATAGACCCGGTGGGGATTAAGGACGATTCGGACCTTCAGAACCTTTGAATCTAGCCATGGAGGAAGGTTGCAAGAACAGAAAAATGATGGTTGGCAATCCCAGGAAGAAGCAGGAAACACCGAAAAGAGAATGAGTTTAGGCTGTGAGCTGGGACTAGGGGGTGGAGAAAGACAGACTTATCCCCCTCCAAATGACACATGCTGAGTTTCCTAAAACGATTTGGACATTTGAGCACGTGATCAACCTTAAACCCAAACAGAGAAACTAGAATACATATGGAGTCCTACTCCCCGTGAGCGCGTGTAAACTACCTTTCTACCTGGTGCTCTGCGTTCCTTACCTACAGTCATCCCTACAAATACAGATAACCCCTCACCCCTTTCCTCTTCCCCTTCTCCCCTCTGGTCACACCCGAGAGCAGCCAACCCAACTGCTGCCCTCGGTCCAAGCTCCGGTCTTAGTCGCCTGGGGGACAGAAAGGTTCCCGCCACCCCCTCGGGACACCTCTAGAGGAGAGCAGGGGAGTAGGCGGGAGGGAACCAAGCTCAGCAGGAAAAAAAGAGTTGTCGATCACTGCTCCAAAACGCTTCCTGCCCACTTCATCTTTTGAGAGGTCAAAGATGTGGAAAGGTCGCGATCTGGCAGTCTCCAACTTTCAGCTGTTTCAGTTGCGACAATGTACAGGAAGGTAAGAAGGGAGGGAAAATAGAGGCCCTAAGAGCCGCAGGGTGGTCAGGAAGTGAGACTCGGGGTAGAGTTTGGGGGTACAGACATGTCCATGGCAGGCGGCCACAGGGCTGGCTTCCTGAGAGTGAAGTTTGTTTTTTTTTAAAGGGGAGGGGGTCGGGAGAGCAGGAACCTAGGAAGCCCTTAACACAGCAGGGAGGAAATGGACAAAGTGACGCCCCGGAGCCAGAAAGGCCACCCATGGAGCGTCCGGAAAGCTACCGGAGCAGGTGTCTGGCTCCAGGTCCTAGCGCGCCACCCCGCAGCCTCAGCTCGCCTGGGATCCTACCACTGCCGCCGCCGAGATTCCCGCCTTGGGGAGGACCCATGGAGGTCCCCAGAAAGCTCGCTTTATTTTCAAGAGCGCAGAACCACGTCTGCCCTCATCACAGATAGTGCGGGTCCTCGTCGCCTCCACAACTTTCTCCATCCAACTTTTTCAGGGTCGCGCACTTGCCCCGGCTGCGCGGGCTCTCGGGCACGCGGACCAGTTCTGGGTGCATCAGCAGCGCGAGAGGCACTGGGGACCCACGGTCCCGCACAGGATCTGGCTTCACAACACAGGCCTTCTGGCCCGCATCTCTACAAGTGACTATCTCTGCAGGCCAGGACGCTGCAGGCCGGCGCAACCCGGAGGATGAGTGCAACCACGCGTGCCACTTCCCACTCGCCGGTGCGCCCGACCCAGGCCGGGGACCGCTGCGCGCGGGCGCTGCCAGCTACTTTAGCCCAAAGAGGTCCCTCTCCGGGCTCGCCCTCCCTCTCGCGTCCGCTTCCGCGCGGGAGAGAGATGCGCAAAAAAAAAAAAAAAGATTCAATACAACTCCAGGATTCGGAGGAGGCAACCAACGTAGCTCTCTTTTCCAAAATGCGCCCTCCCGCGTCCCTTCAGAACTCCCGAGAGGCAGCAACACCTTCCCACAACTTTCTACGCCAAGGCCATTTGCAGTCCCGCGTGCGAACGCAAACTTGGGAGAACAGAGTCCGGCCAAGCTCGTTCGCCTTCCACTGGCTGACCTCCCCTCCCCCACCACTCCATCCGGCTGGACTTGGCCGGACCCTGGGCGCCACGGTGCTGCCCGCGGGCTCGCTTACCTCGCATGGTGTAGCCGCTCTCCTGCTCTGCGTAGTCATGAAGCTGCTCCCAGCCCGAACCCCGGAGAGCCCCAAAATCCGCGCTCAGCACGAGGGCAGAAGGTGGTCGGTGAAGAGCTGTTCTGCTGAGAAAACCATCCCTTTAGGCGGACGCCGTGGCCGGAGGGTGACGTTTGCAGGCGCCGCTGCTGTTACACTAACAGTTTTGATGATGGTGGTGGTGACTGTTTTGTTTTGATGGCTGTTTGGTTGTTTGTTTGTTTTCAGGAAGAGTTAAAAAAAAAATTGTCCTGGCTGGCTGATGCCTGGGTTTTGTTATGCTTTCCCCCCTTCTCTCCAATGTGCTTGCTTTTTAAAAATGCCACCGCCTCCGGCTCAGAAGATTTCTTTTGTGATCACTTGGACTGAGGAGGAGGAGGAAGGGCAGCAGCAGGAGGAGGAGTTGGTGGTGGTTTTGTTAGTTACAAAGAAGAGGGAGAAGGAACAAGGGGGAGGAGGTAAAAGGAAGCAGAAAGGAAAGAAAGGAAGGCGGTGTGGATGGCAGAGCATGTGCGTTTTCACATGACATCTGTGCCTGTTAGCGGATCCACAATGTGAATTTTCACTGTTCAGTTACAGGGAGGAAGGGAGCGAGAGAAAGAGAAGAGGAGATGGAGAGAGAGTGGAGAAGGGGCTTATACACCAGGGCGGGCTGGCCCCGGACTCGGAGGCCCCGCCTCCTGTCAGCGCCGCCGCCAATCAGAGTCCGGCAGCGCGGGGCGGGGAGGAGCGCGGGGGCGGGGGCGGCCAGAGGCGGGGTGGGCGGCTGGTGGGGGGAGCGCAGGTGGGGGGCGCGAGGGCTGCAGGGGGCCCGCGGGGCTCGGAGGGCCTGGAGCCTGACTGTCCCAACCTCTGGCAGGAAGAGAAGTACTGAAAGGGGGTAGTGGCCAGGTCTTCAGGTGACAGTCACCTCCAACTCCAGTGGAAGGGAGAACACCAGTTCTTGGGGGTGAATGAGGCGACGCTGCCTGGTGTCATGGTCTGTCCATTCCTCGAAGCCCAGATAGTTAGTGCATAGTTAGTTTTGAATTTATGACAGCTCTCCGCCCAGTTCTTTTCTGTAAACTGTGCGTCTCTAGCTGGGATGTTTTGTGTAGGACCCTTCCGTTTTAGTGCAAGTATAACGCAAATCCACTTGCAACACTTTTGTACAATACAGTCCTGCGCAAGTTGCCTTATGCTTCTTTTTAAAGACATCTGTCAACTGGCTTCTCACTCTTCCTCCTCAAGGGGAAAAAAGCCCCAACAAACCAAAATGGGGAAGAAATTGCCTTTTGTCAAGGAAATGCCTTTTTATTAGCATGAAGCGATTTCTCAGGCAATGGGCCACCAGACTCCAGAACAGCCGCCACTGAGCAGTGTGATCACATTAGTGATGGAAGCCAAAGGAGTTAAGTGCAAAGGCTGGGACAGTTTGAGTGCTGTGTCCACTCTTTATCTGATGAAGACCAGAACTCTAGGTGGAAAGAGCTGTTAATTACTAAGAGAAGGTATTTACCTATTTAGAAGAGATTGGCAAAGGCTTTGTTTTCCTTGGGTGAAAATTATCATCTATGACCATTTATTCATAGTTTTAACAGTAATTTCCTGCTTATCAGCCAAACTAGGGAGCTCCAGTGGCCTAGTGGCAAGAAGCTGCGCTGCAATGCCAAAGGTACACAGTTCAAATCCACCAGTTGCTCTGTGGAAGAAAGATGGCCAATTTCCACCCCAGGGATTAAATGTCTTGGAAAACTGGCCACAGGGTCAGCTCTGGCTCTGTTCCAACTCGAAGGTCAACAACAACAAACAAAACTACTTCTGTAAATATTTCCCTCTCAATGGGCAACTAAATATGTCCTATGCACATTATATCTGTTTCTCTTTGAAAAGCAGGGAGCTTCTTAAATACTTCACCAAATCCAGCAGCCTAAAAGTAAGAGAAGTGAAAAAAATAGCAATGAAAAAGTAGCAATGAATGACTCAGGATGACTAACAAGAACAACAACAATAACAACCCCATTTTAAAGCACTGAGGTTTCTACTGTTTTCTGTACCAAGGTTACCAGGTGGCAGAGCAGACCTCATCAACATTTAGCATCTAAATAATTTTCTTTTTATTAGTATTTATTCACTGTACTTCATGAAACACAAAATACAACCCAGAGTTGCAAATCAGTTAATTAGATCATTGTGCATTGCCAGAGTAGCCACCTTCTCTTAAATTTTAAAAAAAAATGGCTTACTGGCTGACTCTTCACCAGTGTTAAATTGAGGTTTGCTATAAGCCCTCCCATTTGCAAGCCAATGTGTAATTTAGGAAATTTCTAGTATTAAGAGTGAAACCTGATTGAGTCATTAATTAAATGAAATGAACAAAAGGAAGTTACTGTTCAGAATAGTTATTCCCTTATAAATACCTTTCCCCTAGATTTGTAATTGACACAGTAGTTAATCTTTTAAGATAATATTTAAGGCTCCCTGGTTTTATCATTTTTAATCAAGTAAAATATATTCATCATAACTACATTAAAGCTGCACTAAGTTATGCCTAATTTAGTTGCTTCATTAAAAATTACTGAATATAAAATAGTCAAGAAACAAATTGTGACTATATCATTTTCATTTCATGTGCTTAAAGCTGAGACACAGAAATGCTGAAAATTCAAAATCCTTTGTAAACATTATAGTTATTATTAATTTTATTATTTTAAATTTACACTCCTCATTAGATAAAAGAAAAAAAATCAAGTATTTTAACTCTTCTACGTAGTCTTAAATTCTTAAATATTTTTAATACTGAAAGCTCTTCTCCTTGCTTAAATGTACTTTGTAGTACTTAAAAAAGTACTTAACACCTATATAAAAAATACTTTTTCCTTCTAACATAATTTTGTTTATCTTTGTTTTGTAAAATTGCATATTCATTAATTTCTTCTGAACATTACTGTAAAAATTATTCATTAGAATTAATTGAGAAAACAACAGATCCATAATCTAAAGTAATATAAAAGTTTGGGTTTTACTTTTCCCTCCTGTTTTATAGTACTTTAAATGTTTAATAATTCTTTAATTGATTAATAAATTATTAATCTTTAATAAAGAATTCTCTAAAAATCTTTAATAATTGGTTGGTCATTTGAAGTGTCTTATTTATCTATTGCTGATATAAGCAAAATACAATAGATGGATGGCTTTAACAAACAGGATTTTCTCAGAGTTCCAATCACTCACTGCTTGCCATGGAGTCAGAACAGCTCATAACTGAGTTTGCTCCTTTTATCCCCCCTCAGAGTGATTGGTAGACTCTAACCACCTGTCACTGGATTGGCAATGCAACTCTCTAATCTAGTAGAGCACCCTAGCTCCGTCTCAGAATGGGTTGTAGTTAGGTGCCACCTAGTTAAGTACAGCACAGAGCAACCTTATGAATTACAGAACGGAACCATGTCCTATTTTGTGGCTTCCTTCCAATCCCTGACATATTCGAGCCCATTGCTGTAGTCACTGTGTCAATTAATTTCATTATTGATCTTCCTCTCTTTTTTCCTGACCTTCATCTTTCCTAGTATGATTTCTCTTTTCAAGGAACAGGTCCTCCTACTAACAACCTATATAAGGTATGTGAGACAAAGCTTTGCTATCCTCGCCTCCAAGGAGCACTCTGGCTGCATTTTGTCCTAGACATATCTGTTTGTTCTTTTGGCAGTCTTGCAGATATTCAGTATTCTTTACCAACATCACAATTAAAAAGCATTGATTCTTTTTCTACCATCTTTATTCATTGTTAGGTTCTCAGCTGCATAACAAGTGATTGACAAGACCATGGCTAGAATCAGGTGCACCTTAATCTTTAAACTGACATCATTGTTCTTCAGTACTTTGGAGATGTTCTTTATCACAGACTTTCCAGAACCAAGTGTTTTATTGTGGATCCAAGAAAGATGAAATAATTCACAATTTCATTCCTCCCCCCCCATTTATCATAATGTTGCCTATTGGCTCAGCGACAAGGAATTGTGACTTCTTGATGGTAAGATGTAATCCATATTAAAGCCTCAAGTCTTTGATCTTCTGCAGCAAGTGCTCAAGTCTTCCTCACTTTCAGTGTTTGTTGTTGTTAGTTGTGTAAAGTATGACTCATAGCAATCATGTGTACAGCCGACCTGAACTCTGCCCTGTCCTGTGCCATCATCATCCTTTTTGACACCTTTGAGATCATTGTTCCAGCCCGTTGCTGTACTCACTGTGTCTCTCTATCTCATTGGGGTTTTTTCCTCTCTTCATTGACTCTCCACCTTTCAAAGCATGTTTTCCCTCTCCAAGGAAGAGCTTCTCCTAGCAACATGTACAAAGTATGAGAGACAAAGCTTCACCATCTTTGCCTTCAAGGAACACTCTGGCTGCACTTTTCCCAAGACAGAATCTGCTTGTCCTTTTGGCAGTCCATGAGACGTTCAGTACTCTTCTCCAACATCACAGTTCACAGGCATCAATTAATTCTTCTCTGCCATGTTATTAATTGTCTAGCTCTCAAATGCACAGCAGTTTATTGAAAAGACTATAGCCTGAATCAGGTGCACCTTAGTTTTCAAACTGACGTCATTGTTCCTAACGTATTTTCGAGGAGTCCCTGACAGTGGACTTTACCGATGTCTCCTGATCTTCTGACTGCTGGTACCAACTATGTTGATTGTTGATTCAAGCAAGACTAAATCATTGACAGCTTCAGTCTTTTCTCTATCTACCATGATATTGTCTGTTGGCTTCATAGTGAGGATCTTGGTTTTCTTGAGGTTGAAATGTAATCCATACTCAAGGCTATATAGTTCATTATATTTTGCAGAAAGGGTTTCAAGTCCTCTTCGTTTTCAGCAAGCAAGGTTGTACCATCTGCATGACTCAGGTTACGGATGAGTCTTTTTCCAATCCTGATGCCACATTTCTCTATATAAAGTCCAGCTTCACAAATTATCTGCCCAGCATACATATTGAATATGTATGAAGAAAGAATATAGTGACTCATAGCTGATCCTCTAATGGATTTTCAGAGGTTGTCAATTGCATAAGATGAAATCTCTCATCTTTGTCTGCCAGAGCAACTGATGATTTCTAACTGCTTGCCTTTGGGTTGACAACACAACTCCTTACCACTACTAGGCCACCAGAACTCCCACAACCTGGCTTGCAAAAAAGTAAAGAGGACTTGAAGCACTGGTTGCAGAAGATTGAGAACTATATATCCTTTAATAGCTATCATATCTTACTATCAGGAAAAATTCCTAACAACTGAAACAATAGACAACATAGTTGGAGAAAAGACTGAAATTATCAGTTTACTTGAATCCACAAGCAACACCATGGTGGCAACAGTCATAAAATCAAAACACACGTTGCATTGGGTACCTTTGTTGTAAAGAACCTTTCCAAAGTGCTAAAGAGTAATGATGTCAGTTTAAAGACTAAGGTGCACCTGATAAAAATCACATTTTCCATTGCTTCCTATGTTTTTAAAAATTAGACAATGAAGAAAGAAACACTGAAGAAGAATCAATGGCATTGAATTGTACTGATATTAAAGAGTATTTAATATTCTGTGAATCATCAAAAGAACAAACAAATCTGTCTTGGAGAAAGTGCAACCAGGGTGCTTTTTGGAGGCAAAGATGATGAAACTTCACATCACATACTGTAGGATGTTTCTAGAGGGGCCAGTGCTTGGAGAGGTGAAGGATCAGTGAAAGAGAGGAAGCCCTTTGATAAGATGGATTTATGCAGTGACTGCAACAATGGGCTTGATTGTTAGAATGGTGCAAGCTAGGACAAGGTTTTGATCTATTGCTCATAGAGTTGTTATGAGTTACATTGTAATTGTTAGGTGACATCGAGTCTAGTACTACCCATAGAGACCCTATGAACAACATCTGAACTCTGTCCTATCCTGTGCCATCCTCAAACTTTCTGACACCTTAGAGCCCATTGCATAGTCACCAGGTCAATCTACCTGGTCAAGGGTCTTTTGCTGGCCCTCCATGTTTTTGAGCATCATTTCTCTCTCCAAGGAATTGCTCCTTCTAGCAACATGTCTGAAATAATGTGAGGCAAGGCTTCATTATCTTTGCCTCCAAAGAGCACTTTGGCTGCATCCTCTCTAAGTCATATTTGGGTGTTTTTTTGGCAGTCCATGGGATGTTCAGTGCTCTCTTCCAACATCACAGCTCAATGGCATCAATTCTCCTTCTGTCATCTTTATTCATTGTCCAGATCTCAAATGCATAGCAAGTAATCAGAAAGATCCTATCCTGAATCAGATGCACCTTATTCCTCAAACTGACATCATAACTCCTCAATAATTTGGAGAGGTCCCTAACCGCAGATTTTCACAGTGTAACATGTCTCCTGATTTCCTATCTTCTGGTACCACGCTTATTAATTGGGGATCCAAGTAAGATGAAGTTATTGACAGTTTCAATCTTTTCTCCATCCATCATCATATTTCTTTTCTGTCCAGTGGTAAGAATTTTTTGTTTTCTTGACATTGAGATGTAATCCATATTGAAGGCTGCATTCCTTGATCTTCTGCAACAAGTGCTTCAAGTCCTCCTCACTTTCAGAGTGCAGGACTGTGTAATCTGCATAATGCAGATAATTGTTGAGTCCTCCTCCAATCTTGATGCCACTCTCCTCTTCACAGAATCCAGCTTGTTAAATAATTTGCTAAGCATAAGGATAGAATAGGTATGGAGAGCAACCCTGACATACACCTTTCTTAATTTTAAACCATTTAGTGTTGTGTTCCTTTGCTCTGTTTGGCAACATCCTCCTGGTCTAGGTATAAGTTTCACATAAGTACAATTAAATCTGGGATTTCCATTCCTCTCCATGTTAGCCATAGTTTATTGTGATCCACACAGTCAAATGCATTTGCTTAGTCAATAAAGCACAAGTAGTCAATCTTCTGGTATTCTTTACTTTCAGCCAGGATCTATTTGACATTAGCAATGATATCCTTGGTACCAGATCTTCTTCTAATTTCTGCTTGAACTTCTAGAATTTTCCTATCTGTGTACTATTCTAGCCATTTTTAAATGATCTTCAGTAGTATTTTGCTTGCATGTGGTATTAACTATATTTTTTCATAGTTTCCACATTCTGTTGGATCACCTTTCTTGGGAATGGGAACAAATATGGACCTCTTCCAATTCATTGGCCAGACAGCTGTTTTTCAAATTTTCCTGGCATGGAATGGGTAGTGCCTGCAAGTCATTTTGTATCACATCAATTCCAGTGCCTTACTTTTTGCTAGTGCTTTCAATGCAACTTCCACATCCTCCTTTATTACCATTGGCTCCTACTTATATGATACTTCCTGAAATTTTTCAGTCAGTTTTTTTTTGTGTGTGTTATGATTCTGTGTATTCCCTGTATCTTCTTTTGATGCTTTCTTGATAATTTGATATTTTGCCCATTGTATCTTTCAATGCTGTGACTTGAAGCTTAAATTTGTTTTTCAGTTCTTTCAGCTTGAGAAATGCAGAGCGAGTTCTTCCCTTCTTATTCTCCAATTCCAGATTGCTGGATATTCCATTATAACACTTTGCTCTGTATTTTCAAGCTACTCATTGAAATCTTTTGTTCAGCTCTTTTACTTCAGCATGTTTTCTCTTTGTTTTGGTTCTTTCTGGTCTATTTAGTGCAATGTTCAGTCTTTTCTGACATCCATTTAAGTATTTTCTTTCTCCTCTGTCTTATCCTCTTACAACTTACCTGGTCTTCAATCATCGATGATAAATGCTTTAGACTTATTCTTAAGATGATTTTGAAATTCAGATGGAATAGATTTAAGATTATATTTTTGTTCTTGTGGATTTGTTTTAAATTTTATTTGTCCTCAATTTGAACTTGCACATGAGTAATTAATTGATGATCAGACCCACAGTCTGCCCCTGGCATAGTTATTTTTTTAACTGTTTTTTAAAAATAAATTTTTTATTTTTTGTTGGTTTATTTACAAAGTTCTCATACATTGTTTTCAACATCAAATTGTTCCCATTTTATTTACCACCCTCCTCTCCACTCATCAAATTGTGCAACCCTATGTTTAACCACTCCCCCTACTCCTGCCCATCCTCACCGCTTCTGCTCCCCTTCTCATCCCCCTCTCCTTGGATCGTCATACATGTTCTACAATAATGGTCTTACACATTATTTGTCCTCATGGAACTGAGTTAGTTCACTCAGCATAATACTGTCCAGTCCCTCCCAAGTTAGGTAGTGATTTGCAAAATTATTACTCCTGCGTGGTGCATAGTAGTATTTCATTGTGTGAATGTACCACAATTTCTTAAACCATCCTATTGTGGTTGAACATTTGGGCTGTTTCTATGTACTTGTGATGGTGAATAGCATTGCTGTGCAAGTATTCATTTGTGCCTCAGTTCTCATTCTCTCAGGGTGTATTCCAAATGGTGGAAAAGCGGGCTCATATGGAATTTCTACATTCAGATTTTTGAGGAAGCACAAAACTGCCTTTCAGAGTGGTTGTACCATTTTAAAATTCCACCAACAGTATATTGGAGTTTCTATCTCTCCACATCCTCTCTAACATTTATTACTTGCTGTCTTGTTAAACTTTGCCGCTGATACTGTAATGAGATGGCTTCTCATTGTGATTTTGATTTGCATCTCTCTTAATGTCTGGTGTAGTTTTAACTGTTGAAACTGGGCTTCTCCAACAATTCCTCTCACAGATATAATAAATCTGATTCAGTGCAGAGCAATCCTATGAACAACAACAGATCTATAGCTGACACAATAGCATCTAACAGCAACATATGTACTTATGTATTGAATTGGTTTTGGTCCTGTCAAGAAGTCAGCCCAAGACTGTAACCATGAAAAAAAGATACTCTCTCATTCTTTATGTGTTTGAACCAAAATATGTATGAATTGTTCACCATATTCTGAGCAGGTTAATCTCTACAGAGATAGTATTTCAAATCATTATGAGAACATTTACAATATTGATGGTAATATTATTTACAGAGCTCAGAGATGAAAGTAAAAAAGTCAAGTATAAAGGAAGCTAGATAGTTCTATAATCACCTTAATAAAATAAGAGCCACTATAGCATTAATGCAGTCACTATCTATCATTAATGAATCTTGATTGGATGTTGGTCAATGTGAGACAACAAAATTTGATGAAAATCTTCACTTTCTGCATTTTTTTGGCTTTAGTTGTTGGTGCATATATTTGAATAATAGTTGTATTAATAGGTCTTTCTTTTGTGTTTATAGATAATATCCTACCACTCACAACATTTCACTTTAGTATCAAACTTGAAATTGTCTTTCTAAGTATGAATGCAACACCATTCTTCCACTGTTTTTCATTCCCAGATAGTATATCATGTGACTGTCTGATTCAAAATAGCCAAAACCAATTATCTCATTAATGCCTAGAATGTCAATGTTTATGCATTCTATTTAATTTTTTTGCAACTTCTAGTACCCTACATTTGTACTTCATACATTACACATTTCAAGTTACACAGGATGCTTAGAGCTGTTCTTCCTCACTTTGATTACCTTCTAATCTGGGTTTACATCTAATACTACTGCTATCTGTGTTCCTTTGCATTTCACAGGGCTTTTAGAGGCCTTATATTTCAGAAATGGATGGCCAACCCTGCTTTCTAGGTTGTACTAATCTGGAAGCTTAAATCTGTCCACTATTTATAACCCTTCTGACATTTGACACACCGAAGGCCTAGCTTCCAGCATCATAGCAACCTACAAGTTACTCCAATACAGCAAATTGACAGACAAGTGCTGTACTAATAAGCACAAATTATAAGCAAGTACACACACACACACACACACCCCTAAAATACAAAGTTATTAGCAATATACAAATAATTTCCTCAATATCACATTTGTTGACTGGAATGGAAAAATTGGAAACAATGAAGAAGGAATGATGATTGAAAAGTACAAACTTTGTGACAGAAATGAGGCTCAAAATCAAATGATCAAATTTTGTGTGTTCAATGATTTACTCATGCAAATACTTTAACTCCACAAATGGCACCTATACACCTGTACCTCACCTAGTGGTATGCCTAGGAATTAGACTGACTACATATGTGGAAGAAATTTCTGGAGAATCTCAATTTCTGTAGTTAAAACCAGGCCAGCTCTCAGTTTGGCATAAACCATCAATTACTTGTGTGGAAGTTCAAATTGAGGCTGAAGAAAATGGAAACAAGTCCATAAGAATCAAAATGTGATTTTGAGTCTATTCCACCTGAATTAAGTCATCTTAAGAATCATTTTGAAATATTGAACAGACGAGGTCAAAGACCAGAGGAGTTGTGGAATAACATTAATTATATTGTTCACAAAGAAAGCAAAAGGTAATTATAAAAATGGAGGAGAAAAAAAAAGACCAAAATAGGTGTCAGAGGAGAGTCTGAAAATTGTACTAGAGTGTTGAGAAACCAAAACAAAGGGAAAGATGTTGAAGTAAATAGTTGAATAGACTATTTCAAAGGGATGCTTAAGAAGGAAAGTATTATAAGAGACTGTGAAGAGTGCTGGTTTGGAGAATAAAGAAGGAAAAACTTGGTTGGCATGTATTAAGCTGAAAGAACTGAAAAGAAAAATTTAAACTTTGAGTTGCAATACCAAGAGAAATGCTATAGGCAAAATATTGAATGGTCTGGGAAGCACTAAAAGAAGCTAGAGAGAATACACAGAGAGCCACTGTACCCAAAAGAAATTTCCAACCCTGACATATTACAGGAAGTACAATATGGTCAAAAGTCAATAGTAATTAAAGAATAAACTGCAGCTGTACTGAAGGCATTAGAAAAAATATAAAGCACCAATGACTGATGGGATAACAACTGACATCTTTTAACCAGCAGGTGCAGCCCTGTGTATGCTCACCAGTATAGGCCAGAAAATTTGTACAGCTGCCTGATCAACTGATTGTTCACATTCCCAAGAAAGTTAGTCCAACAGAATGTGGAAGTTGCTGAGCAATATAATTAATATCACATGAAACTGTTATGGTATGGCATACCTATTCAATATGTATGCGGAGCAAATAATTCAAGAAGCTGTACTCTATGAAGAAGAATGTAGCATCAAGATCACGTGAATATTTAATCAATAATCTGTGTTACGCAGAACCTTGCTTACTCAAAGTGAAAAGGACATGAAGTATTTGCTGCAGAATATCAAAGACTTTAGCCTTTAATATGCTAGGCCACCAGCACTCCCTACATAAAATATGTTGTTGCTAGGTTCCATCTAGTTGAGTATGACTCATAGAGACCCTGTAAACAACAGATCTGAACCTCTTCTATCAGGTGGAGCCCATCACTGCAGTCATGATATTAATCTGTATCTTTAGGGTTTCCTCTCTTTCTCTGATCCTCTCCAAAGAGGGCCATTTTTTTAGCAACACGCCCAAAGTATATGAGAGGAAGCGTCCTCATCTTTGCCTCCAAAAAGCATTCTGGATGTATGTTCTTCAAGACATACCTGCTTGTTCTTTTGGCAGTCCATAGGATATTCAGTTACCTCTTGCAACACCACAGCTGAAAGGTATAAATTCTTCTGTCACCCTTATCCATTTCCCAACTCTCAGATGCATGGCAGATAATAGAAAAGACCATGGCCTGGATCAGGCATACCTTAGTCTTCAAACTGACTTCATTACGCCTTAGAAATTTGGAGACGTCCTTGACTGCTGATTTTGAAAATGCAATAATACGTCTACTGATCTCCTGACTACTGGTAACACGGGTGTTGATTGTGGATCCAATTAAGACGAAGCCATTAACAATCTCAATCTTTTATCCATCAATCGTGATGTTGCTTATCAGTCCAGTGGTGAAAATTTTTGTTTTCTTAATGTTGACTGGTGGGGAGCTGCATTGCCAAACCAGAGGCTCATGGTTTGAATCCTCTAGCTTTGCTGGAGGCAATTTACAGATTCTTTAAAATCAGCCAATGTGTACACTCCAACTTGATGGCACACAACAACAATACTTCTAGTATGTAAAAACAATGCAATTAGTTTATTATTATGATGTCAGCTGCCATAACAACTTGCAGTACTGTTGGAGAAAGATAGGTAATTTCCTCCCATGCAGTTAAGTGGTTCTGAAAAGCTGCTGGAGGGTCAGCTATGGTTTAGTTCCTACTCTATCATACTCAACAACAACAACAACAACAACAACAGCTGCAATATGGATACACAACTTTATATAGATTACAAAATGAGAGTTGAATAAAAGCTTCTGGGTCTTAAGCTTTGGTAGAGAAGGTTCTGCAATAGGCTGGGAAATGTTTAGATTACCTCCAAAATCTCCTGTAACTCTAAATATATTCATATAGACACCACAACCACTGCCCTGCCAGATGTAGCAAGGCATGATTTCGCCCCTGGAATGCAAACTTTGTGACAGCAGGAGCCAGGATCTCCCTAGAGCTTGGAAAAGCTCCTGGAACTTTGTAGTGCTTGATAGTTATTAGTGGAATAAGTGTGTTCTCTTTTATTTTGCCAACTGGATCTGAACCAGCAATAGAGGAAAGACCTGAATAGGATTTCTTTCATAATATCTAGTGAAAATACAGATGCATAGATGGATAGGTAAACAGAAAGAAAGGACAATAAACACACACATTCAGACTGTATTTGTATACTTTGAATTTATGGAATTGAAAAATGATGTCTGATGATGGTTACTTCATTATTACGGAGAACCAAGTGTAGTTATTTTTATACTTATTATTAGTCCCAGTTTTACTCCTGAGTGACAAGTCTTCACAATTATTTTGTACTGTAGTTCCTATTTCATTTTAAGGTCTGGCTGTAAATTAAACTTGTTTTCCAAATGAATATAAAGAAAGCAGTTTTTAAAAATGTGTAGGTTTTGCATTATGTAACAAATAGAAAAATGTGTTATTATCAGAAAACATAAGATAAACAGTAATGTGTAGGATATGAAGTGAGTCAAGGAAGCTTTAGAAAAAGGGAAAGATACACAGATCAGAAAGGAAGAAGTTACTGATTGTTACACGAATCCCATAAACCAACAGCCTAATTTCTAATTCTTCTAAGGTTCTGTTGTTGTTGTTGTAATGTGCTGTCAAGTGGCTTGTGACCCTTAGCAACCCTATGTACAGCAGCTCTGAACCTTCCCTGTCCTAAGCCAGTCTCACTAATTCTGACACACCAACCCCATCATCCCAGTCACTGTATCAATCCATTTCATCTGGGGTCTTCCTCTCCTGCTCTGTCCCTCCACCTTTCTGAGCATGATGTCCTTCTTCAAGGACTGATTTCTCCTGGCCATGTGCCCAAAGTACGTGAGATGGAGCTTCGAAATCCTAGCCTCTGAAGGAGAAACTTGGTTTCACCCTCTCCAAGACAGAGCTATTTGTTTTCATGGCAGCCTATGGTATATTCAAGACACTTCTCCAGCACCACAGTTTGACAACATCAATTCTTCTCTGGCATCCTTACTTATTGTCCAGCTCTCTGCTACATAGCAAGTAATTGTGAAGACCGTGGCCTGGATTAGGCATACCTTAGTGTCTAGACTGACACGGTTGCTTTTCAGTACTCTGGAGAGGTCTCTGACAGCAGATTTTCCCAATGCAATTCGTCTTCTGATTTTCTGACTGCTTGTACTAAGAGCGTTTCTTGTGGAGATGAGCAAGCTGTAGTTGTTAACATCTTCAGTCTTTTCTCCATCTACTATGGTGCTCTAAGATTCTACATGTATTATGTCCCTTATCACTATTTCTTTTTAAACTGATACTAGAACAGAAACAGAACAGAAACTTAAGTCACTATAATTTATTTGATGTATAAAAATATTGCATTGATTACATTTTATTGATGTATAAAATACTGAATTCAGGATCTGAAGCACCATAATGCAAGTTCTGTATATGTGGGGACTTTATTTCTTGATTTAATTTTTGTCTATGTTGAGACTTCAGAACCTAGATTCCTGATTGACAAGTGGTTTCTCCGACTCACTTGTTGCCATTGTGCCCATAGCGTCTCACAGATGATCTTCTGTTGGGTATCCAAGGCTGTAAATCCCACAATAAGTCTTTATCTCTCTCTGGTGGAGCCACTAGTTTATTCAAATTGCCCAGAAAGGCTTAGATTTTGGTTTAGAAGCACAACTCTTTTTTTTTTCTAACTCAAAGGTTTATAGCATAAGAACTCTTGACAGATTGTAGATTTCAAAAAAATTTTTTTAAATTGAGATTTTAATGAAAGTTTTAATGAACTTGGATTTCCATCCATTCATTGTTGCACATTTTCCTCCCTGCAACTCCCCCACCCAGTTCGCTTTTTTCTTTGGGAAAAAAGTTCTTTCATTGTTGTACATCCCACCCACCTCCCACTCCCGGCCCCAAGACCTCTTTAATATGCAGCTCTTTGTCAATTGTTGTCAATTGCCTTCATCAAGCATGATGCATAGTGACATATGAACAAAAGGCCTGAAGCCCCTCTACAACTATCGACATTTATCAAAGTTCATAGAGTTTCCAGAGGCATGCTATTTAGGAAGCGGATGCCACTCCTGCTTTGAAACCTGTCATAGGATGTTATTATTATGTGCCATTGAGTCTCCTGTGATGTATAGCGACCCTATGTACAGCAACTCTGAATCCTTCCCTGTCCTGAGCCAGTCTCATTAATCGCCCAACCCCCATCACCCCAGTATCAACACATGTATCAATACATTTCATCTGTGGTCTCCCTCTCCTGTGCTGTCCCTGGCCCCTTCCGAGCACGGTGTCCTTCTCCAAGGACTGTTCTCTCCTGGCCATGTGCCCAAAGTATGTGAGATGGAGCTTCAAAATCCTAGCCTCTAAGGAGAAGCTTGGTTTTGCCCTCTCCAAGATTAGGTCACCAGAATGCTTTTAGGGAATTGTTATTGTTGTTAGATGTTATCATGTTGAGTACAACTCATAGTGACCTTATGAACAATTGATCTGAACTCTATCCTATCCTGGGCTGTCTTCACAATCTCTGATATCCTAAAGCCCATTGTTGCAGTCATTGCATCTATCCACCTGGTTGAGAGTCTTCCTCTCCTTTGTGTCTCTCCACCATCCCAATCATGATGTCCCTGTTCAAGGAATATCCTTTCATAGTAGCATACCCAAAGTATGGGAGGTGGAAGTTCATCATATTTACCTCCAAGGAGCACTTTGGCTGGACTTTTTCCATGACTTATCTGTTCAATCTTTTGTCACTCCATAGGCTATTCAGCAATCTTCTCCAACACCACAGTTCAAAGACATAAATTCTGTCATTTTAATTTACTGTCCAGCTCTTAACAACATTGCAAATTACTGAAAAGACTATGGCCTGTAATAGGTGCACCTTAGTCCTCAAACTAACATCATTGCTCCCTAATAATTTGGAGAGGTCTCTGACTACAGATTTTCTCAGTATATCTCTTGATCTCCTAAATGCTGGTAGCAAGTGTATTGATTATGAATTTAAGGAAGAAGATGAAGTAATTGATAGTCTCACTCCTTTCTCTATCCATCATTGTATTGCCTAATGGTCCAGTGGTGAAGATTTTTTTCTCTTTTGACATTGAAGTGCAATCCATATTGAAGATGGTGAGGTTCAACCTTCTGTAGCAAGAGCTTTAAGTCTACCTCACTTTCAGGAGGCAAAGTTGTGTCATCCACATAAGTATCCCTCCAATCCTGTCCATTTATTCACTTACAAGTGTATTCAAAGCATCTACAATTCCCCAATCCTGGCATCAGAATAAATGGATGTTTGAGCTCTTGCTCACTACACAGTACTCACACTCTAACTTAAGGCTAATTATATGCCTCAGTGCCATTAAAGAAGAAATAGTGAATTATAAATTTGAAAATAGAATGATATTTTTAAAAATGCATGAAATAATAATCTAATGCTAGATTCAGGTCCATCTTAGATTCTAGGAAAATACTTTTATAATGAATATTTTAGATCAGAGATAATGTGTGTCTGAATTAAATCAGCAGTGGTAAAAATGGAAAAAAGTTGAAATATTAAAAGTAAGTAGAGAGAAGCTATAGCATCTAGTGAAGAGTTCAGGTAATGGTACTGGTAAGCAGAGAAGTTAAGGTGAGAGGAAGAAGAGAAAAGTTAAAAGGACATGTTGTAAGTAAAGGACTGGTGGCATGAGTCTGCTACTATGAAGTTAAATTGATAACATCAGAATACTATGAAAAGCTATACTTTGATAGATTTAAAAAAACCTTCAGTAAATGTACAAATTCCTTGAAATTTATGCTCTACCCAAATTGTCAAGGACAGATGTAGAACACTTGAACAGATCAATCACAAAAGAAGAAACTGAACAAGTCATAAAGAGATCTCAAAAAAAAAGTCCTGAACCATATGGCTTCACAGATAAATCTACCAAACATTCAGAGAAGATCTATCATCAATTCTTCATAAAGTATTTTAAAAAATAGAAAAAGAAGGAACATCCACAGAGTCAGTCTGTGAAGCAAGTGTAACACTAATACCAAAACTTGGGAAAGATATTACCAAGAAAGAAAATTGTAGAACAATATCTTTCATGAATATTGATGAAAAAAAATCCTTAACAAAATCCTTGCCAATAGAATCCAAAAACATTAAAGAAATAATTCATCATGACCAAGTGGGATTCATAACAGGCATACTAGTTTGGTTCAACATAAGAAAAACAATCAATGTAGTTAACATTAACAGTAACATTAACAAAACAACATTAACATTAGCAAAATTAAAAAAAAACAACCAAGTAACAAGAAACATATGATCTCAGCAACTGATGCAGAAAAGACATTTGACAAAATCTAACACTGTTTCTTGATTAAGATACTTAACAAAATTGGAATAGAAGGGAATTTCCTCAACTGAACAGGGACCAGACAAGGATGTCCTCTGTTACCACTTCTATTCAATACTGTAATGGAAATGCTTGCCAGGGCAATATGGCGAGAACAAAACAAAAGGCATCCAGGTCAACAAAGAGATAGATAAACGATCACCATATGTGGATGATATGATATGATAAAGAGAAAACCCTAAGGACTCAACAAAAAACTGTTTAAGCTAGTAGACAATTTAGTAGAGTGGCAGGTTATATGATCTATATCCGAAAATCAGTGGGATTTCTCTATAGTATCAAAGAGAACTCAAAGAAGAAAACCAAGAAAGCAGTACCATTTTACAATAGCCAACCACAAATTTAGATACTTCAGAGTGAACATAATCAGAAACACAAAAGACCAGTACAAAGAAAATTACAGAATGTTTCTATGAGACACAATAAAAGACTTAAAGAAATGGGGAAAAGTGCCCTGTTCGTAGATATTGTTGTTGTTGTTATATGGTGTCTGTCGAATCACCTGCCACCCATAGCGACCTTATGTACAGCATCTCTGAACCCTACCCTGTCCTGAACCAGTCTCACTAATTCTGACACACCAACCTCCATTTCCCCTGTAGTTGTATCAATCCGAGGTCTTCCTCTCCTGGGTTGTTGCTCCACCCTTCCGAGCATGATGTCCTTCTACAAGGACCTGTCTCTCCTGGCCATGTGCCCAAATATTTGAGATGGAGCTTTGAAATCCTAGCCTCCAAGGAGAATCTTGGTTTCACCCTCTCTAAGACAGATCTATTTGTTTTCTTGGCAGTTCATGGTATGTCCAAGACTTCTCCTGCACCACAATTTGAAAACATCGATTCTTCTTCTGTCATTCTTAGTCTTTGTCAAACTCTCTACAGCATAATAAGTAATTACACAGACTATGGTTTGGGTTAGGTGCATCTTATTCTCTAGCATGATATCATTGCTTTCAGCACTCTGCAGAGATCCCTGACAGTGGATTTACCTAATGCAACTCATCTTTTGATTTCCTGATTGCTAGAGTTAAGAATGTTGATTGTGGAGCCAAGCAAGCTGTAATTGTTAATAACCTCAATCTTTTTACCCTCTATCATAGTGCTACCAATTGGCTCAGTGGTGAAAATCTTTGTCTTCTTGATGGTAAGCTTCAAACCATATTTAAGTCCTTTCCCTTCTGCAGCAAGTGCTTCAGGTCTTCTTTAGTTTCGGCAAGTAAGATTGTGTCCTCTTACATAACGTAGGTTGTTGATGATTCTACTCAAGGTGGATCAGTGAACTGACAGTAAAACCCAAAACCATAAAGTTCATTAAGAGTCAAACTGGAATCAAGCTTAGGATGTCTAATCTATAGTATAAAGAGACTGTCAAATACAGCCAGAAATGCTCAATCTGGAGAGGATAAAATTGATGAATTGGACTTTCTAAAGATTAAATCTGTGTGTATAAAAATAGTTTTTCCAACAGTGTGAAAAGAATACCAGTGCCATTTCAGACAAGGGTCTCATATCAAAAGTTTACAAAATTGTACAGGGCCTCCACAAGAAAAGGACTGATAACACAATTACAAAATGGGGAAAAGATGAGGAAATAATTTTCACAGAGGTAGATATTTGGATGGTCAAGAATGAATGAAAAAATGCTCCAAATAATCACTGGCAGTAAGAGAGATGCAAATTAAAAACCACAATGAGATACCATCTCACACCAATAGTAGTGGCAAAGTTTAATAGGACAGCAAACAATAAATGCTGGAGAGGATGTGTGGAGATAGGAACCCCAATACACTGTTGGTAGGATTATAAAATGGTACAATCATTCTGGAAGGCAGTTTGTCATTTCCTCAAAAAGGCGGACATAGAAATGCCATATGACCCAGCTATTCCACTCCTTGGAATATACCCTGAAAAAATTAGAACTGAGGCACAAATGGAGACTTGTACACCAATGTTGACAGAAGCAAGAACAAGGAAGCAACCCAAATGTCCAACTATCATCGAATGGATTGAGGCATGATGATACATTCATATGATGGACTACTACACAGCATGCATAAGCAATGATTTTGGAAATCACTACCTAACTTGGGAGGGACTAGAGAGCATTATGCTAAGTGGACTAAGTCCCATAAGGACAAATACTATAGAAAACCATAATTGCAGAATGAGTTTGAGGATGAAGGTGCATAGGGTGGTGCAGAGGGGTGAGGATGGATGGGGCAGAAGGAGTTAATCATATGGTGGCACATATTGATGGGTGGAGGTAGGGGTGAGTAAAGGAAATGAGAAAGATTTATTGTAAAAATCAATATGTACAAATTTTGTATGTAAATCAGTATATAAAAAAATAAAAATTTTATTAAACAATTTCTTGGTAACGTGGTTTATTTGGAAGCAAGAGTGGCATCCTCTTCCATAATAGCTTGCCTCCGGAAACCCTATAAACATGGAAAGAGGATGAAAGTCACAGAAGTATTGAGGAATTTCATTCATAGAATCGCTGTGAGTCGCCTATGACTCGACGACACTTAACAACAGTAACATCAACGTAGAGAGTGATCAATTGGCCTAGTGGACAGAAAGTGATGTTGTCAAGCCAAAGGTGGGTGACTTTTAATCCACGGCCCTCAGGCCTGTTTTTCATTG